>NC_025698.1:27582674-27594768 GCF_000633955.1 Camelina sativa | reverse complement strand
CTGACATGAAACCAAATTTTGTTAACACCTTCTAGTATTACCAAGTATTACTATAGTATTACCAAGTATTACTATAGTATTACGAAGTATTACCTTTGATTTCTCTTGCTCTTTCACATATACTTCCAACGGTTCGATCCTTTTTTCAAGCCCATCAATCTTCGCCGAAATGTTATCGAACTGAGTTTTCATATCCTGCTTCATGGTCCTTAGAAGATCCACCAACTCAATAGTATTTTCTCTCGGTTGTTCATTGGCGTCTATTTCCTCATTCGCATCATTTTGTCCTGAACGAGTAGCCACATCGGCTGTGTACATCTCCTCCAAAAGTACAGGTAGTCCTCTACGAAGGCGCCACATCCAACTGGCAACTACGACATCATGGGTATCGTCTTCCTCAGCTTCTTCCATGATTAAATCGAGAAGAGGAATTTCTTCATCAATATGAGGGATCACACTAGCAATTGCCTGTGTAAACGACCTACTTTAGATACATTACAAACCAATTTATTCAAATGATTAATAATTTCAATTGTTAGGATGACTAACCTTTGTTGTACCAAGTGTATCACCTATATTCTTTAGAGGAAAACCTTTCTGACCGGTACTCTTAAATTTCTTCCTGCACATCCTAGGACAACATGCATCCGCCTCAGAAATTTGGTCAATGTAAGTGTTCGCCAAAATTGGAACTGCCTCAAATAGTAAAAACTACACAACACACAAAATAAAATAAAATTCAGCTTCACTTATAAGAAATATCAACAATGAGAAAAATTCAAATTTTAAACTAACTAACCTCCAATGGAATACAGAAACCTGGAACAGGCCATATCACATTCTCTTTATGCACGACCCCATCAAAATGCTTCATTGTATGGGAAATCTCTTCTAGCATGTTCTCGAATGATAATCTCCCCCAAGGAAAAGACACACAAAAACCTGGATCATTCACTGCTCTTACAACAAAATCATCGATACCCGCAGCATCTTTCCCCGAGTCTTTTGTATAGCCTACAATGATGCTTCCTAAAAAGTAGAGAACCGCCATCTTCAACCTATCACGAGTACGATCTGGTTGCATTACCATTAGCTTTCCCCTCACATCTTGAAGTGTAATCTTTTTTTTTCGTAAAAAATACTTCCTTCGAAACTCGATACCGCCGGCTTCCTTGTAATCAAGTGGATAGCACCGACAATCTAATCCAGACATCAACGCATGTTCTCTCAGACCATACCGGATTGGAACACCATTCACAACAAACCATGCTTCCTTCTTTTTTTCGATTTTAGCCGTTCGAAGTAAGAGCAACCACATTCCCATAAGCTTGTGGTTTGGTTCCCTTGGCATGTGGAAAATGTGCTTGAATTGTGGATGTTTCTCAAACCAATCCCTCTCAGAACTAGTCAGTGGATGCTCTAATTTATCCAGCGTTTCCACAGTTTCAAAAATATGATACCTTGTCGATAGCTTGATTTTCTTGTTGTACTGACTAGGCTCAAATTGCATTCCTAAAAGTTGCATCGCTTCTATTTCCTCCTCTGATTCCTGCAACAATATCAGTTTTACATGAGTTATACCAGTTATACAACAACTAGTTGTACCAGTTCTACTAGTTCTACACCACCTAGTTGTACCAGTTCTACTAGTTCTACACCCATTAGTTGCACCAGTTCTACCAGTTCTACTATATCGATTTCAAATTCCAATTCAATTCTGAAAGAATGAAACAGACTTGTTGTACTTACACTTGCATCGTTGTGCTCCTCGTGCTCCCTCTCACTTTCGCTTGTACTCCTTCTCGAGTTACCTGCCGAGTTCGAACTTCCCTCCTTATCTTCTTCTTCTTCTTCTTCTTCATCGTCTTTTTCTTCTGATTTTTCTCCTTCATCATTTTCTTCTTCCCCTTCATCGTCTTTTTCTTCCCCATCTTTACCTTCTTCTCCTTCATCGTTTTCTTCTTCCACTTCATCGTTTTCTTCTTCCCCTTCATCGTTTCCTTCTTCTCCTTCATCGTCTTTTTCTTCCGATTCTTCTCCTTCATCGTTTTCTTCTTCCCCTTCATCGTCTTTTTCTTCCCCTTCTTCACCTTCTTCTCCTTCATCGTTTTCTTCTTCCACTTCATCGTTTTCTTCTTCTTCTCCATCTCTTGATTCCACAGAAGTAGATCTCTCGTTATCTCCTCCTTCTTCATCATCTTCTTCTTGATTACTTGATTCCGGAGTACCGGATTTTGCTTTCTCTCCTTCGTTCGCATTTTCTCTTTCGACCACCGGATTGGGTTCCTCCGAAACTCGACTTTCACTTTCTTCTGCCACCGTACTCAAAGCTCTCTCTCCTCCTACTGTCGCCGGACTCAAACCCGACACACCTACTTCCGGCGAATCGAATTTTGCTTTCGAACCACCATCTCCTTGTGAGATCTTCTTCTCTTTCAAACGCTCACTCCTCCTCACACGACCCCCCCTTGTTTTCACCATCTTCTTACTCGATTTTTGGTTGATTGAAAGAAAACGAGAAAACCCTAGTTCTACAGTTTCACCCAAATTGATTCGAGTTTCTCGAAGAAAGACGAGAGAGAGCGGTTTTAAACATAAATTTTATAGTTTTTTTTTAAAAGATACCAATTCAGTTTTTCGGGTCTTAGATCCGATTTCTTTTGGTTGAGTAGATACTACCCAGGTATTCTTTGTAATTATCTTAGTTTTCTTTAGACAATAATGTAAAAGACTCATTTCTTGATTTAAAAAAACAAAAAAAAAATAGACTAAGAAAAAGAGGGATTTTTTAGATTGTCAGAAATGTTTTAGGGAGTTCTGAGACGTACATACGTTCTTAATATTTATCAATTTAATATTTACTTATGTTCTTAATTAGTACTATCTTATCATAGACTTAGTATATTATAGTACAAAAAACCGTAAGTACATTACGTGTCCTATATTTTAAAGGAAGGGTACATACGTGTTGAAGCGTGAATAGTTGGATTCAGTCGCTTGAAAGGTTCCCTAAAATTTGGAGCCCGAGAATGGTATATCAGCAACACCTGTCTGATTCTCCAACTATTTTCCATTTAATTTATCTTTTTATAGTAAGTATATTTTATTTATTTTTTCCAGTTTTATTACAAAACATATATTTTGTTTTCCTTTTTTAAAGTTTTCCGTCATTTCAATAAACGTCATATCGACAAATGTCCTTTTTCTCAGCCATTTTTATATAGCTTTATAAGTCAACAGCTTTAAATCCCACAATACTCTCTATAGTCTTCGTTTTATTAAAATATCACTGTTCTCTTCTTTGTTTTTTTAAAGAAATTTCTGTATCATGTCAATAATTGCGAATTTAAAAAAAAAAAAAGATAAAGTCCAAAAAAAAACACATTAAAAAAGCTGCTGGATTTATTTTTTAGATTTAATTCTTTCGTGCTTCTATCCTAATAATTTTTTTTTATACATCCACTTTAATTCTATATATCCCTCTTTTTTAATAAAATAACAAAATTACCCTTCTAACAATTTTTAAATAAAAATCGAACATTCTACTTGTACCAGTTGCACCTCAGTTATACTCTAGTTATAGGCTAGTTGTACCCTAATTGTACCCACATAATAGGATTTGAATTTTGGGCACGCGTACGTGCGCATGGAATTTGCTACCACTGAACTATTATGTTTTTCGTTGAATACTTACTAATTTAATTATATTTAACCTTTAGCAACTTTCATTAAAAATAATATTGTTTTTTTACCATTAAAGAGTTTTTAAGAAATTGTTTTAATAAAAAAGGATATGAGATTTTAGTCTTTTTTTTTTTTGCAAAACGAGAAAATAAACGATTTAATAGCCATTATTATAAAATCTTACATTACTTGCTTGGAAGTATACCATAACTTTTACAGAAAAATAATAACAGCAAACCAAAAAAAAAAAAAGTTTATTTTTACATCCCAAATTCTTCTTTTTTTTGGTTTTTCATTTCCAAGAAAAAAAAAGATTTTACTGTTATATAAACATTATACTATTAAACAAATTAAGACGTGGTCCCCACGTGTCAGCATCGAGGTTTCCACTCGTAATAAAAAGAAACCACAAAGGGTAGTTTAGTCAAATCACAAATAAATCCCAATCTCTACCTGCCCTCTGTTGTTGTTTCTTCTTCTCCTCCTCCTTCCTCCTCTCTCTCACGTTCTCTTTTTTTTTTTTCCATTTAACTCGCCGGAGAAAAAAAAACACATCACGCCGGCGAGAGATACTTCCCGGAGAAATAACTCATCAAGAAGAGAGAAACTCAAAAGCTACTAAGATGGAGTCAGAATTCCAGCAGCAGCACTTCCTGATCCACCACCAGCAACACGATCACCAACACCAAAGACCAAGAAACTCAGGATTGATTCGTTACCAATCAGCACCGAGTTCTTATTTCTCCAGCTTCGGCGAATCGATCGAAGAGTTCTTAGATCGACCCACGAGTCCCGAGACTGAGCGAATCTTATCCGGCTTTTTACAAACCACCGACACTAGCAACAACGTCGACAGCTTCCTTCACCATGCTTTTAACAGCGACGGAACTGAGAAGAAACCTCCTCCTGAGGTTAAAACAGAGGAAGAGACTGAGATTCCGGTGACGGCGATGGGTGTTGTTGTCGGAGATGTTGAGATTCCGGCGGCTTCTGATTCGATTGGGTACGCTTCGGTTTCGAGGAATTTGAGTCAGAATAAGAAGAGACCTAGAGATGATCGGAATCCTCCTCCGGTGAATAATCTAGCTCGTCATAATAGTTCGCCGGCCGGATTGTTTTCATCCATTGACGTTGAAACAGGTTTAAATCTTTCTTTTTTTCTTTCTAATTTTAAAATGGGAAATTATTTCCTTATCTGGAAACTTTTTAAACCTGAGATAACTTTTTTGAGAATATGCTTACGATTTGATAGGACTGTATAATAAGCAACTTGCTTTGTATTTTTGGGATTTCAATAAGTCACTGTAGATTGGATACTATAATTAGCAAGTAGTTGTAGTTTTAACATTTTGTTCTGTTTTTATTGCGTGTTTGCAGCGTATGCGGCTGTAATGAAAAGTATGGGAGGTTTTGGTGGGGGTAATGTGATGAATACAAGCAATACTACTGATGCTTCGTCTCTTACTCCTAGAAGCAAGCTTCTTCCTCCGGTTTCTAGAGCGATGAGTCCCATCTCTGAGGTTGATGTTAAGCCTGCTTTTTCGTCTAGATTGCCTCCTCGGACACTTTCTGGTGGGTTTAATCGTTCCTTTGGGAATGAAGGGTCTGCTTCATCTAAGCTTTCGGCTATTGCGAGGACCCAATCTGGAGGTCTAGATCAGTACAAAACCAAGGTATGTATGACTGAGCTCACATTGAGAATTTGTTCTGCTTCTGTTCTTGTTTGATTGAGTTGTACCGATGAAATTTAATTTAACAGGATGAAGATTCAGCTAGTAGACGTCCTCCTTTGGCGCATCACATGAGTCTGCCCAAGTCTTTCTCAGATATTGAACAGTTACTCTCAGATTCTATCCCGTGTAAGATCAGGGCCAAGCGTGGTTGCGCCACTCATCCTCGTAGCATTGCCGAGAGAGTAAATCCTTCCCTTGCTATTTTTCTCGATGACATTAAAATTTCATGACAAAATATATAGTACTCTCTCTACAAAGATCATATATGTTTACAAAATGTTGTGGAACAGGTGAGAAGAACCAAGATCAGTGAAAGAATGAGGAAGCTGCAAGACCTTGTTCCCAACATGGACACGGTTAGATTGATCGATCTTCCTTTTTCGTATTCATGCGTTCACGTTTCGTTTTTGCTTAGTGTATTTATCATCTTCAATTAATATGCAGCAAACAAACACAGCAGACATGCTGGATCTTGCGGTTCAGTACATCAAGGACCTGCAAGATCAAGTGAAGGTAACATTCTAGCTTCGTATTGCACACTAATTGTATCTCTTGAATCCCTTTGTTCATTCTATACAAAACCGAAAATTTGAACTTTTTGGTCAGGCGCTCGAAGAGAATCGGGCAAGATGTAGATGCTCTAGTGCATGAAACTAGAATTCCTCAGTGTGCGCGAGTGCTAGCCAGGGAGGGATATGTGCATAGAAGTATCGGTTTGGCCTTTGGAGAAAAGTCGAAGATAGCAAAGTAGAGCAGAGATCATGAACAGAGCTAAATATGGTGGATGATGGTGAAAAGGGTTTTGTAAAGTTGGAACCCTTTTTTTTGGTAGGGAAGAAAGTAAGTTTGTGTAATGGTCCGAACTCCAAAGCTATTCTATGTTGTTCTTACAACCCCCAAAAAAAAAGAAAAGCAGAAGAGAAGTGATGTACAATGAGAAGCTTCTTTTATTGTTGTAACTCATGAATAATTCAGGGTAATTAGTAATTTTCTTTTGTTAGGATCATCATTAACTACCATGGTCCATATCTATGTTACTTGACCAAAAATAATAGGCAATTTCATTTATATATATTTAAGCCTTTCAACAATATATATATATATATATATATATATATAGTCGAAACTAGTTTTATTATATAGTTGATAACATATCATGTTTTTAAAAGAGAGATTCTCAAAAATAGTAGTAAAATAAGATTTTTTCCAAACTTACCACAACATATCTAAAATTCCAAAAATAACACAAATTAATCATTTAAAATTAAATTCTAAATTCAAAATACTAAACCATACCCCTCAAAACTATACTCTAAATGTGAAATTAAGAACCCAAACCTAAAAAAAAATATTCTAAAAATTAATTTTAAATATTTTAATGTGTTAAATAATGCTATTTTTGGAAATTTTTGGAATGTGTGCTATAATTGTCCATAAAACTTGTTTTAGTGCTATTTTAGGGTATTTCTCTTTTTAAAATGATGCCTGAAAAAAAAATAGTTATATTGATAATCTATCTTAACATTTTTGAAATACATTTTTGTGTCATACTCTCTTATCTTTGTATGCAAACAAGTCTCAACTAAATTCTTTACAATCCTTACAACCAAACACAATCATTTTCTTATTTGATAATATTAATTTCCTAAAATATATCTATCTAATTTAAATAAATATGTTAGATTAAAATATAATTCTCCTTTCATTTTTATTAGTCTTATATTTAATTATTTTAATTACTATTTAATACATAAAGTTAATAAAATTTTAGATTTTTTAGCATATAATGTGATTTGAATTTTTATAAACAAATATATATTAAAAATTGTCTTAGGATATTTGTAACCAAACAAGTATATCCACATATAGAGCTCGGAGTACAATAGGGTGCCATCACTTTTTGCCAACTTCGGGTCGGGTTTTTAACTAAAATTATAACCGATTCAATTATCCGGATCCTCCTTAAGATTGCCGAATATTTTGGGTTGGGTTTTAATATATAATATATTTATTTACATCCAATTAATGTCAATTAATGCCCATTGTATCTTAGGAAATATCTTATTTGCATGCCGAATTTTTAGGACCGAGTTTGACAAAAAAAATTGATAACCCAATTTATGTAATCACATCCCTATAATATGGAAACTAATTCAAGATGAATACATCTTAAGAAATATCTAATTTGCGTTTAATAAACGATTACATATTTGGTAAGATCTTATTAGCTTTAAATGTACACTATTAATCTAATAATATCAATTGAGAATCATAATAAGAATATGTCAGATCATTCATTACTAAATCATAACTAACAAATCGTAAAATGTCTATTCTCAACTTGCGAATCATACCTACAATCGTTAATAATATATATACCTACAATCGTTAATAATATATATATATATATACGTCAACAAAATAATAGATATGTGGTACACACAGCTAGTTATGTGCAAAATCTGTCATATTTTCTTTTAACTTTTGTTTTGAGCCGACCCTACGAAGCACACACTCCATAAGTCTTGTCCGAAACAAGAACAAACAAAAAAGATGGGCACAATCTTGCCCAACACTAATAAGTAGTGTTGTGGTTGGGGACCATGTCTTTGTTGTTATTTTTCTTTGCTCTTTTTAGGCAGTCATGTGAAGGTGCACTAAGTTGTGTGGGTGACACGTGACAAGATTTTGTAAATAATTCCTTCTTAAGGTTACAAGTGTTAATCATCACCTAAATATACCAAAAAGGTTCGTTAGGTCAAAAGTTATTACGATATGATTCCAACAAAATCGATAATGCGCATATATTAATGTGTCCTTCTAAAATGCTCGGACATGTTCATTATCTGATTTTCTCTTTTTCACATCATCACATAGACACGTAACCATTAACGATTCTTTTTAAAAATCCGGATAATTTCATAGAGATCACAAAATTCTGTCTTTATTTTATTTGATATACGTTGCGTTTCGATGCTATTTCATAGAGACTTGCATGTTGTTTGTAGGTTTATAGTTTTTACTTTGATTTTTATATGAACTAGGTGGTGTCTGCGCTACGTGCGGGTTACTGTTTTCGTTTGTGTTATTTATTTTTTGGTTTCGTATTTTTATATTTTGACGTTTGTTTCGAATATGTTTTGTGTAGATTTTTATATTATGTTTGTTTAATAAAAATCGTTTTAATGAATGTTTCATACTTTGCAATAGATGTTTGAGGAGTAGTAGGATTGCAATTCCTTCTTCTTGACAACCGCAGGAACAACAATAGCAAACACCTTCTTTTCACCCGCAGCAGTTGCAACAACAACTACTATTACTAAATCAACAACTTGTTAAACAACTGTATTTGATCTAAATGGGACATAAGTTATAGAATAGTAATGGTAATCCAATGCCTAGCGCCTAGAAATACATAGTTTGAGTTTATGCATTTACAACATAAAACATTATATATATAATATTATATAAAAATTTATGTAAAAATATATGTTAGACAAAATTTAAAAATAATAAATCATAAACCAAAATTAAAAATATAATATTCAATTTAGATTAATAACATATGAATGTTAATAAATATATATATATGAATATAAAATTTATAAATTTAAATATATGTAGTCAAGCATTAATAATATATAATTAAAAAATATTATGTGATTTTATGCAGTTTGTGTCAATTATTTTTCGTCACTTAAATGTTAGTTACTAAATGGGTGTGTTAATTTGAAAAAGAGCTTTGTTCGCAAAGCGTTAATTGAGCAGTTATGCTCTGTCCCGGAAAACACCACGGCACTTGTTTATATTTCTTAAATACTTTTCCCACGTCTAAAAAATTTGACTGTCGTTTCGTTCGTTATGACGCTCGATTCTGAAGAGTTTATTTTTTAAAATGTTGCCCTTTCCAATTTCTTGTTAATTAGCATTACTAATAACGTATATACGACTAAGTTGTATTTACTGAAATATTTATGTTAGGAAAACAAATTATTCACCACAAAGCAAGTATCCAAAAACAATTCAATTTTTTGATAAGTAACTGAAAAACCCAAGCAAACACCCCAATTACAGAACCACTCAAAAGGCAAATTACGTTCTAGAGTTTTTAGGATGCATATGAGGAAATATATTAAGGAAGGGGATTACATGGTATGGATCTTTTAAGTAACAAAGCAAGCGATGTATTTTACTGATACACATTTGAATAAGAAAAGAGATGATAGAACAAAACCCACCATCGTTGTGACAATTCCCCACGCAGCCACGCTTTGCCATGCCTACAATCGTGCGTAACATCACCACATATCACTAATTTCTGACCCATAAAAATTCAAATTTCAGCACAAGAAAGGCAAAGCCAACTATTTTGTGATACCTCCTCTGCTAGAGTTTCATGTCTGAGATTGACCCACCGATTATTTTATAAGCCATCCAAATGTATTCTCTTTATCTAGAAACTGGCAGTGATGACTATGAAGTCTATGATAAAGAGATCTTACAAGGTTGAAAGTGACTTATGATTGGCAAAGATATCTCCTGTCGACATTGAAAGTGAATTTCCACTTACATGTCTAGACAGTAACATTTCAAAGTTTAATACCTAGCAAACAAGAAGTATGCTAGTTCTCACAATCTATGGTTCTATAATAGCAAACTCACATATCCGAAAGAGAACCCATTGCGGATATGGAATATGGAAGGTTACCACTTAGGTTGTTTCTCGACGGATATCTGCATTACAATTTCTTTCAATTGTTAGTTTGAAAGTGAACACTGTGAGTAAATACTATAAAAACAAACACATCTTTACATGCTTGTGAGATTCGGTGACAATTGATATGGAAGTGTATCATGGATGGTGTTACCACTAACATCCCTGTAACCAAAATGAGAGAGACCACAGTTGTTAAATCAAAATCTTTAAAACACACAAAGATCAAACAAACAGAAAAAAAGAGTAAATTCCAAAGACAATACAATTTTACCAAAATGAGAGAGACCACAATTGTTAAATCAAAATCTTAAAAACACACAAAGATCAAACAAACAGAAAAACAGAGTAAATTCCAAAGACAATACAATTTTTTTAGTGACATTAGCCTGGAAGCAAGTATCCAAGAGTGCCAGAGACTCCTAAATCCGATATATCTCTGTTCCAATCACGACAACAACAAACATAAGACATTCCAGAATGAATCAAATCCATGCAAGTGGAAATTTTAAAAAGTTGAAAAGCTGATTTTCTTACATAGTGACAACTGCTGAGCCTTCACAAGGAATCCCTTTCCATAACTCTCCACATGGATCACCACCACCATATTTCCAATTGGTTAGCTGTGAAGGACTATTAAGTGAAGTATACAAAACCTGAAGTGCTTGAACTGCAATAAAGACCAATAAGAAGAGAACAACCCATATGTCAGCTGACAAAAGCCAATAAAGGATCTTTTGCTTCTACTCAGTTTGTTCGGTTACACAAAGGTTTCTTCGATTCAGAATCCAGATTCTAATCTGGATGACTGAAACCAGTACATCTAAATCAGCAATTTAAAACAATTAAGACCAAGATCAAATCAAATACAATGCAAACAGATCAAGAGAAAACATTGGGAACTTTGAAATCTGAGTTTCAAAACGATTAGCAGAACAAGAAATACAAACCCGAGGAGAGCATAGCAATCTTCACCACCGCAGTAAATCACTGACGAAGATTGGACGAACAGGGAGAGAAATAGGAGAATTGAAGCCCAGCACCACCGCTGCGTCACAAGCGACGCCATTCCCGGATTAGCCGTCATCGGCGAATCTATACTTAAAAAAAAAACAGAAAGTGAGCTGCAGAATACACGTGGCACAGTCTTAAGTGCTGAGGTGGCTTAAAGACGATCTCAACAAGTTTCAGTGAATCGAAAACTCTAGAGAGATCGATAGAGATAAGAGAAGGAAGGACGCCAGAGACAACGGCGGAGCGGAGGGTGGTCGAAACGCCGGCGACGGAAACAAAATAACAACACTCATATATGGTTTTACAGAATTATAGAACATACCCAGACAAAATTACAACGCGCTGATATAACCCCTTTTTTTTTTAATGACTGACGGTTGAGTGCTCGGTGAACAGATTGTATGCTAGACTAAGAAGATTTGAAGCAGAATCACTTGGATTATGGTGGAACGAAGTAGAAGAAATGAAACATGATTGATCAAGCTGGACCATGGTGAAGAAGACGAGGAGGAGATTGACAATTTGGGATTTAAAAAAAAACTGAATCGAGCTTTTATTTTTTTGTTTTTTGTTTTTAATTTGACCAGTCAAGCACTTGTGTGAAACCAAAATTTTTGCTGTGCAGATGGGATGTGAGTGGTTTGACACTAATGGACTACATTAGAATTAAGCCCAGATTTGTTTTCGTTTATTTTGTTGGAAGGAAGAGTACATGTGTCACTCTTTTGGGTGCTGATGTGTCAAGCTGAAAGAAAGAGTTAGCCTACTTTTAAAGTATAAATTTATTATGCAGATTACAGGTCTAAATACAAAATTTTAAGTAAAATTTTACGAAAAACATTTAGATAAGGTGACACTTTATAGGCGACAAAAAAATAAAAAATTATCGAAACAATTTGTAAATAATTAAGTGGTTGTGATTAACTACGAGATGTTTACAGAGACAAGA
>NC_025698.1:27576467-27582655 GCF_000633955.1 Camelina sativa | reverse complement strand
ACCCCCCCCCCCCAGTTCCCTTCGGTTACATTACATTTATGCATTTCGATAATGATCAAGCTCAGGTTCAATCTTTGAATGATAGCCCAACAACTACATAAAACCGAAGGCCCAATAAATGCTTATAGAGAACAAATCTGAAATGATTCGAATATGCTATTTTAACGATGTTGATGCTCTTTCTATGGTTAGGAGCCTTCCTTCGGTACTTCCTTCATGTTCATTGTTTAGGGTTCGATTCTTGCTTCAGAGATTTAGTTTTCTGAGATACTCTAAGAAACTTTGTGATTTTACTATGTGTGTTACAAGACATAAGTACAAGAGATACTGATATTTTTGCATACGGAGCATGATCCAAATTACATGTTAATGAAGTTATATATAAAGCCTATGATTTCGCCAACAACCGATTTGTGTATCCGGATTTGAATTTATGAAGAGGAGAATAACATGATCATTTAAGCTCATATGTCTAGATATGACCTATCAGCTTAAAGCTTATTGATCAGTGTTAGAAAATCAAAGCATGACCCTTCAGCTTAAAGCTCACACAGTCACACCCATCAAACATAGATGCATTTGAATAGAGTTAAAGGAAACAGTGAAGACTTACGTAACATCTCAAGCATTAACCTAACTAAAAGTTCACTATTATACAAGGGAACAATAACAACAATAGTAGCCGGTTTGAGTTGATGTTTTGTTTGAATCTCTCCGTTAGATATGACATCATATATAAAGTTCAATATTGTTCCTTCTTGTTCCTTTTTGTATCAAATGGCTAAAATACAACATTTTTTAATTTATTTTAGTTCGTGGATAAGAACTTTATTACTAAAACTAAATTATTTTATATTTACATTCTTAAAAACTCTCTAGAATTATTTTTAATCAATTTAACAAAAAAACAAATTAATGCGTTTTTTCCTAGGTTAATTATAAAATAATCAAAACTTATAACTCGTTCTTTTTTTAGATATACACTTTTCAAATTTTTGGTTTTATTCGCCCAAAATTATTTTGTAAAGTTTTAAACAATAATATAAAAACGTTTTAAACAATAATAAATATAAATAAACTACCGTAGTACCGTAGTTGAAAAAAAAAGAAGAAGAGATATTTGGCATTTTAGACAGTTTTCAAAACATAATTATAAAAGTAGTACAATCACTATTTACAATTAGCAAATTCCATATTTTTTACTGTTTTCTACTATTCACAAGACTTTCTAACTCTCATCAACATTTCATATTTATAACACATGCCATTGAGTCTTTGATTTTTTTTTTTTTTTTTTAATATATGCTCTATACAATCTTAAAAAAAAATGCTGGCTAATTAAATTTTGTTTTCTAAAATTTTCAAAATGTATAAAAATCTATGTTTTTTTCTTTATAAGTTGATATGCATTTTGTTTGATGATTTTATTTGATAATGTTAAATATTTTTTACAAATATTATACCGTACACATTATTAAGTGTACAGATGTCTGTATACACATTTGAACACATTATTAAGTGTACAGATGTCTGTACACACATTTGAACACATTATTAAGTGTACAAATGTTTGTACACATTATTAAGTATACAGATGTAATTTGTGTAATTTGTTTAATTCTTAAGTTTTCAGATATCTGTATTGCAATGATTTTGTACAAATTACATTTGTACACTTAATAATGTGTGTCTGTACATTTAAATAAGATGTATAGACATTTGTACACAAAATAAGTACGGATACAAAAGATGTATATAATATATTTTAAAATTATTAAATAAAATTCATATCAAATTGTAAAGAAAAAACATAGATTTTTTGTATCCAAAAAAATTAAAAAAGAAATATATATATATATTAATAATTATTTGAACAGTTATGATTAAAGAAAAAAAACTTTATTTCTCACCCACATACACATACCTTTTTTTGGTAATCTTCTCACTTAAGCCTATATCCCATAATCTCTCCTATCTCACACATTCTTTATTACACAACACCTATTTTTCTAATTTTAAATAATAAATATATTAATTTGCCAATTAAATTTAAAAAATGTACTAATATACAAACAAACCCAAAAAAACTACCGTAATTGATTCGGCCCTACCCAAGCAGCCAAGCTTCGTGAACACGAGTGAGAGAGTTCATTGGAATTGGAAAAGCTTTTGTTAAATTGTTTTATAATGACTTTATGGACTCGGCGGGAAATTAATCATCGAAATTTTCTCTTTCTTCCCTAAAAAATATATAAAAAAAAAAACAAAAATCCCCAAATTCAATCTGCCGTTAGGGTTTTCAATTTCATTTTTTCCACTTCTTCTTCTTCTTCGTTTCGCTTCTCCTTTGTTCGATAATTCTGAAATCACCATGAAGAGGACGGTGAAGAGAGAAAGGGAAGCCACCGGGAACAGCGGTGGCGGAAGAGAAGCCGACGACGAAGAGCCCGAGCGATTGAGGTCTGTGAAGAAGGAGAAACAGAGAAAAACCGGAGATGGCTCCTTACGTATCGACGAACCTCCTCCGACTCAGGAGGAAGAAGAACAAGGGATTTCTGATCGGAGAATTCTCAGATCTCAGTATCTCGCTCTACAGACCAAAATCAGCGGTAAACATTTACTCCACTCTTATGTCCATTGATTCGTTTCCCCCAACTTTGTTTTCAATTTAGGGTTTTTTTTTTATTGGGTGATTTCTCTGACGTTTCTTTGTTTGCAGATTCGAAAGATGATTTGATGAGGATTGATTCAGACAAATTCACTAGAATTATCAATGAAGTTGAAAACTTGCACCAGCACGGTAAGCTTTAAGTCTCATTTCAAGTTGATTGTGTTAGTATGTGAAAAGTTCCAATTTTGTCTTTGCTAAAAAAAAAGACTTCCTTTTTGGGGTTTTGGTTACAACTTGCAGTTCGGAAGCCGAGGGAGCAAATTGCTGATGCAGAGGCACTTCTTGATATAGCAAACACTTTAATGACATCTGTGAAGTCTCAGTCTTCTCATGGGGTTTCACCGGCTGAGTTTGTTAATGCTTTGATCAGTGGGTTTGGTCAGGGTTCTTTGGAAGTTGATGCTGATGAGACTGCTCAAGTGTCTATGAAGTGGAAGGATCTTGGGGTTGCTGTCTGTTCTACCGTTTTAGTATCATGTGGTTGTTCAACAATGTGAGTTCTCATAACTTTATATTATTGCAAAGGCTTTGCCACAGCTGAGGATATTTTGACTAAACAAAGTTTTTTTTGAATCTGTTTTGGGACCAGGTTGGGACCTATGGACACTGAACTGAAGCAAAAGAAGAGGGCTGCTAACAGAAAACGTACAAAGCTTGGTGAAGGCGTTCGTCCAGATGAGGTAATAAAATATTTTGCAGACTCCATTTTGTTTGAGTTTATGAGCAATATTGAACTGATTCCACTTTTGTAGTATCTCTAGTCCTATACTCCTTTGTGAGTCGTGACTGCACATCTTTAACTTTCACATCTCCTTACCTTGATTCTTTGAGCGCTTTTTTTTTTATCTCAGCCTGATTAGTGCGTTTACGAGTATGAATTTTGTAGAGGCTATGTTGCAATGTTTCTGCTGTGAAATATGATGCGATGGTTTTTCTGAAACATGTTGACTGTGTTATGTAGTTAGGATTTGGATAACAAATAAAGAAGCTGATTTGTATTACTTATTGCAATTACCAGGTAGATGATACACAATCAGAAGAGAAGACTGATACAGACAAGAATATGGCAATAATGTTTACCATCTTGGGGCGAAAGAAGCGCGTGCGACTTGAGAATTTGGTGCTCAACAGGTGGTCATTTGCACAGACTGTAGAGAATTTGTTCGCTCTATCTTTCTTGGCTAAAGATGGACGAGTTGAGATAATTGTCGATAAAAGTGGTTCACATTTCGCCTGTAAGATCACAAGTCCATTCTCTTCTGTCTGGTTTTGATATTTGATTTGTTTAACTTAATATTTGATCATTCTAATTTGTCAACAGTACCAAGAAACGGACCTGCTGCAGAACTGGTGATGTCGGGTGAAGTCACTTATAACCATTTTGTGTTCAGATTAGATTTCAAAGATTGGAAGGTAATAAAATAGAATCTCATTTCATGCTCTCGCTCGATTGTTTAATTATGTCCTGAAAGTGTGATTTTTTTGGTGATAATATATGTCGAACAGTTGATGTCTGAAGTGGTTCCACTGGGTGAGGAGCTAATGCCACACAGGGAAATTGCAGTCGCTTCATCATCTTGTCCCTCTGCTCCAGCAGATTTCACACAAGATTCTCAGACGACACCAATAAGAAAACTATCGAGAAACCGAGGTTTGGTTGTTCAAGAAGAAACTGTTGTAGAAGATACTCCTGACATCAAGGGTGATGGAACTCGAAGGAGATGTAAGCGGAGACTCACCTCATCTTAAAGGAGTATATAGAGTAGAGAGAGAGAGAGAGAGTTGTAACTCTTATTTCTGCTTCATTTTGCGACATTAAGTTAATGTCTTCGTTAGCAGTGTTTTGTTCATGGTAGGTTTTTAGGCTTTTAGCAGTGCCAGTGGCTTTGTCTAAACTCTTAAAAGAAGCCATTAAAGCCTCTCTTTTGGCGTTACTTCTTGTTTTATCTACTCAAGAGAGACGTTTACTCTAAGTAATGTTATATATTAAAATCAAAAGCACCAAGTCTGTAAATAAAGAGACTGTAAAATACAAAGCAAAAACCAAACTCTAATTAAGTCATAGTGCTAAAATCCCTAAGAAACAAAAGTTGCTATTGTATCCTAACACCAAACAGCATAAACCCTCCCTTTTTCTCCTCTGGTTTGGGTTCTTCATCTTCTAACTTTGAGCTAAAGACGTTTCCTGTCTTCATTTCTTCATCAGAACTCTCCTGAGCCGTCTTATTGACTTCCTCAGGAACCATGAAACCGTTGCCTGAAAAGTAATGAACATCGATCATCTTGAAGTTGTTGCTTTGGCCTTCTAATGTCTCGGCATTGCTCGGGACATGGCAGTTGTAAAAGACGATACTATCCTTCTCCTTGAGATTCTTCTCCTTGACGAATGCATTCCATCCTCTGGTGAAGACAAAGCTCTGGCTACTTTTCCAGTAACAATACCTAAACTTCCATTGTCTCATTGCTCTGTCGTAAAAGTCTATTTCCACAGCTCCTCCTGTCTCGCCCTCTTCTTTCTCGTTGTGATCATCGCTTATGTAAGGCAGATACTTCACTGCGTGCTTCTTAGGTATCACAAGCCTATTCAGCTTCCCTACATCGCTCGGTGTCAACTCCTTCTGAAAAAGCTCCGCGGAAGAGAAACACTTGTCCGATTCTTGATCTGCTCCTCCTCCACCTTGAGCTTGTTTTGATCCACCGATGTTGATACGCGCCACCATCTGAGATCGGAGTTTGAGAAAGTCTCTGAACTTGAGCTGATAAGAACCGTCTTTGATCATGTTCAACACAGCTTCTGTCGTGAAGGGCTTTTGAAAATCCGGTTCATGGGCCGTGAAATCAGACCAAGGGAAGTTCCGGTGCGAGTTAGCATCAAAGCTTCGAAGCTTAATGGATGCGCTGTCGTAAGAAGCGGCGGCTTCAGCAGCGGATTTGAAAGTTCCAAGCCAAATCCTCCGATGGTCCGCGTAAATCTGAGCACCCCAATTACCGTTCTGCTGCTGAACCACTCCTTTGTATTTCGTTGTTGTCACCGTGTTAGACAAGGCAGGAGGCGTTTCAACAACAACAGTAGGTTTCATGCGTTTCATGAGCGGCAAGACTGAATCACTTGAGCCCGAAGTCTCTGTCGTTGTCTTGTCTTCATTGCTCATCTCATCCATATCCATTAACAAAACAAGAAAGACCCCAAAAAAAAAAAGAAAAAACACGAAACAGAGAAATAGAGAGAGATCTTCGCAAGAAGAAAAAGCAAAATAGAAATAGAAGAAAATAAGGAAGAGTATTTGAAGGGAGAGATTTGAGGGAGCAAATCCTGGAAAAATCAGTATTATGTTTCTCTGTTGTTTTTGTTAACAATGAATCTTTAGAATGTTACAGTTTCCATTTCTTGTTGTTATTTCTAGTTTTCTATGTGATGTGAAAATGGGAATTTACAGACTAATTAAATGTCACCAGAAGCTGTTAGTGGTAAGTTTCCTTTTTTAATGAGATTTTCGTATTTTCTCGGTAGAAATAA
>NC_025698.1:27555566-27570280 GCF_000633955.1 Camelina sativa | reverse complement strand
CGTGAAATCAGACCAAGGGAAGTTCCGGTGCGAGTTAGCATCAAAGCTTCGAAGCTTAATGGATGCGCTGTCGTAAGAAGCGGCGGCTTCAGCAGCGGATTTGAAAGTTCCAAGCCAAATCCTCCGATGGTCCGCGTAAATCTGAGCACCCCAATTACCGTTCGCCTGCTGAACCACTCCTTTGTATTTCGTTGTTGCCACCGTGTTAGACAAGGCAGGAGGTTTCGTGGTCGTTTCAACAAACACAGTAGGTTTCACGCGTTTCATGAGCGGCAAGACTGAATCACTTGAGCCCGAAGTCTCTGTCGTTGTCTTGGCTTCATTGCTCATCTCATCCATATCCATTAACAAAACAAAATCAAGAAAGACCCAAAAATAAAATAAAAAACACGAAACAGAGAAAGAGAGAGAGATCTTCGCAAGAACAAAAAGCAAAATAGAAATAGAAGAAAATAAGGAAGAGTATTTGAAGGGAGCAAATCCTGGAAAAATCAGTATTATGTTTCTCTGTTGTTTTTGTTAACAAATAGAATGTTACAGTTTCCATTTCTTGTTGTTATTTCTAGTTTTCTCTGTGATGTGAAAATGGGAATTTACAGAGTAATTAAATGTCACCAGAAGCTGTTAGTGGTAAGTTTCCTTTCTTAATGAGATTTTCGTATTTTCTCGGTAGAAATAAAATATTTACTGAACATTTGTTTTATGATCAAGGCAAGCTGGAGCGAAAAGTAAAACTTCCATTTTTTGTTTAAGGTTATTTTTGTCTTAATTTAGACATTAGTAGCGAAACACATATAATCATCATCATTCTCATGTGGTTTTCTTGTTTTTTCTGGTTCTTGTTATACATCCAAAAAAGTTAAACCATCACCTTCCATTGTTGTTAAAAACATTTGACAGTTTCTTACATGCTAATTTTTTCACATTTTCAAATAAGGGCATAGAACAACAACGTAACGCAGCTAAATTTCTCGGATGTGAACGAAGATAATGTTATCAAATCCTCGACTGATTCTCATCTTCTCATCTGTGTACCTACAAAACATCAAAGTAAGCAAGCATCTTTGTATTAGTAGCAAGAAACCAACATTTTTGGTTCATCATCATCAGTTGTAAATGTAGAAGATAGAGAGATCTTACAGAATTTTAAGCTCGATCTTGTTTGTTATATCAACCGGATATCCAAATGCACCGCCTATAATAGCTGCGTCGTCCATCTTCAAGTCATATGTACTGCTTTCTGATTTTCTGCAGATAGTTCATGAAACCAATCAAGAAACAAGATCACAGAAAGAAAAAAGTTTCAAAGAGATCACTTACATGAATTTGCCTTTCATGGAGAATCTAAATGCTGGAATGATGTTAACTTCAAACTTTATCCTCCCATCCTTGTCGATGATCTGAATCAAATCCTCAACAAGCTGAAGCAACTGAATACTACTTAAGACATTTTACTAAAGTGTTTACCTGTCTTCCCATAAGACCATTTGCTGCATTTTCAATCCAACTATCTGTAAACATCTACAAACACAAACACCGACAAATCACTTATCAAAACGAATAAGTTGCTTGTTCAAGACAAACAAAAACTGAAGTTATCAGAGAAGTGACCTGTGAACTCCAAATCATTTGCCAGCTTCCTTCTAAAAGCTCGTAATCATCTTCCACCGGATTCGAATTAGACGCAAGAAACTCATCTATAGCCTGCAGTTATACTAACTGATCCATTAATTCCATTCAAAACCAAAATATCAATTGTGTTGTCAGGTTTATCAGATGCATTATACATTACCTCTGCTACTCCTTTGTCTTTAGATATGGTGGCTAACAGCTTTTGCCTAGGTACAGTTTCTTTCTGAAGAACAAACGTTGTCCCCTGCGCTAAAGATATATCTCCTTATGGATCAAAATACTATAAAGCTATATCATTATCAATATTTCAGAATCAAGAAACTTATCTACCTTGTTTCCCCTTGAAATCCTAAGGTTTCCTGAAGGCGACAAATACGTAGTATCTAACCAACCTTTAGCCTCATCACCAAGAAGTCTAAAAGGAACTGGATATGGAACTTTGAAAGGAAGGAACTTTAAAGAGAAAGCAGCTCTATCGAAACGGAATAAAACCCGTTTCCCATCTTTGATCGACGCAGCTGCCTGTTGATGAAACAAATAAGCATGAATTTCTGAGTCTTAGATGCAAAAGACTTGAATGAAGAAGCTCACCTCAACTTTTAGCTCTCCAATGATGTCAGAGAATCTAACAATGTTTGAAACACGAGGATCGTTTGTTGTCTTCAAGTATACATCTTGAAACACAGTGAACACATCTACTCCTGTAAATGTTCTCTGCAGACACAAATCATTCCATTATTTACAATTTTACATACAAACTACAATCATCTAAAAAGTGGGAATATGATGATAAAGAACTGACTTGGATTGGAGATGCAGTTCCAGGTCTTGTGGTGAACATCAATCGCCAACGGCCTTCGATTAAGTCAGAATCTGTCTAAACATTCCCCAAAAGACAACCAAATGAGTCAGTCAAAGAACAAAACATAACAGAGTTTTGATAACTTGAAGATGATGAAAAGGGTTTCACAAGAAAACATTCATACAGGATTCTGAATACCCTCTAAACCTTCAAGAACTTTCACAGCAGATTCCACATCCTAACAACAACATAAATGTTTCTCAAAATCAGAGACTGAATCAAGAAAACATGCCGGAAAAATCAAAGAAATTTCAAGTTTTTATCATACATTGAGCTGTCTAGGAGAAGCGGATTTGCCACGGCCTTGAATCCCGATCAAAGCGTCAATGAGTTTCATCTCAGCATCGTTGAAAGAGGATTGTTCTGTTTGGTTAGTGACAGTGGAGGAAGATGAACAACTTATGCGCAGAGTTCTACAGTTTCTGGATGAATGTAATCTCCTATTTGCTGTGTTACGAAGATGGTATCTCGGAGAAGACGATGATATTGAAATCGGCGATGATGATGGGCAAGGACATAAACATGGTAGTGACATCTCTACTACAGTGTAGAATCTGACTGCCACCATTGTTTCTGTCTTGCGCTTGTCTTGTGAAGCTTTCGCTGAATGGTTTAAACTATAAAGTTTGCATTTTTATGATTGTGTGGTTTACAATAAAGCATGAGACTTGGTGATAATATATCTTAAAAAATTGAAATTAGTGGAAGTCAAATTTTCTCAATTAATTAAAAACTTTACTCAAAAATTAACCAAAAGCATGAATCTTTGTTTTGATTTCTATCATCTTCAATCCAATGTGTATAATCCAGAACCAAAAAAAATAAGATCTTTTATAGATGATGAAGCTCTGTTTTGTGTAATAATATAAATAAAAGAAGAAGGAATTAGAAAGAATTAGCAACAAGAATAGCTTGTCTACACCTAGCTCTAGCTTGTTCAATCCTCTCATTCAAAGTTTCTTCTTTAACAGAAGCTTTAACCATAGCTAAATCCATCTCCATCAACTTCAAAACCCTAAAGAGCTCAGTGACCATTCTCTCTTCAACTTTACCTTCATCTCTCAAAACCTCAGCTTCTTCTCTAGCTCTCTCTGCGACTATCTCACCAGCTATAGCTAAAAGCTCCTTTGAACCAAAATCTCTCGCCATTAAAGCTTCCAACTTCTCTAAAAAATCCATTATCACATACCCTTTAGGTTTCTCCAAGTTGATCTCTTTTGTTCTTTTCCAACCAATCTCGAAGTTTGGTGGCTCTGGTTTCTCGATCCCTCTTTGTGTTCTGTCTCGTACGATCTCTGATCTTCTTCGTTTCTCTATTGGGAACTTCTCTGCGCTTGTTGTGTTGATTGATTCGGGTGCGGGCGTGAGATCGAGGAACTGATCTTTTGGCTCTGGTTTTGATGAACATTTCGTTGTAAATTTGAATGTTCTACGAACGACGCTATATGTTCTTGTTGGGACTGTGATGTGAAGATTAGTAGAAGAGAGAGATTGAAGAAGAAGTGTAGAAGTCGAAGCCATTGATTTTAAGTTGAAGCTTCAACGAATAGTGTAGTGTGTAGAGGCTTGGAGGATGATAAGGCCTTCTCTGTAGTTTACCATCACGTTGTTTAAATGTTTCAAAAACGAACGTCGCGTCGTTTTTTTTGTTTCGTAAATCGTATTACGTTTTCTGATGAGATTTTCCACAAGGTTTTTTTTGTCATCTGATATTATTGATAATAAATTTGAAAGATACATGAAATACAAACTTAAACTGGCGGAAACAGTAATATTTCTAGAGTCTAAATCCCAAAAGAGGGAAGCTAAGCCGACGGACGGAAGTAAAGTTCTTGGAGGCTAAATTGAAAGCAAGAAACATTAACAATACAAAGCAAAAATTATAAACCTCAAAACAAAGGAGATTGCAACCAAGGTCTAAGAACAACAACAAACAAGACTTTAATCTTCAGAGAGATGGTAGCTCAAAATCAACAAATCAACTTCTTCTTCTGAAAATCCTAAGAATGAGATTTATCAATGATGTCCTCCGCAAACCAAAGATAACAACCACTTTCTCCTATCAAGATGAGAGCAGACCTCTCCAAACCAAAGATACTCATAACCCGGCAAGCGAGACACTAGAAAAACCTCAACCACTTCCGGATGCGACGACGATAACGACCCTTGCGCCACCAAATTTCGTCTAGATAGAACTCTACAAAACACTTTCAGATCTCTACCCGATCTGCAAAGCAAAGACAAGGAGCCAAGCCTATCATTCACTGCAATCTCCACCCCGAATAGGACAATCTGTAAACTTTGAAACTAGCATCAACTTCAGACAAATCAAAACAACTGGAACAACCCAGATGGAAACCAAAGGTTGAACCAAGGAGAGAAATAGCAAACGAAAGATGAAGGCTTGAGGGAAACTAACAAGAGACCACCCAAAACCACATCGACGACATAGAGACGATAACAAGCACAAAAGCAGATATAGATATAGGTCGAGGAGAGTAAAGAGGCTGGATTTATTAGACGAACCACACCGTGGATCTACCAGATCCGGCATCATCCTCTCTGATGAACCTCAAAACGAGTAGATCTGACCACCCTCAACTGCTTCTGCAAAGACCACCCTTTCACAACCCAAGTTCACTAACAACTTCTCTGTCGAAGGCCAAAATTCACCAAATAAAACTAACGATAAAGGAAAGAGAAGACAGGAAAAGATCTAGAGAGCACTCTCACAGCGCTGTGGTGGCCGCCGGAGAGGCAAAGGTGAGAAATCGAGACTTTAGAGGCGGTTAACCTAATTGTCTTTAGAAAGAGAATATTTTATATAAAAAAGAGCTCGATATGATTTTCCACAAGTATTTAATAAAAAAATATAAGTAAGATTACATTAAGAGCAAATCCAGTGGGAGGTGCTAGAAGGGTTTCTCAGCAAAAAAAAAAAGAAAATTTGAAAGAAGGAGACAGAGTCTGAACCGTTGCTCAATGGAGCAACTTGAGAAACGTTGCTAAACATGTGTTAAGCTATTATTGGTTTAACTTTTTATTTTTTATTTAAAATTTAAATAAATAATTAAAAACAATATAATATTATGTTTGAGCAACCTAATATGTTTCTATCCATTGGATATGACCTAAGAAATGAAATTATTATTTTATTTCGTAGTGTATAAGACCATGTACAATGGATATCAAATTCAACACCTCAACTTTTTAACACTCTAAATTATTTTCTCTTTCTTTCGCCTAATCATTCAGCACTCAATTTAATTTTAACCTCTCCAATAGTTTTGTTTAATAAAATTCAACACCTTACCCTACCATTTAATATTTCTATATTTTTATTTTCTTTTATGATTTATGATTACATATTTAATAATAATTATCGATTAAAACTAAATTAAAGTAAATATTATAATATTTATAATTAAAATTAATTTTCTTGTTGCAAGTAAAAAAAATAAGCTTAAACAGACAAAAAGAATTGATAAGGATAATAGAAAATTATTATTAAAAATTGATGTTTTTTTTCTATGTCCAAATGAAACAAGACTAGTCTCTATTTATAGATTTTTTAAAATGATGAATTTTGGTATAATTTTTATTTTTTAAAAAATAGATTAATATACAATAATTGAGATCAAATAATTAGGATGAGAAAAAAAATTAACAAAACTATCATCAACCAATCAGAATAAAAGAAATGTTTCCACACAGAGAAAAAAACAATTCCTATTCTGAGACTCACCATCTTCTCCTCTCATAACTTGCCATGTGGCAATGCATGTCCCATATTCTTCAGATTAACCAGTTGAAAATTCAACTGGTTAATCCACATGTGTTTTCTAAAAAATTGAACAGCCTCATTGCATCGATTAAGCAATTGAAATTTTTATTCAACATCCCCATTTTACATGGTCTAAGAGCATCTGCAGTGGAAGTTGCTCTCATGGTTGCTCTTCCATTTGGGGCCCAAATACCGAATTAAAAACTCATTTTTCAGTCCATTAAATCGAGAATCGATTATATAGGAAATAATTTGAGCAACCCAGGAGCAACCCTACGTGACGTACTGATTTGTGGATGGGTAAATATAAAAAGGAAAATTTTTTTTCCCATTTTCTTCTTTCTTTCTTCTCGGATCCTCTCTCTCTCTTCTCTTTCGATCCAGACGGCGAATCGAAGGCGATTCATCTGGAAACCGGAAAAATCAATCCATAGTTCCAGATCCAATTCATCTTCAACCTTTGACATCCCTTCCTTCAAATTCTTCACCGGAATATCCAATTTCACGAATCTGAGTAATGGGTTTTCTCTAAAATCCCTGATTAATCATGGGTTCTTCTTCAAGTCTCGTTCTTTCAGTGTTCAAGCTAGAGCTGCTGCTGAGAAGAGAGTTCACGATTTCACCGTTAAGGTTTTGCTTCTTACTCTTTGTTTAGGGTTGTGTCTACTCTATACTAAATTGGGGGAATCTTCAAATTTGTAACAAAGCCTCAAGTTTTTCATCTTTACTGATTCATATTGTTACTGAGTGTTAGGTTATTATGATTGATTCTACTAAATCTGAAAAAACTGAGATGTATTTTGGAGGCAGGACATTGATGGGAATGATGTTGCTTTGAACAAATTCAAGGGGGAAGTTATGTTGATCGTCAATGTCGCTTCAAGATGGTAACTTTTTTTCTTTCTTCATTATCTTGATTGCGATTTCTTCTGTTCATTGTTCATGTAGAGGTTTATGATGTTAAAGATTGTGTTTCCATGAACAAACCAGTGGTCTCACATCATCAAATTACTCCGAGCTATCACATCTGTATGAGAAATACAAGAGCCAAGGTGAGCTCTAATTCTATAGATCGTTGTATCTATCATTCTTTGTGTCATATGTTTCGTTCATATTCTTGCTACTGCCAGTGTTATTAGTTCGCATTTCACCTTAATATATTGAAATCGAATTGTTCTGCAACTTTTGAACTGCAAGTCAGTTCAGTATCTTTGTTTGGTTGATGGATAATCTCAATCCATCAGTTCTTCATAACTACAAGAGTTCTAAAACTCATTTAGATGGACACAGGCCGATGAAGCCAAGCTTTTTCTGCCATAAAGGTAAATGTTCAAGGTTTAAGTCAATCTCGTTTCTCGCACTTGATATTGGAAAAACATGAGATCCACTACTCCTTATATATAAGATACAGTTTGTTTAAAGTGGTTGTTTCTTAGATCGATATACAGTTTGTATCTTAAGTGAACTAAGGGAGGGGGGGTGTATTGAAAGTAGAATTTTGGAGGATTTGTGGGATTTATGATATTTTGGATCAACAGCTTCAGATCTTATGCAAGATTTCAAAACCGGTTATATGACATTAGCCTCACCAAGATCAATGTTCTTGAGCCAAGCTATTGGAACCGCAATGGGCTGTGTGATATCTCCTTGCGTCTTCTGGCTATTCTACAAGGCCTTCCCAGACTTTGGCGTGACCGTCTATCCTGCTTTCTACGCCCTAGTCTACATAGACATGCCTATACTTGGAGTCGAAGCTCTGCTTTGCCCAAACACTGCCTCATGCTCTGCTACGTATTCTTTGCAGCAGCAGTGATTGTGAACGGTGTAAGGATGCTGTAGGACTAAAGTGTATTGAAATTAGAATTTTGGAGGATTTGTAGGATTTATGATATTTTGGATCAACAGCTTCAGATCTTATGCAAGATTTCAAAACCGGTTATATGACATTAGCCTCACCAAGATCAATGTTATTGAGCCAAGCTATTGGAACTGCAATGGGCTGTGTGATATCTCCTTGCGTCTTCTGGCTATTCTACAAGGCCTTCCCAGACTTTGGCGTGACCGTCTATCCTGCTTTCTACGCCCTAGTCTACATAGACATGCCTATACTTGGAGTCGAAGCTCTGCTTTGCCCAAACACTGCCTCATGCTCTGCTACTTATTCTTTGCAGCAGCAGTGATTGTGAACGGTGTAAGGATGCTGTAGGACTAAAGTGGGCTCGATTTATCCCCCTACCAATGGCTATGGTTATACCATTCTACAACGAAGGTTACTTCACAATCGACATGTGTCTGTGTGTGGGAAGTCTCATGTGGTGAAGGCAGTTGGACGACATTACCCAGCTCTATACTTGCCTTGACATTTGTTTTATGTGAATTGTTCCTTTTTCTTAAAAACAATTCTTCCAAATCACACTGCTTAAGGTGTGATTTTTTTAAATGTTTTTTAAATAAATAAATTTACTATACAAATTAATAATTTTCTCTAAATTTATTACTTTGTACTTCAATTATTAACAACTAAATATAGTGTATTATGTTTGTTTTCGATGTAATATATTTTTATGTTCGTTTTTTGTAAAACATGTTTAATATTTCCCAATTATGTAAAATATTTTTGTTTTCTTTTTTTGATGTAATATAAGTAATTGAATGAATTGTTTTGTCATTTTGGATTATTAAATAATTTATTAAAATTTGATAAATAATAAACAATTCTTTTAAAATTTATTATTTTAATTATTAATTAACTTGATAGGAGTTTTCTAGTGGAAGAGTGATTTTGTTTAAAGTTGTTAATGGATTGCCTTGATTAGTTTAATATTAATTATATGATTAGTTTAATTATGAGCAACTTATATGAGTTGCTCTAGTGGAGATGGTCTAAGTAATTAAATCAAATATATATATTTTGTGTCCATTTTAAACAGACTCCTTTTGGTTCAAGATTTTACTTAATGTCTTTGTTTAAGTCAAGAGGAAAACTTCTAGGTTGGAAAAACACTTTTCTTGTAACATCCATGAACCAAAATCCCGGTTTGGAGATTGTATCGGTCGATGCAGAAGGTGCATCGGTCGATGCAGGTTCAGTTTTGTGCGTTTTGACTTAAGTCAAACGCTGCGTTTTGGGCAAAGGGAGAAGGAAAAATCCTTAATCGTTTCTTTTGTCTCATTAGTCGAGACTGACCGTTTTTGAGAGAAAACAGAAGAGAGAAAAAGTTCTTGAGAGTTCTTGGAGATTTTGGGTGATTTGAGGCAGTTCCTGTAGAGATCTGTAGCTGAGATCGTTGTAGGAGCTTCCTGGAAGTGTGTTCTTGCTTGTTTGAGTTTCAGTTTCGTCTTGGCAAAGGTAAGTGCAGGACCATGGCTTATCTAAGGTAGAGAACTCTCTAATGTGCTTGTTGTGTGTTGTTAGACTTGTTAGATCGTTATTTTGGACGTTAGGAAGCTTTCTTGTGGTTAGGGATCGAGTTTTGTGGTTGTAGGAACGAAGATCCGGCGAGAAGCTTCGGGGAAAACACGATGCTCGGCATTACATCGGTCGATGCATATCTTGCGTTGGCCGATGCAAGTGCGAGGACGGCGCATAAAACCTTAGGGTTTTCGTGTTATGTCGAGCATGCGTCGGTCGATGCAGTGCGAGTGTAGGTCGATGCAAGTGCATCGAGCATCGGTCGATGCAACCCTGTGTCGGTCGATGCATCCCCATTTGGTGTTAGTCGATGCATGTTGGTGTCGGTCGACGCAGAGTCCTGGTTTGTTATTTGTTGTTTGTTGATTGTTGTTTGATGGTTAGAGATGACTCTATTGTTTGTGTGTATAGCCCAGTAGATGAGAGGATTGCCTTACTGAGTGTTTATTAAATACTCATGCATTGCAATATGTGTTTGTGGTGCAGGTAAAGGCAAAATGTGATCGTGGAATCCAGGCAATGAAGAGGAAGATGTTCTAGGGACTCGATTGGATGTTGTCTGGCATTGCTAGGTTGCTAGAGTTGGGTCATTAGAAACATTGCTAGGTTGCTGATTTCATGTTCCTGATGATTGGTTATTGGATTATGGTTATATTTGATTATTGGTTATTTATATTTATTGGATATTAGTATTGTTATTCTGTTGTTGGTTGTTTTCGTGGTTAGGTGGCTAGTGGGTATGAGACCACATGTTGTAGTTATTTATTATATTATATTTTATTATTTATTATTAAAAAAAAAAAAACTGGTCGGGTCGTTTCAGTTTGGTATCAGAGCCCTTACGGTTCTAGGTTTGGGTTCAATAGGCTTTGTGCTGTAGATGTTTGGATTGCATGCTTTGATTGATTATGTGAGTTAGTCAATTGTGTGTGGCATGGAGTTCTAGAATATCCTCTTCGAGCCTATTGTGTGATTCCACGGTGAGTTTATGTTTTCTGTGTTATAATTGAAATTTGTTTGCTTAGTCTTCTGTTCATGGTAGTGCAGATGGCTAGAGATGGTGCTGTTGCTGGTCGTGGTCATGGACGCGGAGGTGGTCGTGGTAGGGGCAGAGTCCCAGAGATTAGTGAGACCGAGGACCAGAGTGTGACAGTTGAGTGTGATGGCGAGTCGCAGGATGTTCTGGGGGATTCTGTGAGTGTGGCCGGAGGGGGCGGTGTTGATGCTCTAGTGGCCGGTGGTGCTAGGGTCCCAGGTGTGGGAGTCCCAGCGGGTGGAGTCCCTGGTGTTGATTTTGCGGCTTTGCTAGCACAGGTGTTAGAGCGGTTGCCAGCTGTGGTACCGGCTCAGGGTCAGGTTGTGCCACCAGTAGTGGCGGAGGAGCGGAAGCCAGTGGCTGCGGATGCAGGAGCACATGGACGTTATTTGTCCATGCTCAAGGAGATGACACATCTTGGGACTGAGCGGTTTTTGGGTGGTACAGACCCTACTGTTGCAGATGCATGGAGGATGAGTGTGGAACGTAACTTCCATACTCTGAGATGTCCTAATGATTTTTGGGTGGATATAGTGGTCCACCATTTGAGTGGTGATGCTCAAGTGTGGTGGAGATCAGTGGCTGCTAGGAGAGTGCAGAGGGAGATGAATTGGGCTGACTTCGTCTTGGAGTTCAACCGCAAGTATTTTCCTAGAGAGGCTTTGGACCGGTTAGAGGTGCAGTTCCTTCAGTTGTCTCGAGGGACACGGTCAGTGCGGGAGCTAGACTTGGAGTTCAATCGACTTCTTTGTTATGGGGGTCGGGCTATGGAGCCTGAGGAGGCCCAGATCAGGAGGTTTATGAGGGCTCTTCGTGATGACTTGAGGGTCCATTGTAGAAGACGTAGTTATGCTACACGTGCAGAGCTGGTTGAGACTGCATCAGAGATTGAGCAGGATATCCGGGCACAATCAGTGGCGGTTAGTCCTGCAGTTCAGCCTAGTAAGGCTCAGCATCATGGAGGTTCTAGCAGGGGCGGTAAGTCTGTGCAGGGAACCAAGAGGAGGTGGGAGGCTACGCAGACGCAGAGTGGCGGGGGTTGCTTCAAGTGTGGGAGCAAGAATCACAAGTTTGCTAGCTGTCCCAAGAGGAGTGCTCCGACGGCAGGGGCTCGTGTATGCTATCAATGCAGGGAGCCAGGGCACATCAGGCCTTTGTGTCCCAAGTTGCAGCCGGCAGCAGTGGCAGCGTTGCAGCAGGTGCAACCTGGAGGTCAGCAGGTGGCATGGATTGAGCAGGCCTGATGGCATGGATTGTGTCCCAAGTTTCAGATTTTATGTTTTCCTGTGATAAAGTGTTAGGTTCTCAACACATGTGGTTTGTGTAGGGACCTTGTTAGTGGGAGGGTTTAAGTCCTACATTATGTTTGATTCTGGAGCTTCTCATAGCTTCATTACTCCGGAGTGTGCAGAGAGCGCGGGAATTAGAGGGGATCCCGGGGAGCGTTCAGGAGTTGTCACAGTTGCGGGAGGCAAGTTCCTGAGGGTTGTTGGACGAGTTGGAGGAGTTGATATTCAGATCGCAGGAGAGTCGTGGCCAGCGGATTTGCTTATCGGACTAGTGGAGTTGTATGATGTTAATCTCAAGATGGATTGGTTGCATCGGCATATGGTGCATTTGGATTGCCATCGGGGTAGAGTGGAGTTTGAGTGTCCATGAGGGAAGTTGGTTTTTCAGGGTATTAGACCGACTTCAGGGAGTCTCGTGATCTCGGCCATTCAGGCTGGGAAGATGATCGAGAAGGGCCGTGAGGCTTATTTGGTTACTATATCTATGCCAGAGACAGTGGGGAAGTCTACGGTTAGTGGTATTCCGGTAGTGGAGGAGTTTGAGGATGTGTTTCAGTCATTGCAGGGATTACCACCATCTCGGTCGGATCTTTTCACTATTGTACTGGAACCGGGGACGATGTCGTTATCCAAGGCTCCTTACAGAATGGCTCCAGCAGAGATGGCAGAGCTGAAGAAGCAGCTAGAGGATTTGTTGAGTAAGGGATTCATCCGTCCTAGTGTATCACCGTGTGGAGCGCCGGTGTTATTTGTCAAGAAGAAGGATGGGAGTTTCCGGTTGTGTATCGATTATCGGGGTTTGAACCGGGTCACTGTGAAGAACAAGTACCCTCTTCCTAGGATTGATGAGTTGTTGGATCAGCTGAGAGGTGCTACTTGGTTCTCCAAGGTAGATCTGGCGTCGGATTATCATCAGATACCGATAGATGAGGCAGATGTGAGGAAGACGGTTTTTAGGACAAGGTATGGGCATTATGAGTTTGTGGTGATGTCTTTCGGGTTGACTAACGCGCCAGCAGCGTTTATGAGATTGATAAACAACGTGTTTCAGGAGTTTCTGGACGTGTATGTCATCATTTTCATCGACGATATCCTGGTATATTCTAAGAGTCCCGAGGAGCATGCAATGCATTTGAGGGCAGTTTTGGAGAAGCTGCGGGAGCAGAAGTTGTTTGCCAAGTTAAGCAAGTGTAGTTTTTGGCAGCATGATATGGGTTTTCTGGGTCATATTGTTTCTGCAGAGGGGGTTTCTGTAGATCCAGAGAAGATTCAGGCTATCAGGGATTGGCCTAGACCGCAGAATGCCACAGAGATCAGGAGTTTCCTTGGTTTGGCAGGTTACTACAAGAGGTTTGTGCAGGGTTTTGCAAGTAGAGCATGCCCTATGACTAAGTTGGCAGGGAAGGATGTCCCTTTTGTGTGGTCACAGGAGTGTGAGGAGGGCTTTGAGAGCCTTAAGGAGATGTTGACTACTACGCCAGTGTTGGTTTTGCATGAGCAGGGAGAACCCTATGTGGTATATACTGATGCATTTAGAGTTGGTTTGGGATGTGTGTTGATGCAGCATGGGAAGGTGATTGCTATGCTTCGCGGCAGTTGCGGAAGCAGGAGGGTAACNGAGCATCAGGTTCCTGGCGGTTTACTGAAGAGTCTACCCATTCCTGAGTGGAAGTGGGATATGATCACTATGGATTTTGTGGTAGGATTTCCAGTGTCACGGACCTTTGAGGCTATTTGGGTCATTGTGGACCGGTTGACTAAGTCAGCACATTTTCTGGCCATTAAGAAGACTGATGGAGCAGCGGCCTTAGCTAAGAAGTATGTGAGAGAGATAGCCAGATTGCATGGGGTGCCAACGAGCATTGTGTCTGATAGGGATTCTAAGTTCACTTCGGTGTTCTGGAAGGCATTTCAGGCAGAGATGGGCACTAAGGTGCATATGAGTACAACTTATCATCCCCAGACAGATGGACAGTAAGAGAGGACGACCCAGACGCTGGAGGATTTGCTGAGGATGTGTGTTTTGGATTGGGTGGCCATTGGGCAGATCACCTGAACCTGGTAGAGTTTGCTTACAACAATAGTTATCAGGCGAGTATTGGGATGGCTCCTTATGAGGCTTTGTATGGGAGGCCGTGTCGTACACCGTTATGCTGGACTCAGGTGGGGGAGAGGAGCATGTTCGGGGCAGATTTTGTTAAGAAGACCTCAGAGAAGATTCGGGTTCTTAAGCTGAACATGAAGGAGGCTTAGGATAGGCATAGGAGTTATGCTGATAGGATGTGGAGAGATCTTGAGTTTCAGGTAAGAGACAGAGTGTACCTCAAGATGGCCATGTTGCGGGGTCCGAACAGGTCATTGACTGAGACTAAGTTGATTTCGAGGTATATGGGTCCGTTCAGAGTGATTGAGCAGGTTGGACCAGTGGCATATAGACTGGAGTTACCTGAGGTTATGCTTGCATTCCACAAGGTTTTCCATGTGTCTATGTTGCGGAAGTTTCTCCGTGAGGATGATCAGTTGTTGGCTAAGATTTCTGAAGATCTTCAACTTAACATGACTTTGGAGGCGAGACCAGTGAGGGTTCTCGAGAGGAGGATTAAGGAACTTCAGAAGAAGAAGGTTCCTTTGATGAGAGTCCTTTGGGACTGTGATGGTGTGGAGGAGCAGACTTGGGAGCCTGAGGCGAGGATGAAGGC
>NC_025698.1:27524058-27554295 GCF_000633955.1 Camelina sativa | reverse complement strand
TAACATGACTTTGGAGGCGAGACCAGTGAGGGTTCTCGAGAGGAGGATTAAGGAACTTCAGAAGAAGAAGGTTCCTTTGATGAGAGTCCTTTGGGACTGTGATGGTGTGGAGGAGCAGACTTGGGAGCCTGAGGCGAGGATGAAGGCAAGGTTTAAGAAGTGGTATGAGAAGCAAGCCGTGACTTGAACTTGTCTAGCCTGGACCCATCTGTAATCCGTGGCTGAAGCGGGAATGGAGTATTCCAGCCCATATCTCTTGTTTACTCGGTCGCTTGGGGTGGTTGGTTGTGCGACTCAGTAACAAGATGAGGTGGTGCTCGGGGTACAAAGTTTCCGTGAGGCAGGGGTTTTGAGAAAAGTTTCCTGAAATAGAAGTTTCCAAAAGTGGAAAGTTTCCAAAAGTGGGAAGTGCTAAATATGGAAAGTTTTATGTGAGTTAGAATTTGTCCATTTTAGCGGTGAAGAGCCTTGGAAGGGCTTGTGTGGCCTTAGTGGCAGACTTTTGAATCATTGTGCCCGTGTGTGGCAGTCTTTTTAGACATTGTGTGGCCTTTGTGGCGGGCTGTTTAGCCAGATGTGTGGCCTTTGTGGCGGGTTGTTTAGCCAGAGTGCCTGTTTAGGCGGTCCTTCGGGACAGATGGTCCTTCGGGACAGATGGTCCTTCGGGACAGATGGTCCTTCGGGACAGATGGTCCTTCGGGACAGATGGTCCTTCGGGACAGATGGTCCTTCGGGACAGATGGTCCTTCGGGACAGATGGTCCTTCGGGACAGATGGTCCTTCGGGACAGATGGTCCTTCGGGACAGATGGTCCTTCGGGACAGATGGTCCTTCGGGACAGATGGTCCTTCGGGACAGATGGTCCTTCGGGACAGATGGTCCTTCGGGACAGATGGTCCTTCGGGACAGATGGTCCTTCGGGACAGATGGTCCTTCGGGACAGATGGTCCTTCGGGACAGATGGTCCTTCGGGACAGATGGTCCTTCGGGACAGATGGTCCTTCGGGACAGATGGTCCTTCGGGACAGATGGTCCTTCGGGACAGATGGTCCTTCGGGACAGATGGTCCTTCGGGACAGATGGTCCTTCGGGACAGATGGTCCTTCGGGACAGATGGTCCTTCGGGACAGATGGTCCTTCGGGACAGATGGTCCTTCGGGACAGATGGTCCTTCGGGACAGATGGTCCTTCGGGACAGATGGTCCTTCGGGACAGATGGTCCTTCGGGACAGATGGTCCTTCGGGACAGATGGTCCTTCGGGACAGATGGTCCTTCGGGACAGATGGTCCTTCGGGACAGATGGTCCTTCGGGACAGATGGTCCTTCGGGACAGATGGTCCTTCGGGACAGATGGTCCTTCGGGACAGATGGTCCTTCGGGACAGATGGTCCTTCGGGACAGATGGTCCTTCGGGACAGATGGTCCTTCGGGACAGATGGTCCTTCGGGACAGATGGTCCTTCGGGACAGATGGTCCTTCGGGACAGATGGTCCTTCGGGACAGATGGTCCTTCGGGACAGATGGTCCTTCGGGACAGATGGTCCTTCGGGACAGATGGTCCTTCGGGACAGATGGTCCTTCGGGACAGATGGTCCTTCGGGACAGATGGTCCTTCGGGACAGATGGTCCTTCGGGACAGATGGTCCTTCGGGACAGATGGTCCTTCGGGACAGATGGTCCTTCGGGACAGATGGTCCTTCGGGACAGATGGTCCTTCGGGACAGATGGTCCTTCGGGACAGATGGTCCTTCGGGACAGATGGTCCTTCGGGACAGATGGTCCTTCGGGACAGATGGTCCTTCGGGACAGATGGTCCTTCGGGACAGATGGTCCTTCGGGACAGATGGTCCTTCGGGACAGATGGTCCTTCGGGACAGATGGTCCTTCGGGACAGATGGTCCTTCGGGACAGATGGTCCTTCGGGACAGATGGTCCTTCGGGACAGATGGTCCTTCGGGACAGATGGTCCTTCGGGACAGATGGTCCTTCGGGACAGATGGTCCTTCGGGACAGATGGTCCTTCGGGACAGATGGTCCTTCGGGACAGATGGTCCTTCGGGACAGATGGTCCTTCGGGACAGATGGTCCTTCGGGACAGATGGTCCTTCGGGACAGATGGTCCTTCGGGACAGATGGTCCTTCGGGACAGATGGTCCTTCGGGACAGATGGTCCTTCGGGACAGATGGTCCTTCGGGACAGATGGTCCTTCGGGACAGATGGTCCTTCGGGACAGATGGTCCTTCGGGACAGATGGTCCTTCGGGACAGATGGTCCTTCGGGACAGATGGTCCTTCGGGACAGATGGTCCTTCGGGACAGATGGTCCTTCGGGACAGATGGTCCTTCGGGACAGATGGTCCTTCGGGACAGATGGTCCTTCGGGACAGATGGTCCTTCGGGACAGATGGTCCTTCGGGACAGATGGTCCTTCGGGACAGATGGTCCTTCGGGACAGATGGTCCTTCGGGACAGATGGTCCTTCGGGACAGATGGTCCTTCGGGACAGATGGTCCTTCGGGACAGATGGTCCTTCGGGACAGATGGTCCTTCGGGACAGATGGTCCTTCGGGACAGATGGTCCTTCGGGACAGATGGTCCTTCGGGACAGATGGTCCTTCGGGACAGATGGTCCTTCGGGACAGATGGTCCTTCGGGACAGATGGTCCTTCGGGACAGATGGTCCTTCGGGACAGATGGTCCTTCGGGACAGATGGTCCTTCGGGACAGATGGTCCTTCGGGACAGATGGTCCTTCGGGACAGATGGTCCTTCGGGACAGATGGTCCTTCGGGACAGATGGTCCTTCGGGACAGATGGTCCTTCGGGACAGATGGTCCTTCGGGACAGATGGTCCTTCGGGACAGATGGTCCTTCGGGACAGATGGTCCTTCGGGACAGATGGTCCTTCGGGACAGATGGTCCTTCGGGACAGATGGTCCTTCGGGACAGATGGTCCTTCGGGACAGATGGTCCTTCGGGACAGATGGTCCTTCGGGACAGATGGTCCTTCGGGACAGATGGTCCTTCGGGACAGATGGTCCTTCGGGACAGATGGTCCTTCGGGACAGATGGTCCTTCGGGACAGATGGTCCTTCGGGACAGATGGTCCTTCGGGACAGATGGTCCTTCGGGACAGATGGTCCTTCGGGACAGATGGTCCTTCGGGACAGATGGTCCTTCGGGACAGATGGTCCTTCGGGACAGATGGTCCTTCGGGACAGATGGTCCTTCGGGACAGATGGTCCTTCGGGACAGATGGTCCTTCGGGACAGATGGTCCTTCGGGACAGATGGTCCTTCGGGACAGATGGTCCTTCGGGACAGATGGTCCTTCGGGACAGATGGCCTTTGATACCAGAGTGCCTGTTTAGGCGGTTCTATTTAGGACAGATTGTTTGGTCTTTGATACGTTCCTGTTTAGGACAGATTGTTTGGTCTTTGTGACGGTCCTGTTTAGGACAAATTGTTTGGTCTTTGTGACAGTCCTGTTTAGGACAGATTGTTTGGCCTTGGTGGCGGTTCTGTTTAGGATATTTGTTTGCCCTTGTGGCATGTATATGCCCCTTGTGTGGTCATGAGGTATTCCAGTGAGGGGATATGTGGTTGGTAGGACATTGAGATGTTTTTACGCGAGCCACGGGAAAGAAACCTCGATAGGGATAGGACTCAGACGTGTTCAGAATTGTTTGCTCGCGACTCTTGGGGGACTTAGGTTCTCCTAGTAATGCCATATTCAGAGACTTTGTGGCTTGGGAGTATGGTTGGTATATCGACTTTGGGTGACGATTCGGGGGCACGCTGTAGGGTGGCAACCCGAGAGACGAGTATTGGATTTTTCCTTATATATTATGGCATGTGGGTTTAGGCCCGATGAGGAGCCAACATTATGGCATGCAGACTTAGGTCTGATGAGGAGCCAATAAAAACTCAAGGTCTAGGCCTATGAGTAAAGGAAAATCCAAAAGTCGAGAGCAAATGACGCCTGGAGCGTGAGTCTATCGCCTAGAAGTGACCTTCTGTAGATCGGTCGGAGGAGTTTGGGTCGTGGAGACGGTAGCACGGGAGTCCTTGGCTGATGGTTGTTTGAGATTCGAGGACGAATCTAGATTGGTGGGGGAGAATTGTAACATCCGTGAACCGAAATCTCGGTTTGGGGATTGCATCGGTCGATGCAGAAGGTGCATCGGTCGATGCAGAAGGTGCATCGGTCGATGCAGGTTCAGTTTTGTGCATTTTGACTTAAGTCAAACGATGCGTTTTGGGCAAAGGGAGAAGAAAAAACCCTTAATCATTTCTTTTGTCTCATTAGTCGAGACTGACCGTTTTTGAGAGAAAATAGAAGAGAGAAAAAGTTCTTAAGAGTTCTTGGAGATTTTGGGTGATTTGAGGCAGTTCTTGTAGAGATCTGTAGCTGGGATCGTTGTAGGAGCTTCCTGGAAGTGTGTTCTTGCTTGTTTGAGGTTCAGTTTCGTCTTGGCAAAGGTAAGTGCAGGACCATGGCTTATCTAAGCTAGTAGATGGGAGGATTTCCTTACTGAGTGTTTATTAAATACTCATGCATTGCAATATGTGTTTGTGGTGCAGGTAAAGGCAAAGTGTGATCGTGGAATCAAGGCAATGAAGAGGAGGATGTTCTAGGGACTCGATTGGATGTTGTCTGGCATTGCTAGGTTGCTAGAGTTGGGTCATTAGAAACATTGCTAGGTTGCTGATTTCATGTTCCTGATGATTGGTTATTGGATTATGGTTATATTTGATTATTGGTTATTTATATTTATTGGATATTGGTATTGTTATTCCGCTGTTGGTTGTGTTTGTGGTTAGGTGGCTAGTGGGTATGAGACCACTAGTTGTAGTTACTTATTATATTATTTATTTATTGTTTATTATTAAAAAAAACGAGTCGGGTCGTTTCATTTCTTTTGTCAAGTCTTACTGTTTTCCACTATGTTTAATCATTTTCTCCTCAAATATTTTCCATCAAAAGTGTTTGTGAAAGAAAATCATCGCCTGGGTTTTTTTTTCTTCTGATTCATCTATCTCATTCCCTTTGGTTATTTTCCTTCCACAAGAGTTCTACACGATATTCTTTGTTTTTTCTTCGTTCACTTTGCCATATATGTGTTCTTTCGGTGATTCTGAGATCCAAAATTAGAAGTTCAATAATGTCTTTGGCGATGGATAAGGCTCTTTTGGCCATGTCTCTTAAAGATGAAGAAGAAGAGGCTCCTTTCGTGATGCCAGACCTTCTAGATTACCTTCTAGATTACATGCCTCCTGCAATTAATTTTAAACAATTCCAATTTGGGTCCAGATTTAGAATCTTCCTGTTAACTATTACACGGCAAAAACCACTACGACTTTAGGTTAAATACTGGGTGAGGTCAAGGAGGTAGCTTTTGATCCAGACAAACCCCAAATTCATGGTTTTGTTTGAGTTAAAATTCAGTTTGATATCTCAAGGCCTCTTCGTAATTCCAAAGTCATTACTCTACCTAATGGAGGTTTGACTATCGTAAAATTCCAATACGAAAGAATCCAAAAGCGTTGCTTTCTCTGTCAGCGTCTGAAGCATGATGTGGATTCTTGTCCAATATTGTCTAACAAGAAAAAAGATGAAGCTGAAGCGAGAAAAGCGGGGATCCAGGTTCCTAGTCTGGTTAAGAAGTTGTTCCTCAAAGAATATGATCCCCTCTTTGGCATCTTGCGGGAAGACCAGGTAGGGATTGGTCCTAGTACATGCAAACATAGAATCGCAAAAGAAGTTTTAGAAGGTATGAGGCAATACTTGAAGGCAAATACAATGGACGACTTTCAAATTAAAGTCGACAGGATCCAAAAGACGATCGGTGAGGTTGAAAAAGATCCCATAGCTCAGAAATCCATTCTCCGTCTGGAACTTCTACTTGTTATTCATCATGACATCAACAAGAACAAAGGTCTTGTTTACGGCTATGACAATGCGGCTCTTTCCTTATCTTGAGTGTGCTGTTCTTCCAAGTTGCCATCTTCTAAAGATCAAGATTCCCCTTTGAATTTAGAGATGAATTGTTTTAGGGAAGCCGAGTTCTTCAATCATTTGTCAAAAATCACCAAAAATTCCAGGTCACTTTCTTGCTTTATCCCAACCTTTTCAAGATAGTGCAACGGTTTTTAGGACTGGTTCTTTTGGAGCTGGTCCTTCCGACACTATCCAAAAAAAACCTAAAGCAAGGCGTAGACCTCAAAAGAATGCAAGGAAACCAAAAAACAAACTGCCTAGCATTGATGGAGGGTCTCAAAGCTATATATGATCTATGTTTTGAAACACTCAGGAAAGATAAGAGGAAAGCAGATGAGGAGGATACAAGCACTGCAAAACATCCAAAGCTTACTTCCTTAGAGGTGGTCTTAATGAGAATTCTGAGTTGGAATTGCAAAGGTTTGGAACGGTCTGAAGACTTGGCTTTTCCTCGTCTCAAGGAGCTGCGTAAAAACCACTTCCCTGAGATGTTGTTCATAATAGAGACGATGCACAATAGGAATATATTAGTAGATTTGTAAAGTATTCTAGGTTATGAACGTGTTTATACTATCCAACTTGTTGGGAGGTGTGGAGGTCTAGCTTTGTTTTGGAAGAACAATGTCCAAATCGAGTTCAAGTATGCAGACAATAATCTGATAGACATGGAAGTTCAGTTTGGAGCGGTTTCTTTTTTGTTCTCTTGTATATATGAAGATCCGGATTTCAAGAAAAGGAAAGTGGTATGGGAAAGAATCTCAAGGATTGGAAGTTTGAGAAAATAAAGCTAAGTTATGGTAGGGGACTTTAATGATATCTGCTATAATGGAGAGAAGATAGGGGGACCTAGAAACTCTCTTTTCAAACCTTTCAATGAGATGTTGTCAGCTTGTGAAATGTAGGAACTCTCAAGCAATGGAAACAATTTAACTTGGGCAAGAAGAAGATATGACCTTTGAATCCAAAACCGGTTGGATAGAGCTTTTGAAAACAAAGACTGGCTTCTTTTTTTTCCCGGCATCAAACCAGTGGTTTTTGGAAATGAGAGGATCATATCATAGGCCTGTTCATATTCATCTTTTAACTTCTCAAGATTCATACAAAGGGCTTTTCAGATATAACAAAATATTTCTCAATAAACCTAGAGTCGAAGAGATTATTTCCCATGCTTGGGGTTCTTGAGATACTGACTTGAGGCTCCCCTTGGCTAACAGACTTCGGCTTTGTCGTAGTGTTCTAAGCGCTTGGAAGAGAGTGAATAATATAAACTCCAAAGATAATATTAAGATCGAGGTAGCTTTGGATGATCAACAATCTCGCCCTAATCCAAGTTTCTACCAGATTGTAACTCTCAAGAAAGAACTGGCCCACACTTATAAAGAAGAAGAGATCTTTTGGAGCCAAAAAAAGTCGGAAACAATGGATAAAGTGTGAGGATAGAAACACTAAATTTTTCCAAGCTTATGTCAAGGAATCAAGAGCTTGAAACATGATCGAGAAGCTGGAGGATGTGAATGGAATTAGTCAGTTCTCAGAAGGAGCGAAAGGGGACGTAGCCTCAGCCTATTTCCAAGAATTATTCAAGTCTTCAAATCTTTCTAGCTTTGTTAACTGGTTTGGAGACCTTCAGTCTAGAGTTTCCAATCAGATGAACAAGAGTATAACTAAGGTGATCTCTCCAGGATAAATCAAAGAAGCAATACTTTCCATGGATCCCACCAGTGTTCCATGTGCAGATGGCATGTCAGCTCTCTTCTTTCAGCAATATTGGAGTATAGTGGGGGCTCAGGTGATAGTTGAGGTACAAAACTTCTTCCAAAATGGTTAAATGCCTCAAGAATGGAATTATACCCATCTTTTTCTTATCCCTAAGATCCCCCATCCTACAACCATGCCTGATTTGAGTCCTATATGCCCTTGTTCAGTCTTATACAAGGTGATCTCCAAGGTCATAGTTGGAAGAATTCAGCTGTGGCTTCCTAGTATTGTATCTGACACTCGATCAGCTTTTGTCTATGACAGGCTCATTACCGACAATATTCTGATTAGACATGAATTAGTGCACTCTCTGAATACTAAAAATGCTTTTTCTTCTGGTTATATGGCTGTCAAGTCGGATATGTCCAAGACATTTGATAGAGTCGAGTGGTGTTATCTAAGAGCTCTGCTAATCGCGTTGGGATTTCATGAGGTTTGGATTTCCTGGATAATGATCATTCCATAGAGAGGTCTCAGACAAGGGGATTCTCTCTCTCCCTTATTTTTTTTGCTCTGTGCACAGAAGGTCTTACTCACCTGCTCAACAAGGCTCAGCTCCAAAAGAAAATCTCAGGTGTTCAGTTCTCGGAAAATGGACCTACCATACATCACTTGTTGTTCGCGGATGACAGTCTTTTCTTGTATAAAGCAAACTTAGAGGAAGTAGAGACGCTTAAGAGTATCTTGAAGGCTTATGGGATGTCACTAGTCAGGTTATTAGTGTCAACAAATCCTCAATAACCTTTGGTAAAAAGGTTCCAGAAGTGATCAAAGCTGATATTCAAAATAGACTTGGAATCATGAATCAAGTTGGAGAAGGATCCTATCTAGGTCTCCCAGAATGTTTTAGTGGATCAAAGATAGCCATATTACATTACCTAAAGCACTGAGTCAAGAAAAATCTTTCTGGATGGTATGCAAGAACCTTATCTCAAGGAGGAAAAAAGATTATGCTTAAGACAGTGGCAATAGCAATGCCCGTTTATGCCATGTATTGCTTTAAGCTTCCCAAAAAATTGTGTGCAAACCTGTCAAGCGCCATGGCAGATTTCTGATGAAGCTCAAGTGAACATGTCAGAAAGATTCACTGGAAACGCTGTGATAGGTTGTGCCTCCCCAAACACCAAGGTGGTATGGGTTTAGAGATATCAGTCTTTTTAACCACACACTTTTGGCGAAGCAGGCCTGGTGAATCATTGAAGAGCCAGATAGTTTGTTCTCTTTGGTTTATGAAAGCCGATACTTTCCTGGAGGGACATTTCAGAATGATCCTTTGGGCACTAGGCCATTCTTTGGTTGGAGAAGCATTTTCCATGAAAGAGAGTTGCTTAATAAGGGTCTAATCGATAGAGTAGGAAATGGCACTAGCTTAAGAGTTTGGGTGTGATTTTTGGTTGGATGATTGAGGTATGAGAGCACCTTGGATTAAAAATTATCTCATTGATATCAATCTCAAGGTCAACGACTTGATCGACTTTGACAGAAGAGAGTGGAATAATGACAAGTTTGAAGAGTTGTTCTTCCCTAATGATGTGCTGAGGATAAAGGAAAAAAAACCATCGGTTTCTATGGATGATTTATAGGCTTGGAAACACATTAGAAGTGGTGACTTCACGGTCAAATTAGGTTATTGGCTGGCCAATCAGATTTCTAAAGATTCTCTCATCAGGGAAGCCTCCGCTTTTCCTTCCATTAATGGCCTAAAAGAACAGGTTTGGAAACTGTAGACTGAACCAAAAATTAAAGTATTCCTCTGGAAAATGCTGAGTGGAGTTCTCCCAGTAGGTGACCTTCTAATTCGTAGGGGTTTACGAGTTGATGGAGTTTGTGCGATTTGTGGATTGATTGGTGAATCAATTTGTCATGTGTTTTTCTCTTGCTCCCTGGCTCGTCATATTTGGGCTCTCTCTAACTATCCTTCTCCAAATTTCATGTATGGTGATGAGTCAGTCTTCCCTCATATTCATCATCTGCTAATTAACATGGATAACATTTTGTGGCATGAAGAGATTAGGAGAAGCTTTCCTTGGATACTATGGAGAATCTGGAAGAACTGTAACTCCCTGTTTTCCAAGGTAAAAGCTTTTCTCCTTTAGAGACGACAATCAAGATCAAAGAGGATGTCGAGGTTTGGTTCGATGCACAGCAGGTGGAAGATCCTGAAAGTGACTCTTCGGATCAACCGGTGAATGGTATTACAAATCCTCCTTTGAGGGACTCTAATATCTGGGATCCTCCGTAGCCTGATTGGATGAAGTGTAATATCGGAGTCTCTCTTGGTCAAAGAGAAATGAAATTGCAGGTGCTTCCTGAATTTTGAAGAACGTGTTAGGAGTGGTTATTCTCCACAGCAAGAGACCTTTCTCTAAGATGAAATCAAAACATGAGGCAACTTATGATCAGTGTGGTGGGGGCAGTGGAAAGCATGCTAAGCCACAGATTTGGTAAATTTTGTTTTGCGTTGGAGGATTCTGTTTTGGTAGGTGCAGTCAATAGGCCGAAGGCGTGGCCGTTCTTTAGGTTCCATTCGTCCCAAGTTCTATTGGTTTTAAACTTGCTAGGAGAATGGAGTTTAGTTGGTGAATCAGGGGCAGCGAATAGATGAGCTTTATCATTGCTAGAAGTGTAAATGAGGACATTCGACTGTATTCCTATGTAGCGGCTGGTTACTCTTCTTGGTTAGCACACCTTTTCTTTAATGAGTGAGTTTAGTCCTATGAGTCTTTTGCTCTCTCTCTAGTCAGGAAATGATTTTGTTCTTTTTGTAAAGATCATGGTTATATAACATGCATCTCCAAAGACTAGAATAGTATTTTTAGTCTTTTGGCTTTTGTACAGGTGATGACTTTTCCTAAGTCAGATTCCTATTTGTAACACCTAATTTACTATCCTAATGAAAGTTTACCCAGTAAAAAAAAGTAATTAAATATAAATTTTTCTTTTATTTTATTCATCAAAATATCATATATTATAACCTTTTCATCAATTCTTAACTTTGCCCAAACATGTTATAACCCAAGTAAAACTCACCGCAATTTTCAACGCATATTGAAAGTCGGAAGATGTTTTAACTTTGAACCAATTTACACACATTTGTCATCTTTTAATACCCACCATATTTCATAAACTTATTTTTCAAGATATTATATCAGTTTTTGGTGTTCAAAACTAAATTGAATATTGAGAATTTGTTAAAAATACCTTTTTTGATATATCTTTTTTCAAAAATATTCTTTTTTCTGGCTATTTTTATTTTTGCCCTCTTTTAATTTTTAATGACCATTTTATCCTTAAATGAAAAATATTTTATTCAATAAAAAGTAAAACAAAATTTTCCCGCCAAAAAAAGTTTCGACATATTTTCCTGCCAAAAATTTTTGAAAAAAGATTTCCGCCAAAAAAAATTTACAAGGTTTTTAAAAGGTTTTATAAGGTAGAAAAAACCTTATAAAAACCTTATAAACACCTTTTAAACGCTTTTACAAGATTTTTAAAAGAGTTTTAAAAGGTTTTAAAAGGTTTTTTAAACATCTTGTAAACGCTTTTACAAGATTTTTAAAAGGTTTTTAAAATGTTTTTAAAAAGATTTTTAAACACCTTGTAAACGCTTTTACAAGGTTTTTAAACACCTTGCGCACATATTTGGTTGCAACACTCACTATCACATTTATCGTCGCACACGCCAAGTACAGCGTAGCATATATTGGACTGGAGTGGGCCGAGTGACGAAGGACCTTTTCCGCATGGGTAGTAACACATGCACAATTGATTCCTGACATCACAACTGCCTTTGCCTTCTGGTCCGTGCTTAGCCTTGCATCTTGCATCACATTGCTGGCAATTACCGAGACCTTCCATGCATGTATTTGCTTGCATTTTATTTTCAACTGTAAACGTAGTTGTCAAAATCATAGTGTATTAAAGTGATAAAATAACTAAACTAAAATTAAATCAGGTTTTTGTTTAAGTGATCAAAACATTTATGCATCCATTTAGGTGCATCAAGTAGTTAAAATATTAGTTAGTTTCTAGTAAATGCGTTGAAAGTAAATCTGTAAATGTATTCACATCCTAACTAATTAAAAAAAATATAGAAAATAATACCGGAAGCAAACATTATGAAGAAAATGATGAAAACCAATAGTACTGAAAATGTCTTCTCCATATTTATTTATTCTTTGACAATTGACTGAGAGAATTATTAGTATAACAATTGAGCATTTAGTTGGTCTATATATAATGTTATAATGCTGATTTTCATCATATATAGATAGAAGGTTTGAAAAAAATTGAATTGAATTTCCATGCAATATATGTTACTTATTATGCTTTAAAACATTTGAAATCAAACTTCTATATTTTCTTTTATTTTTTTCTAGCTATTGTTAGTTATTCTATATATTAATGCCTCAATAAAAATGTTTTGCCAAAAATAATAATTTATTCAAAGATATGTTGCCAAAAAGATATATTCAAAGATATGTTGCCAAAAAATAATAATAATTACATTCTATGGAGTATATCATTAAAAATTTCGGACATCTTATATCATCATGATATTTTATTTTGGTCAAAACCCCTCTTTTAATTTACTTACAAGAGATTTGAGATGGCGAAAGCACTACCATTGTTTTTTTCATGGACGCACACCAACACATCCATTTTAGGTCCGTATGTAAAAAATTGGAGACTCGATACTTTCTTTAAAAAACGATGAAACATTAGTGTTTGCACAAAAGTATCAATTCATTTAGAGACTACAGAAACAAGAAATAAATGTTAAATAGTTTTTTTATTGATCAAGATATCGAGCTCAAATACAAGAATTCAAAACACAATGAATCAATGAACACTAGCCGTGTTCTGGAATTGAGTCGTATGTCTTGTGCTTTAGGTCTCTTGCTTTGCTCTCAATTTTATCATTATTGTGTAGAGGTGGATCTTTTTTTATAGCTAAATCTCTTAAACCCTAATCCTCATGGGATTTAGACCCGAATAACCGCCTCTTCATAAGATAGGATCGTTCTGTGTATTCTCTTCACTAGATTGAGTCAAATATCTTCTTGATAATGTCGTAACAAATCACAGTCGGTCCCATTACGGCCCATATTGGCTTGATATTTGTCGTTACAGCTCTTATTGGTTCAATATTTGTCGTTACAGCCCGTATTGGTTCGACACTTGTCGTTATGGCCCATATTGGCTCGACACTTGTCGTTACGGCCCGTATTGGTTCGACAATTGTCGTTATGGCCCAAATCAATGTAATCTTCTAAAGAATATATAGTTCTTCATATATATAGAATTATGATATTTATAATAGATTTATCTATTATAATTTATATTATTAAAATTATGCCCAACAGTTTCTCTCTACTCTCTATTTTTTAGTAAGAATTTAGAGAGTAGTATAGACAAATGATATCATTTTAATAAACCATAAATATAAAAGATAAATATTTTTATAAGTCACGATATATCTTTAGACTTAAACGTTCTTTCGCACTTGATTATTTGGCCCTATTACTTTCAATCTATGTTGATTCCTTCACATGATGTGATTTTGCTTTTTGCTTTTAGTGACAATAGAACATTGTTGTACGTTTCTTTTTGAGGTGATTTGTAGTACATGAACACTCAATTCCTACAACTGCAGTATCTGTCAACATGTTAAATAGACTTCAATTTGCCATAGGGGCGTGTCGAGAATTGTAATGTCTTGCAATGACACAGTAATGACTTGAAATAACATTTTTCTTGAAGCCAATTCTTTGAGACGGCTATAAAAAGGCTCCTTATTGGCTTTGCCATGAAAATGTAGCCATAACCAATTCACTGAATGGGATACACAATGGTTCTACATTGGTTCTTCATTGACGGTTTAGCCTTAGACAATTTGGTAAATTGACTTTACATCAGCTCTAAAACAATAAAGATGTCGCAACCAAATTATAGAATTGGCTACAAATTGACTTCATATTGGCTCCAATTTCTTTGAAATGGATACACGTTTGACTCCGTGTTAGTCTAAATCGATATTTGGCCATATCCAGTTTATTGAATTGGCCATACATTGACCTTGCATTGGCTCTAAAACGACAATGTGGCCCTAACCAATTTCTTGATTTGACTACACATTGACTCTGCATTGGCTCTAAAACGACAATGTGGCTCTAAACAATTTCTTGAATTGGCTACACATTGACTCTGCATTGGCTCTAAAACGACAATGTGGCCCTTACCACTTTATTGAATTGGCTACAAACTGACTTTGTATTTGCTGTAAAACGACAATGCAGCCATAACCAATTCAGGGGATGGGTTTCAAATTGGTTGTACATTGACAAATTTGTCACAGCCAAGTTATTGATGCCATGCTCGTTACATGATTTAGGATCGTGACCAAATTATCGTGTCATTCTAACGAGTTCAACTTTCAAGCGTTTCACAGTGAATTTATTGTTAGCAAGTGTTTTGCTGTCAGGTTCATATATTTTTTTATCCAACCACCCGGTGGACACCAAATCCGTTAAATTTTCATGGCGACGTCTCGCTAGTAGGCAAGTGCAGCGAGTGTTTTGTGAAATAATGAGATGCGTGCTAGATCTATAGACTTGTATGACAGATATGTATGTGCGATGCTTTACAGAGAGATAAAAGGATAGTGAAGAGATGAAACAAGAGATTTGTTAACGGGGTTCGGATAACCTAAATCCCCGGGACCAAGTCCACAATATTCACTAGAATAAGAACGCAAAAGTCACATTTGCCAATGGTATCTAGCACACACTTGTGCCTACCACTCTTATCTACATGAACTAAAGGAACCACCCCTCTTTGTCTTTTCCGACGAGTGTGAACCTCTACAAAAACCACCAACAGATTCTCTATCTTGTTGGTGGGACAACACCACACACAACATGTGTGCTTCTCTCAATTTAGGTCTAAGGTGCGTGTCCTTCTTCTTATCACCACCTCTTCCTTTTATACCTCTTAAAGATTTCTACAAACCCTAGGTTCCACAGGCTTCTTCCTCTTGTCTTCTGGGTAAAAGCTTGTTCTCTTTTTGTCAACTTGACCCATGTCTTTGTACTGTTGCACCTAACACACGCATGCCTTTCCTCTGACACAACCGCTCCACTAGTTGCTGCAACTTGAAGCTTTTCCGCTCTGTTTCACTACACAACCACTACACATTGTCTGCTCTGTTTTCTTCTATGTTGTGCTACACAACCTCTAAACATTGTCTGCTCTGTTTCCAGCTCCGTTGTACTTCAGGTTCACTCAACTGCTAGATAACTTTGCTCTATTATAGTTGCTCATTTCTTTCTGCTCTGATGCGCTTTCAGGTTCCTCAGCTGATTATGGATATCTTGGCTGAGTTCTCACTTCTTGGATCTTCACACTAAGACTCCAAGGTTCAGCATGTTTTTTCATTCCATGTGTCTTCACATTGAGTTGTCTTGGCTGTGGTAGATTCTCTGATACTCTATCTGAGGAATCATTGTGCATGTGTCTGTAGCTGGTTACACATGCTCCAGCTTGTTCAGTGCTTTTGTGTCTGAACATGAGTTTGTATCAGACTTGTTCACTGCAACGTTCACTAAATCTATGTATGTACTCTTGGTTGTATCAGGTTTACTCATTGCTTCTGGATCATCTTTCTTGTGTTGTATAACCAGTAACAACACCAATATATCTTCAATCTCTCCCTTTGTTACTGAGTTATAGAACTTAAGCTTTCTCCATTCTTGCACTTAATGATCTTCAAGCTTTCATGTTGTAACTGAGACTTTGGCATCTTCATTACCTTGAGAGGATTCTGTCATTTTGATCTTCTCTCTTCTGTTTCAAAGGTTGCTCCTTTACGCCTTGTTGTCAGTCTTACAATTTTGTCAACACAATGTATCTTCAATCTCTCCCTTGTTGACTGAGTTGTAGGACTGACAAACGTTGATGATCTGCAACCTCTACATATCATGTTCTTGTTTCTAATGGCACATCTGTTTAAAACAACTTCAATCTCGGTCAATACACCAATCAATCTCTCCCTTGTTGACTGAGTTGAAGGACTCTAGCTCTCCCTTAATCATAACCCATCAAGTTCCTGATTTTTACCTGATCACATCTTCAGTGAATATCAAACGCCTCCAAGTGTTGCCTGCAACCACGACATAGCATAGCAACAACAGCAACTAGCATATGGGAGTAAATCAGAGAGTCTCCCTTTAAAGCTCAGTTTGATATTCCACTTCATACAATGAAACAAACTCATCATCATCAAACCTTGGATTTTGAATGTAATGTCATCTTCTGCATTTATGAAACACCTTCAAGTTGTGACAGCAGAAATGACACAAGCATAGCAGCCCCAACAACTAGCAAATGGGAGTCAGTACAAGAACTCTCCCTTTTTAGCGCAGTTTGATACTCAAGCAATCAATGGCACTAACTCATCCTGCTTGAGTGCATAACTAAGGTAAAAAGTAACATATCAAGAGCATAGTCCAATAAGGAACTCATTAAGCAAATATTGATCCTCCTCTTGCTTTGATGTCAAGAGTCTACTCAGACTTGCCTGAACACTGCGGAAACTTCACACATACCAAAATCATAAAACCAGAACACGACATCAGCCATCAAACCATTGACAATGATTACTTAGTTACAATGACACAGATGAGAGTAGCTCAGAACTAGTTAACCCATCTTCAGAAATGTACTGTTGTCGCCAATAGGAACAAGATCAAAGCCTGCCGTATGCACATGACAACTAATTTCTGAAGACAAAAACACAAACCAGTACTGAGCCAAGAACACTTCCTTGAGAACACAACTGTCGAACATCTTAAACTTCTCTTTGAACCTCATGAATCTTAACTTGATCAGAGCCTCATTAGCACTAGCAAGCATTGTGCTTCATTTCAAAGTGCAGCCTTGAACAATGGAAACCAGAACTGATCAGAAGAAATAACATGATCATCAAAATAATACTTTTGTAGTCGCAGCGGAAACATAGACAATTCTCTCGAACCATGATGATCTTGTGAAATGTAGCACTGACTGAATAGCCTCAACTTCCGTGTTTGCTTCTGCAGACTAGCTTGTTCAAGTAGTATTAATCGAACACTGTTTTTCATCCTTGCAAATATAGGCTTCAAGACGCTCTTCTTTACTAAGTCAGATCAAAGATCCATATATTGTACTTCATGAAGTTGAGGTATCTTCCATATCAACCAGTTGCAATACAGATCCCACCCATGCTTTTCTTGAAGCTCCTCCTGAACCTCAAGCAATATACAAAACCAGAGATTGGGTACAAAACCACACGCACACAACAGTTGCTTGCAACACCGAACAAGACATCATGACCATAATATCAACTAGGTGTGCACACCGACTTTAACCAGAAAACTATACTTCAGCTTAAGAGCAACGTTGAGATAAATCCAAATGAACATACCTTGAGGCAACCTTTGAACAACATCTTTTGAGCCCAACTGTGAATCAGTGAATAAGACAGATGATTGCAGCTTCTGTAGCAGTTGTTGTTTCAGTATTTGGAACGTCTTTCTTCAAACACACATAAGAAGGACCTCATATAAAATCCTCATATTTTTAAAACCTAGAGCAGCAACAACTTCTTGAATTTCAAAAGCGATGTCCCAACTTTCACTGACAAGACACTTCAGCTTCCTAGGTTACAACTTAAACGGTGTTACTCAAACCTGAGTATTCTACCTCAAATTGATCCCGACCAACATCTCCTTGCAGATGTCACTTAAGCTAACCTTGCAGAACTGAATCGGAGTTACATAACTCTGAGTATTCTACCTCAGATTGATCCCGACCATCTTATACTACTAGTGAAAGTGAATCCTTCTCTTGAAATTTAATAATCCAGCGCTCTTATTCTTCTCTTCCAACATCCAGAGGTCTTCTTGAATATTCTGCAATAACCAACTTAACAGTGTGAACCAATCCAGGGCACAACTGAGAGCAAAACCATTAACAGCTGTTAGGAGCTTCAAGGACATTTCCTCACTAAAACCTCCAAGAACCACCAATATTTTCGACAAACAAAATATTTTCGGGTTCACATCTCCACAAAAGACACTTCTCTCGCGACACTAACTCCCAGCAGAGATTAATTTCTTTACAATCATTTTGCATCACAAAGAAAATTTCACTTTCATCACCACAACTTCAGATAAGTCTTCATTCCACACTTCTACACAATCAACTTTCTTTTACTCACAGTTGAGTCTTGATACCTAGTTGATTGTGATTTCCTGACCTAGGAAACATTAAGAACTTCTATCTCTTTTTCCAAACATGAGGTCTTGAATTGAGCTTCTTCTCCTGCCTTGATGCAGAGCATAAACGAAATAAAAAAAAAACAGCCCAGAAAATTCCAAAATGTTGTGGGATGATCAAGCATAGCAATATGAAGCCACAAGAGAGAGCGGATCACAATTTGGGTTTACAGAGGAACCTTTAAATCATTGGAAAGATCTTGCTTTCAAGATTCTAGAACATCTTTCAATGCACAAATCTGAGGTATACAGTGAAGTCAAACACAGAGGCAAACTCAGACAAGAACCCAGCTTCATGAGCCTGCAACTCTATCAAACTCATAACTTCTTCATATCTTCTTCTTTTAACATTATGAGTTTGTTTTTCTCCCCCATGTTGATTATGTGTTTCAACCAAGAACTGTTCCATAGGAAACACACAATCAACATAGACTCATCTGTTTGCAGACTTCAAAGACCTTGATATATCTATCATAAAAACTTCTTCACTATTTCTTGATCCACGACACAAACGAAGCAGCAACTTAACCCAGAAACTTTTGCAACTTGGTGACAAGATCAACATCAGAGATACAAAGCCACATGTGAAAGCAGATCATGGTTTGGGGTTACGGTTTGGAAGTTATGACCAAATCCCCAAAACATATCCAGAAGATAACTCTGCAAACAACCAACTTAAAAAGCAGATTCCAATAATATCACAGAAAATCAGAAAGAGATCTTTATGTCCTTCAGAAGATCTCATTTCCAATTTTTCAAAACATCTGCCAGCACTAGAAACCAAGATCTGGAGTCAAAGTAAAATGTAGAAGAAGAACACATACCAGAGACACAACAATTTCCTTGATGTATGAAATTATAACACGACTGCAGATTTCAGTATCTGAAAAAATATTTCATTTGATCTCTTCTCAAAAGCCAGCAACATTCATAAGACCCATAATCCAAATGATTATCCTTTGATGATACTTCCCTTTCTTGTGATCTCAACCAATCAATATGACCTCAAGTCTTCTTCTTTAGCTAGGAGCATCTTTGATAGGCTGAGACAAACCTCTACAACACAACTCATGCACTTCAGCCCCACCCTGATCACTTGTTCACCATATTGTTTCTATCTCCATCAGATCGCAACACTCCACATGCTTCTTCAAGAATACATAAAGGCTCAAACTGAACCCAAACAAGTGGTTGACGTCGAACTCCACAGTCACCTGCAGCTTTGACCTATCTTCTCCATTTTCTGTAATGGGCTTAGATATAATAGCACACTAGGCCTTTGCACAGTTACCCGAAACCCAACATAACATAAGACCACACAAGATCAATTCTTCATCTTTCTCAAGAGGCATCAGCGAGAACCTTCAGTATTAGTGATTGCAAAGAACCAATCAAACAACCAATGAATCCTCAGCGGCGGAGAGATGAACATCTTCTTCTCTTACTCAAAATCAGATATAAACCACACCACTTCGTCTCTCTCTTTACTGTTAGAGACACATAACAAGGACTCAGTCCAGATCTGGGTTATCAACTATGAGCATCCGGTTACATCTTCTTAGCCTCCAACTCTCTGTAGATTCAGCTTCTTGTGTCAATGCAGAGACCACGGAGAATCTCTGAGCATCAACAAGTCCTTTATTAATTTCATGGCAAAAGCAGATCCACACGTGGTAAAAACCTTCACATGTTCAACACCTTAAAACAACTCCTAGTGGGCTTTTATTGGGCCTGATTTACGAATTTAGATGAAGGCCGACCAATAACACAAAATACCATGTGAGAAGACCTTTCTCCTTTCTTCGACTTCAATTTCTCATGACATCAGAACCAAGACATCTTGAAGACGACACTGAAAATCCCGATGAACTATACAAACATATTCCGGTGAGTTTGAAAACAGATCCACCATTGTCATCTTTATCTCATTCTCTTTGTTCTTCATTTTCACCAACCTGGAAAGAACCCATCACTTGATTTTCTCCAAATAAGTTCATAGCTCTTCTTCCTCATCTAGACACATCTCAAGATCTAACTTGTTAGAGACAGTGTAATCTCAAGTCGGTTTCCTGCTCTGATACCAATTGAAATAATGAGATGCGTGCTAGATCTACAGACTTGTATGACAGATATGTATTTGCGATGCTTTATAGAGAGATAAAAGGATAGTGAAGAGATGACACAAGAGATTTGTTAACGGGATTCCAGAATCATTCACTAGAACAAGAACGCAAAAGTCACATTTTCTAATGGTATCTAGCACACACTTGTGCCTACCACTCTTATCTACATGAACTAAAGGAACCACCACTCTTTGTCTTTTCCGATGAGTGTGAACCTCTACAAAAACCACCAACAGATTCTCTACCTTGTTGGTGGGACAACACCACACACAACATGTGTGCTTCTCTCAATTTAGGTCTAAGGTGCGTGTCCTTCTTCTTATCACCACCTCTTCCTTTTATACCTCTTAGAGATTTCTACAAATCCTATGTTCCACAAGCTTCTTCCTCTTGTCTTTTGGGTAAAAGCTTGTTCTCTTTTTGTCAACTTGACCCATGTCTTTGTACTGTTGCACCTAACACACGCATGCCTTTCCTCTGACACAACCGCTCCACTAGTTGCTGCAACTTGAAGCTTTTCCGCTATGTTGCATTATACAGCCACTACACATTGTCTACTTTGTTTTCTTCTCTGTTGTGCTACACGACCTCTAAACATTGTCTGCTCTGTTTCCAGCTCTGTTGTACCTCAGGTTCACTCAACTGCTAGATAACTTTGCTCTGTTATAGTTGCTCATTTCTTTCTGTTCTGATGCGCTTTCAGGTTCCTCAGCTGATTATGGATATCTTGGCTGAGTTCTCACTTCTTGGATCTTCACACTAAGAATCCAAGGTTCAGCATGTCACTTCATTCCATGTGTCTTCACATTGAGTTGTCTCGGCTGTGGTAGATTCTCTGATGCTCTATCTGAGGAATCATTGCGCCTGTGTCTGTAGCTGGTTACACATGCTCCAGCTTGTTCAGTGCTTATGTGTCTGAACATGAGTTTGTATCAGACTTGTTCACTACAACGTTCACTGAATCTATGTATGTACTCTTGGTTGTATCAGGTTTACTCATTGCTTCTTGATCATCTTTCTTGTGTTGTATAACCAGTAACAACACCAATATATCTTTTTTTGCCTTTAGGTGATTATCCAATTTTTGTAGCGAGCCTATCGTTCATGTATTCGTGTATCAATGGCCTCACTACTATATACAATGAACAACTTCAGGACCATGTCATGCGTTGTAAGACATGTTTATCTTGTATCATGACAAGATTCACATCGAGTGACATGATTTATTATCTTGCAATATAATTTATAGCCCATGTTCATGACATGCGTTCTCAGTTTTAGTAGAGAAAATCTTGAAGATTTTTGCACCAAGTGTCTCACCATAAGATTCTTGTTATCGAGTGTTTCTGTTATCAAGTTTTTTCATCTAGTGATTTCTCACATAAATTTTGCTAGCGCCTGCTTCCTCAATTGGTTAGCAGCGACTATCATATTAAAATGATGAAACATTAGTGTTTGGGGAAAAGTAATTGATTCGTTTAGAGACTAAAAAAACAGGAAATAGATGTTGAATAGTCGTTTTTATTAATCAAGGTATCGAGCTCAAATACAAAAATTCAACGCACAACGAATCAATGAATCCTAGCCGTGTTCTGGAATTGAATTGTGTGTCTTGTGCTTTAGATCTCTTGCTTTGCTCTCGATTTCGGCCGTATTGTGTAGAAGTGGCTCTCTTTTTATAGAAAAATCTCTTAAACCCTAATCTTCATGGGATTTAGACCCTAATAACCACCTCTTCATGAGATAAAATCGTTCTGAATATTTTTTTCACGAGATTGAGTCAAATATCTTCTTGATAATGTCGTAACAAATCAGAATCGGTCCCAAAATCCCGTTACAACCAATATTGGCTCGATATTTGTTGTTACGGCCCTTATTGGCTCAATATTTGTCATTACAATCTGTAATGGCTCGACACTTGCTGTTATGGCCCAGATCGATGTAATCTTTTAAAGAATATATAGTTCTTCATATATATGGAATTATCATATTTATAATAAAATTTTTATCTATTATAATTTATATGGTTAAAATTATGCCCAAGTTAAAAACGTTAATAACAACAACAAATAAATCCACTTTTTGTATTATTATTATTATTGTTATTAAGTATTTAAGTTTTTAAGTTTTTAAGGTTTTTAGAGTTTATGTTTCCAATAAGGCATCAACTTTACAATTTAGCATTCCCAAAGATGCATCATGATTCCGGTTGCCCCTCTCTTGAGTAGATCAAGTTTCTTAATTGGTAAACAAGTTACGACTATACAATTGTGCTTCGGAATTACAACGAACGCTTACGTTCATGTTATAGATAGAGAAAAAATCGACAATTATTAGGCAACATAGTGACAAACACATGGACTAGGTTTCCATCTTTTGTGCTAATTACAATGCTATTTCTCTGTAACCAAAACTATATCTTAATGCAAAAATTTATACTATTTGTATTCCTAGCTAGCAAGAAAAGAATTGAGCAAATAGAAGTTGTATCATACTATAACCAAAAACGAGATATACACATGTAACAAAACCCTATAGCGTATATATATATATATATATATAAATACATACGTAAAAAGGACAATGCCTCAAAATATAATTACTGGTAAGACGAAGACAACTAAAATAACTTCTTGTATTAATTTATTTGCTGGTATATAATAATACTAAATATGAGTAGAAGATTGCGTTGGTTCAGGTGTTTCACATGATGGAGCATCCTTGAGCGTTCGTGTATTCGTGGCAACATTGTCGTCCACCTCCCCAGTTCTCGTAAACGGGCCTTCCGTAACATTGGTACTGTTGGGCCTCGTAATACGGCCCACAATGATACGGCTGCCACACCGGTGGCATCGGNCGGTGGCATCGGCTGAGGTGCTGGAGTCGGTGCCAGAGCCTGAACAGGAGCAGGAGCCGGAGCCTGAACAGGAGCTGGTGCTGGAGCCTCTTTGGGCTTCTGAGGGGGCTGAGGCTGGGGTTGAGGCGGTTTGGGTGGCTCAAGGATCACGATGGACTTGATAGAACCGTCTCCTTTGGAGCAGAGTTTGTTCATTAGCCTCTCAGGATCGTAACAAACCACTTTGATGAGGATCGTGTTCGACTTCTCATCAAACATTTCGTCTGTTATTTCTATATTTATGGCAAAACAACACATACCACAAAAACCGTATCCATTTATCAAGATTCAAGACTTTTGTCAACCCTCAGTGATTTAAATTGAGCAGAAAATAAAATCAATGAGAGAAGAAACTCACGAGGGAATTTGCGGATAGCTTTCTTAGCCTTTTTGTAGCATTTGGGACAGTTTAGATCCACTTTTAACTTCATCATCACCACCATCTGTTCGTAAATCATATAATTTGATCATTATTACTTTAATTAGTAACCGTATCAGCTATAAAAAGTATTATAGGGTAATTAACAGTTACTAAAGAGAATAAGATCTGATTATAAGAAGTAATTCGAATATTCAGATCCAGAAATGTACCTTGTCCGCCATAGCTTTGGGGAGTCTTGAGTCACCTAACCTTACAAGTACAAGAACACAAGGTTTTTTTTTTTAATGTGTATTTTGTTGCATGATTCACTATATATAGAAAGTGATATAAAGAGAGACTCAAAAAATAAAGAAATAAATAAATAAAGTTATATCAAAATTATCTAATTTTGTATCTAAAGGTGACGTGTATGATACACGGTTTATCAACATAATTTCGAAGTTTCTAAAAGTGACACCGACATCGCGTACGTACACGACTGAGAATTACCAAAATGGGCTCACATTATTCAGTGCACGTACACGACCAGAGTTCAAGTGCTTGAAGTGGTCCAAATTTCTCTAATAATTTGATTGATCATTCTTCTGTGGTGCGAAATAGTGAGCCGACATAGATGAAATGGTTGTAAAAGGACCTTCTGAATTTGATGTTTCCAATTCCATTTAAGATGTTGGATATGACTTGATTTGGATTGGCCTATTATTTTAGGTCCAAATCAGATTAGGGTTAACTAAGGTTTTATCTTTTTATATATACTCTTGTTAACCTAGCTTCCATGTATTCTGAAATATCTGTACTTTCTCCAGTAATATAATCTGTCTCTTTGCCCGTGGACGTAGCCAACAGAAAGTGTTGGTGAACCACGTTAAAATCTGTGTCTTGTTCTTTACGTTTCTATTATTTTGTTCACATCTATTATAACAAACTGGTATCAGAGCACAAGGTTTATTTCTTTCTGCGTTCTTTGTGCGAATTTTGTGCAGTTTCAGATCCGTGCAAATCTCGGGCCGTTTCAGATCCGTACGAAATTCGTGTCAGTGCACAAGTCTCGTTTTCTACGTTAGTGCGTTTTTCGGGTTGAATAAGTTTCGTGCAAATCTAGTGCCGAATCTGGTTCTGTGACAAAAATCCGTGCAAAAGGGTCGTGCAAAATCCGTGCAGAAGAAGGTTCGTGCAAATTCAGGTTCTGGAAATTTTATGTGTTTTAATTTGGTGAGAAGATGTCTGCAGTGAATGTAAAGATTGACAAGTTTTCTGGGAGAAATAGTTTCAGTCTCTTGCAGATAAAGATGAAAGCTCTGTTAAAGCAACAAGGCTTGTGGGCACCCTTGTCGAAGGACAAGAAAGGCGATGTTGGTGAGATAGCCGAAATTGAAGAGATGACACATTCCACGATTCTGTTGTGTCTTGAAGATGAGATCATCATTGAGGTTTCAGGTGAAACCACTGCTGCCAATCTGTGGGATAAGTTAGAGATTTTGTATATGACAAAATCTTTGCATAAGAAATTGCTTCTGAAACGACGTCTGTTTGCATTGAGGATGCGAGAAGGTACGCCACTCAAAGATCGTTTGGATCAGTTGAACTCAGTATTACTTGACCTACGGAATATTGATGTTAAGGTGGAGGATGAAGATGCTGCTTTGCTTCTGTTGGTATCTTTACCACTATCATACGAGAACTTTGTGGAATCGTTTATAGTGAACAAAGATACAGTTACTTTGGAACAAGTCAGATCAGCTCTTCACAGCAGGGTGTTGCGTCATCAGGCGGCTGATACAGTTACAGATGATCAAGCTTCTGGGTTATTAGCCAGTGGCAGCAGTGGGCTGGGATACAGTAAGAATAACATAAACAGAAAGATGTTTTCAAAGGGTCCTAAGCCAAATGACATTTATAACTACTGTAAGGAGAAAGGGCACTGGAAAACAGACTGCTCTAAAAAGAAGCGTTTTGGGTCTGCTGCTGTAGCAGAAAATGATACGAAGTCCGAACAGGATTTTGCTCTAGTTGCTGATGGAAACACTCATCACTCTGATGTGTGGGTTCTAGATACTGGAGCTTCCTATCACATGTGTCCAAGGAGAGAATGGTTCTCAACATACACTCAGGTAGAAAATGGCCGCATCAAGATGGCCAACAGTTCTTCAAGTCAGTTTGTTGGGATTGGTTCGATCAAGATCAGGGCACATGATGGTAGATTATGCACACTGAACGATGTCAGACATGTTCCGTCGATGGAGAAGAATTTGATATCTGTGAGTTTCCTTGATAGCAAGGGTTTTAAGTATTCTGGTGGAGACGGAGTTCTGAGAGTCTGTCAGGGTTCTAATGTGATTCTAAAGGGTAACCTACGTGGTACTTTGTATATCTTACAAGGATCCACAGTTGCAGGTTCAGCAAATGTTGCATCTCCAGAGATTCACAAGGAGGATCTGACAAAGTTATGGCATATGAGGCTTGGTCATATGGGTGAAAGGGGAATGCAAATTCTGTTAAAGGAAGATCTTCTATGTGGTCATGAGGTTAAGAGCATCGGGTTTTGTGAACACTGTGTTCTTGGGAAGCTTCATCCTAGTAAGTTCCCTAAAGCTGTTCATATAACTAAAGGTACTTTGGATTACATCCACTCAGATTGTTGGGGTCCTGCTCGGTTTGAGTCTTTGGGAGGTCACAAATATTTTGTGTCGATGATTGATGATTATTCAAGGAAGACCTGGGTGATCATGTTAAAACATAAAGGTGAAGCTTTCAAAAACTTCAGGGAGTGGAAAACATTGGTTGAAAATCATACATGAAAGAAAATCAAGAGGCTGCGGACGGACAATGGTCTGGAGTTTTGTTCATTAGAGTTCAATCAGTTGTGTAAGGATCAGGGGGTTGCCCAACATCACACAGTCAGGAATACACCACAACAGAATGGTGTTGCTGAACGGATGAATCAGACATTGTTAGAGAGAGCAAGATGTATGCTTTCAAACGCTGGTTTGGAAAAGAGATTCTGGGCTGAAGCAGTAAGTACAGCTTGCTACTTGATCAACCGTGGACCGCACACATGCATCAAGTGCAAGACACCTACAGAGATTTGGTCTGGTAAAAATGCTGACTACTCTAATCTAAAGGTTTTTGGCTGCACAGTTTATTATCATGTTAATGAAGGAAAATTGGAGCCAAGAGCAAGGAAGGGAGTTTTTGTAGGCTACGGAGATGGAGTCAAGGGATATAGGATTTGGTCTCCATCAGAGAACAAAGTGATTTTGAGCAGGAATGTGGTCTTTGATGAAAGTTCTATGCTCAGATGTTCAACAAAGTCTACAAATGCAGTAGAGACTGGTAGTTTTGATAAACAGGTGGAGATGATAGAGGATCAAACCGATGATTTGCAGCAACACAAAGAGAATCAAGAGATACAACCAGAAGCTGTTTTGCAAGAACCTGTAGAATCAGAAAATAAACCACATAGTATCGCTCTGAACCGAACAAGAAGAGTTGGAGTTAGACCACCTCAAAGATACCGTGTTGAGGACACAACAGGGTACTGTTTTGATGATATGGCTGGTTATGCTTTACAGGTTGCAGAAGAAGTGGATACTTACGAGCCATCCACTTATCAGGAAGCTGTTTCCGGAACTGATGCAGAGAAATGGTTTGCTGCAATGGGTGATGAGATGGAATCTCACAACAAAAATCAGACCTGGGATCTGGTCACACCACCACCTGGGAGAAAAATTGTTACTTGTAAGTGGATCTTCAAGATAAAGGAAGGGATATCACCGGTAGAAGGAGTCAAATATAAGGCTCGAGTTGTTGCTAGGAGTTTCAGTCAAAGAGAATGGGTGGACTACAATGAGATTTTTTCACCTGTGGTCAAACACACTTCTATCAGAGCTCTGCTAGCAATTGTAGCCCATCAGGATTTAGAACTTGAGCAACTTGATGTCAAGACGGCTTTTCTTCATGGAGAGCTAGAGGAAGAAATTTACATGACTCAACCAGACGGTTTTCAAGTCCCTGGTAAGGAGAATCATGTTTGTAAGTTGAACAAGTCTCTGTATGGACTCAAGCAGTCTCCCAGACAGTGGTCTAAGAGGTTTGACAGCTATATGATGGAGTTGGACTACATGAGGAAACCATATGACTGTTGTGTCTACATCAGCAAGGTGGGAGATGAATCTTACATCTATCTGGTGCTGTATGTAGACGACATGCTGATAGCTGCCAAACAGATGAGTAATATACAGACGTTGAAAGATCTGCTAAGTGCTGAGTTTGAGATGAAGGATCTAGGCGCAACAAAGAAGATTCTAGGAATGGAAATCCTTAGAGAAAGAAATCAGAAGAAGCTTTTCTTGTCACAGAAAGGCTACATTCAGAAAGTGTTGAACAGGTTTGGTATGTCATCATCAAAGCCTGTTGACACTCCGAGTGCTCATCAGTCGAAAGAGGAAAAAGAGTATATGTCTCGGGTTCCTTATGCTAGTGATGTGGGAAGTTTGATGTATGCAATGGTCTGTACAAGGCCAGATCTTGCACATGCAGTCAGTGTTGTGAGCAGGTTCATGGGACAACCAGGAAAAGAGCATTGGCTGGCTGTGAAGAGGATTTTTAGGTATTTGAAGGGTACATCTGATGTTGTCCTCATATATGGAGGTGAGGCTCCAAGCCTGGTTGCAGGCTATTCTGATTCTGATTATGCAGGAGATGTAGATAGCAGAAGGTCGATGACTGGTTACGTGTTTACCTTGGGTGATTCTGTGATCAGCTGGAAAGCAACTCTGCAGCCAACTGTGACGTTATCAACTACTGAGGCAGAGTGCATGGCTCTGACAGAAGCTAATAAGGAAAGTATATGGCTAAAAGGATTGATCAACGATCTAGGTTTGCATCATGATCAGGCTACAGTGTACTGTGACAGTTTGAGTGCGATTTGTTTAGCCAAGGATCAGGTCCATCATGAAAGGACCAATCATATTGATGTGAGATATCATTTCCTGAGAAAAGAAAAGCGGATTCAAGTGAAGAAAATAGGGACATCTGACAACCCTGCTGATATGTTCACTAAACTGGTTCCTCAGAGCAAGTTTAAACATTGTTTAGACTTGTTGAATATCTCAAGCTGTTAATCGCCCAGGTGGGCGATCAGGCCTCTGATGGGGCATCAGGTCCCTGGAGAGACATTAGACCTCTGATAAGGCATCAGGTCCCTGGAGGGACATCAGACATCTGATAATGTATCAGGTCCATGGAGGGACATCAGGCCTCTGAACATGCATCAGGCTCCTGATGGAGCATCTGGTCCCAATGGGACAATCTGACTCGGCGAAGCATCTGACATCTGATATAGCATTCTGGAAGCATCGGACATCTGATATAGCATTCTGGCTTGACGAAGCACCGGACATCTGATACAGCATTATGGCTTGACGAAGCATCGGACATCTGATACAACATTCTGGCTTGATGCAGCATCAGATATCTGATGAAGCAAAGGAGAACTATGGTATGTTTGTCTGTTACAACTGTCTGGTGGAGAAGTCTGGTACATCTGGCACTGTGATCAGTGCATCCGGTACATCTGTCTGTTTTGGAAGATTCAAGTTAAGGTGGAGATTTGTTGGATATGACTTGAATTGGATTGGACCCATTATTTTAGGCCCAAATCAGATTAAGGTTAACTAGGGTTTTATGTTCCTATATATACTCTTATTAACCTAGCCTCCATATATTCTGAAATATTTGTACTTTCTCCAGTAATATAATCTGTCTCTTTGCCCGTGGACGTAGCCAACAGAATGTATTGGTGAACCACGTTAAATATGTGTCTTGTTCTTTACGTTTTTATTATCTTGCTCACATCTCTTATACCATAAGACTCACTATACCAATCAACTTAAAAAAAAATCTGCAGGGAGTCGTGTATCAAACAAAGAAAAAGAAGAAGAACGACAAGTTGATAATAGTCCAATTTTCTGATCTGACAAAAATGAATGACAAAATTAAAGCGAATCTTATAATTCAGTGGTGAGATTCGTCCTCAGATATTTTAAAGCCCTAATCCTTGATTTTTATACTCGACTTATATTGTCTTAACCTTATATTTCACTGGGGAAGCAATAATTAGTACTCGAAAAGTAAGTAAATCCGATCCAAAGCAAGTGGAGGGAAAAACGTAACTAAAGAACACCAAGCAAACATTGCTTTCAAGATTAATATCATAAAAAAGAAATATGAGAGTTGTTTTATGTGGCAATACTCTAAGTTACATTTTTAAAATGTGAAAAGTGATGATGACAAACATACATATATACACTATACATACTAATTTAGTTGCAAGAAAATTCTAAACACGTGGACTTTTTGATATTTTCTTAGAGTATCACTGTATCAGTAGGTCGACGCAAGTCCAATACAATATTGCCAACAAATACTCAGACAATATATTTTAGTGATCTTGAATTAAACTTATTCTCTATATAGGGCCTGATCAGAGATTATTAACACGTACAACCAAACGTCTTTAAGGTTTCCCAAATAAGATCTCATAAGGATTGAATCGATTGATAAATGAAGCTGAAGTTGTTGTAGTGGACAACATATTATTGAGGAAATTACAACCAGAAATAGTGTTGAAGTTTACTTACAAACATTATGGATAAGCTTTTTTTGTCATCGATTATATATGGATAAGCTTAGATAAGTAAAGTGATGATTTCCTCGTTTGCAATTTTATTTTGATTAGAAGTGTGTGGACAAGAGATCAAC
>NC_025698.1:27452848-27522665 GCF_000633955.1 Camelina sativa | reverse complement strand
ATGATTTCCTCGTTTGCAATTTTATTTTGATTAGAAGTGTGTGGACAAGAGATCAACATGTTTCATGATGGTTTAGAAAAACATTGTTAGTGAACTCACCACCTCCATCACACTCAAATGTTCTAATTCTTTATTTTAACAAATTTCTGCAAGTTGTTGTAACGATACGAAGATTGAGAAAAAAAAATATATGTTTAAAAGGGTAAAACCAACTCAACCATGAAAAATTATCAATAAAGACCACACAATAAAACCATTTTTGATCTGATAAAAAATGAGATGGTCTGTAAAGATCACAATGTACCTTTTTAAGTGGTTAAGACACTACAAAATTAGAAGACAATAAAAGAGGCCTTGAACACTTTCCAAGCTGGCATGCCTCATATACTTCATTTCAGTAGTTGAAGAGCTGGTTATTTGGATGTCACAATCTTTGATAGCATACTTCAACAATACTTGCAATATTTTGTCAGAGGATAGATATTTTCCAATAAGTGTAGTTATTTATTTATTTAAATAATTTAAAATTGTTGAATGTATCTTAATATCTTTGATTGTGACCATGTGCGTCTTTAGTATAAAAAAATCTCAAAACATGGATTTTTTTAATAACATTTTTCAAAGCTTTTTGGTATTGCATTGAATTTGTGTCAAGGATGCTCTAATAGAATTAGTTAATAGACAACAAAAATATTATTTGATGATAGATTTATATATTTGATATTTAAATTGATTTGAATCTATATAAAATTTCAAGTTATTCTAATATTTTGTTATTTTTTGTTGTTCTGTCACCAACTATTTCTTGTTTTTTTTTTGGTGTAAAAATTACGTAACTAATTTCTTTAGTCACTAATTAATTAATTATACATTTATTTTCATAATAAAAGGTTATTAGGATTTGGAACGTTACCGCTAGATACAATTCTAGTACTTACTACTCTGATAACAAAAACTAACACTAATAAACTTGCATAGACTTTGTTGTGGGATGTGGAAAATAAGAAATTTGTAGAAGGATATTCTATATAGAATTTAATAAGAATTCTTGTCTTCTTGAACCTGAATTTAAAAATAACTAATTCACTAGTAAACTTGCATACAGTTACTACATCTTGTCTTCTTGAACCTGAATTTAGATGATATATTATTTTTGATTTTCTTACAAACTGTCTTTGAGATGGTGTAGTGATTGTTTGAAAAATTTCATATACACCCTAAATCATGATCAAAAGATAAGGAAGAAATTTACAAACGATGTTGGCTTAATTTTTTCCTTTTTAAAACCATCATAGACCATAATCCTTAAGGTTGATGATATTCCTAGTTTATGTACTTTCTCCTATATGTAACTTCTTCTTTTTACGTATGTCCAAAGGTAAGCAAACACATGTTCTAGCTAGAGAAAATTTTCTTGAACTCTCATCTTTTATATCGGTCCATGTTCTTATTTTTTGTTAAATTAACTTCGAGTTGCCAACAACAACAAAATTCTTTTTTTTTTTTTGGGTACCAAAATAATAGACTAATATATAACTTGTGTGTATAAGATTCACGAAAACAATAGCATAATTTATTTGGGGACAGAACAATGAGTTTCTCGGTGGTCTTGTTCCACAATCCTCACTGTGCAACAACAACAACAACAACCATCTTCACAGTCTCATCATCATCATCATCTTTCAGACCAAGAAGAAATCTTTCTTCACCTAATCGTATCTTTACCACCAATCAACCTAAACCCTTGGTCAAAAAACTTCAAGTCATCGAAACCCTAGCCGCCAGAGACACAATCATAGACTTCGGCAAACACAAGGGCAAAATGCTTGGTACTTTGCCTTCTTCTTATCTCAAATGGGTCTCAAAGAATCTTCGTGCAGGAGATACTGAGTATTGGGCAAAGCTCGCAGACGAAGTCCTCGAAGACGATGTTTACAAAGATAGAGCAGAGTGGGAATTTGCCGAGAAAATCCTCCATGGAAGTGATGAGAGCATGAGGGCTTTAACTTCTGTAAAGAAGAACAGAGAAGAAGCGAACTCTGTTTCTATGCTGTTGGAGATTAGTGAGAAATTTGGTTGGGATAATGAAGATAAGATTGGTTGGAGCAAGATCAATTTCGAGCTTTTGGGGACAAGCAAAGGTGGTCGGATTCCTAGGCTAAGGAACATGAACGAAGAGGAAGAAGAGAGAAGAGAGATGGTAAGAAGAAGAGAGGTTGAGAAGAAGGAAGAAGAGGAAGATGAGAATGGATGGAGGAGAAGACAGAGGAGAGAGAGGATGAGACAGAGTCTTGGAAGAGATGATGGCAAAACTGTGGATAGGAGTGAGAAGAAGGGTATTTTGGGGAGACAAGGAGATATAGAGAAGAAACTTGAGCCAAAGATTCAAAGTCCTTTTCCTGGTCGTGAGAGTCTGCTGAAGAAAGTGATGAACAAGAGAAGGTCTCAATGAATATTGAAAGTTTTGATCTTTGTCTTGTTGTTTCTTTTGATTGTGAGTTTACATTTTCGCAAAGAGAAGCAAAAAGGCAAATCCTTTCTGAGTTTGTGAAATAGAAAGTTACCAACTTTGCTTTATATGCTCAACTTAAATCTTGTAAGAGAGTGGAGATTATACAGGTTCATCTCAAGTTTCAGATCAGCTATATACACTCAAGATCAACCAATCAATTCCCAGATTCTTCCTACTCATTCCTCAGCATCCAAAATCAGAATCCACAATCTGTAAAACCATGTTTTTCAACTTTTTGTACAATGAGAATTTATTCAAAAACCAAGACTTTTAGTGCATGCTTATTTTTCCATTTTACATGATAATCACAGTTTCGAGTTGCATAGAATTATAAGTCTCCAATCACAGAATGTGAAAATCATCAGTACATCAATAAAAAGCGCGTAAGAAGAAACCTGAACAGTCAATAATAGAGAGAGAGGAAGCTTTAAGCAACCGGAGACGAAGAACATGATCTTGTGAAGTATCAACAGGAGCAGGAGGCATGGATTGCCACATTGCAAAACCGGGGTAAGTTGTGAAAGAGACAAGCTTGCTTCCAGGAGCTTGAGCTTGAGCTTGAGAGAGTGTTGGCGGATTTGGTAAGAAACAAGGTTGAGGCTGAGGCTGTGTCTTAATCTCTTTCAGTTGCTGCTCGATTCTCTCCTTCTAGATCTTCAGCTTATGTTGTTTCTCATCACGCAGCTCGCTTTTCTCGTCCTACATATTGGCCATACATAGGTTCAATTTTTCTCCTGGAGGCTTGAATTCAAGTCCTTTAGTTTCTGCGCTTCGTCTCTTGCGTGATTCACCATGCGAATCGCATCATTGATAATAGCAACCTTTTCTGTCTTTGGAGTTCTCCCAGGTTCCAATATGGAACTCAATTCCGTAAATCTAATGATAAAACACCATACCAGAAGATTAAGAACTCAAAAGACAAAAGATAGAAGAGAAGGAAGAGACAGCAAGAAAATACTTGTCACGTCTTTGTTTCTCCCTACAAGCTTTCGAGCTAGAACCAGCAGTGCAAGATTCAGTTTCGAGCTAGAACCAGCAGTGCAAGATTCAGTTTTGATCCTGCAGCAATAAGAACAAAAACTTAAGGGTAACAACCAAAGAAATGTATGTGCTAGAGCATGTTCAATGGTGGGTATTAAAAAAAGATGTTTAAGTATGTGTATACTTATAATATTTGGAAACTATATGCGTCCAAATTGTACTTAACATATTATCAAGTTCAAATATCAAGTTTAGCAACCATTTGGATCTAGCTTGAGACATAAATAAATAGGAGCTGAAAACTACATAATCACATGCAGGGACACGAAAAGATATTATGTACAGATAGATACGAACTTATATAACTCACCTGCTGTGTCAACGAGAAAATAAATGGGAGCACAGGAATGAAACAAATGAAAAAATCAAATCAGCTACATGAAGAGAACTAAGCTACCTTTAGGCTGTACAAGGAACACATCACACCCCCTTGAACTTTCTTGCAGCTGAACTGAACATAGATATCACCATCACCAAAACATTTATCTTGAATTTCCCAGGCTCCAGATCCAAATAGCACCTGAATTCAATGGAAAAAAAGAGAATATCACAAATCAGTTTCATCCTAATCGTTTGTACTAATTATTGCACTTAAAATCTGAACAAAAACATTTCAACGCAAATTAGCTACCAAAAGGAAGCTTAATGTATTCCTAATGCAAATGTGGGAAGTATATCAAGTTGCATAAATGATGCAGAGTAAACAATCTATCAAGTGGGATGCTTAATTAAACGTGTATAAGCCTAAGAACTCAGTCACTCACCACAATGGTTGCAGGCTTGTGGACTCGCACACGCTGTACCTTGCAATTGAGCTCAGAGGACAAACTCGTTAGCACGTCCAATGGTGGAGGCCCGAGGTTTTAAAACCCTGCATCCCAATCTTCCTCATCATCATCATCAGCGGTTTCGATGTCTTCAAGGGGGAAATCATCCATATGCTCAACAAGATTATCAAAGAAATTATCGGCTAGACCCTTGAAGTCCTCTTCAGGTAACCAAGATTTGTCAGTCACTGCTCAATAAAACCATAGACAAGACAGAGAAAACAACATAAACATAAGTTTAAGCAAAGCCAAGCCAAGCCAAAGTAACATAAACATAAGCGTATGTATGACTAAAATTCAATTTCCCATTAGCTCACTCAATATGTTGACTCAATAGAGAGAGAGAGAGGGAGAGCAACGATAAAGCAAATTTACAGAACAGAAATGGCAAAAAATGACTAAATTGAGTCAAAAAAAAAGATTTCATTTTTAATATTTGAATTCAAACCCATTTCGAGAAATCATGAGAACAGTCTCCGTTTTAACAGTTTTAGGGCACAAAACCAAACACGAGACAAAGAAGAATCATAACGAAGAACAAATCATCTTCTTTTTACATTTTGTGCTGTCTCATAATCCAAATAACAGAGATAATTGAGAAAAATGGAAGAGAAAGAGAGTGAGACAGAGACTCGCTAACCTTCCAATACAGTAGCTGACTACACAGAACGCATTCCCCAAGCACGAGCAAGGGTGTGTAAGAGAGAGACACTAATCACCCACAGAGACATGCAAACAAAGACAAAATCATCAATAGTCTACTTTCAATTCAGAAAATATTACAGATATACACTTCAAATCAGAGATATGCGTACCATGGGGACAAGATTGGAGCGTCCTTGAACCAAACTCACCTATTTCTTTAACTTCCCAATTTGGTGTTTGCGGTTGAGGAATCAGATGTCGCCGAAGTTGTCACCGTCGTCGTTGGATGGTGATAACGCCGGATTATAAACCCATTTCCGACTCATCTCTTCTCTCAATTCAACAGATTTTGGGATCGACTCGAAAGAAATGAAAGAGAGAGGAAGAAGAAGCTTCGGTCGATTTTTTTTTTTTTTTTTCTTTCCTTAGTTTCACCAGCCAATGACAGACTATGAGATCCTAAACGATTCTGAACAATGTTTTTTGATTTATTCTGAAGCATTCTTTAACAACCTCTTAATAACCACCGTTGAACATGGTCTTAGTTTGACCAATAACGATTTGATACTCTTCGTTGAGTCTGGTTCTTTAATCACATTTTTTTTAATCAAAATTATATATTGTTTGACCACTGTTTTTTTTTCTTGGGTGTGAACAGATGATACAGGAAAGAAGGATTAGCTGCAGAGAAGAAGAACATAGTTTGGATGTGGCTGACGTGGAGGTTTTGAAGAATCTGATTGGAGGGAAAGGAACCAATGACGTGGTGTGCATTGATGCTGTTGACGTTGACGACGTTGAAGGATAAAGAGGCGGAGGAGTTCATTTGCAAACTTATGAAAAGAATCATTTGATAAAAGACTTGTAAAACTCTAAAAATAGTTCTGTATTTCTAGGTTTCTCTCATCTTGGGAGCTAGCTATGTCGATTCTCTGTTTTCTTTGAACATCAGATCGATTGGTTACGGTTACGGTTCGTTGGTGAATTGATTTGTTGTTGATCGTGAGTTTTACTGTTATAACAGAGTAACTATTCCTACTAGAATAATTCAGTGTCCAAAAAGAATTTGAAGAGATTTTTTGGAATATTGCTAATAATAAAAACATTGCGGAATATTACAATTGCTTTGTCGATGGATCATGGGTCTTACGGGTGTCAAAATGGGTTAATACCCATGGGTAATCCAAACCCGCCCATAATATTAGTGGGTAAGGGTTAGATTTTTTTACCCATAAAAATAAATTTGTTTGAGTGGGTTACCCCAAATTGGTTTACGGTTTTAGTGAGTTAACCCATTAGGGTTACAGGTTACCCATGGGTTATCGTATAAATATAAATATATATATATATATATGTGTATAAATTACTCTAAGAAATTAGAGAAGATTAGAGTTTTTCCTTGCTAAATAAGAAATTAAAGTTTTATATTACTTTCATAAATAAGATTATTCTTCTTAGTTTTGTCTATCCTTTTATTTGTTTATGTTTGTGTCTGATCGTAGTCCAATCACATTTCCTAACACGACAATACTTTCGTTTATCAAAGATTTTTTACTTGTTTAATTTGTTATTTGCATGGATTTTTTTTTTCTTTTTTGACAGTAAAGTACAAGATCAGCTCAAATAAGCCAATTGGTAGGAAAAACGTTTACATAGGTAATTTGATGTGACTCGATTCTAGCACGTCGTGCTAGCTTGTCTGCATTACCATTCTGCGTTCGGGGGACTTGGACTAGTGCATAGGATAGGAACTCCTCCTTGTCCGCCTCAATCTCGTCCAAATATGTCTTGAAGGCAGGCCATTCGGATGGCGAAGACACCATCTTCACCAAGTCAGAACAATATGTGAGAAAACCAACATTCTCAATATCTGCACCAATCATACAACGCATTGCCCAGATTAGAGCTTCCACTTCTGCATGGAGGGGTGACAAGCTACAGCGAAGATTAGACGCACCCATAGTGGGAGATTCTCCCTCAGGGGATATGCAATACCATCCTCGGCCTATATAATGGTCAGTCACCTTCCATGATCCATCCACGTAGCATCGGGAACTAGTCCCATATCTGTTGGATCAGCAGTGGGATGAGACCCAGGCTGATGAGAAATTCCTACTGTGTTTGCTTGTGCCGAGAACCAAAGTTTAGCTTCCTCCTCCGCTAACTGTAAAATTGCTAACGGGTTGGAATCCAAATTGCTAAAAATTTTATCATTCCTGGCCTTCCAAATAAACTATAGAATCCATGGATAAATATCTGTTGAGGGATTCTGCTGTTATTTGCATGGATTTGTTATTTGTTTTCTATGTTATTTAAAAATTTAAAAAACTTTTATTGGATTTAATAATAATATTAAAGATTTTAATTTTTTAATTATTTCATTATGATTTTTAATTTGTATATGGATAACCCATTTAACCCATTTAGCCAATGGATTTTTTATATTATTGGGTTTGGGTATATAAATTGAACCCATATAATAAATGGGTCGGGTCAAACCCGTCCACTAAAATCTCGAACCCACATGGGTTTGGGTCGGATAGGGTCGGGTTACCCATTTTGATACCCCTAATGGGTCTCTCCTTCTGAAAATGCAGGAATTGGCTGGGTTCTTTATAACACAAATAATCAGATTATTCTTCAAGGCAGGACATCCATCAATCCAATGAATACAACTCTTGAAGTTGAAGCTGAAGCATTAAAGCAGTGGCGGATCTAGAAATTATTTTTACCGGAGTCAAAATATAACTAAAACTTGTTTTTAATATAGATATAAAAACATCTTACAAAACCATTCTAAAAGTTTTCATATCCTAAAATCTCTTCATCACAATTTCATTTGTAGTAGATAAAAATACATCTTTTTTTGGATGAAGCAAACTAAACAATCATTTAGAAATTGATCTCCAATCCAATTGCATCGATGAGTTTTCACAATTTTCATCGCTAAAAAACATCTCTCAACAGTTAAAGTACCAACATGCAAAATCAAAACCAACTTCAACACTCCAAACACCAAAGGATGTGACATATTTATTTATTTTACTAAATATATGTATGACTAAATTTTTATTAAACCAATATATGTATTACTAATGATTAATGATTAAAGTCCGCCGTTTCTCATGTTAAAAGGCTTGGGTACAACAACGTGATGTTTTATGCCTTTGTGGAGATGCATCTATCTTGTTCCAAAAGCTTCTTCATATCATGGAAAAAGAACAGAAGTACATGAATGGACACTCTTTTCTTGCCACTTATCTGCAGGACATTATGAATCTTAGTCGATCCTATATTTAGCATAATAGCATTTCTTTTGTTAAGATTCCCTGTAATGTAAACACAACCGCTGACAAGTTAGCAAAGGAAACTAGAATAAGTAAGTCAAGTTATGTAATATCATGGATGTAAATTACAGTTTATCAAATAAAAACTTGTTGCCGACAAAAAAAAAAAAATTGAAATTCAACTAAAAATTGATATACTTTTGCTTTTTTTATTATTATATATTACCAAGTTGATTATTTTTGAATAAATGTAATCAGACAAGTGGGTACCAGACCAGTGGTAAATGTCCTCAATAATTGATTATAAGCCACTCATTTTCATAACTGTTGGTCGTCGGGTATGAGATAGTATATAAAAAAAGTCCACTCTTCTTCTTCTGGTTCTTTAAGCAGAGTTCTAGTAAAAAACATAAAGAACTCATCTCCTTCTTCTTCTTCTTCTAACTATTGATTGGAGGAAAAAGAATTTCGAGAAAAGGTAAGTCAAATGTTAATTTTCTTACATTTCTTTCTTCACTTTTATGTGGAAGCAGGTTCTGGGATCTTTGATATGCATTTACATAATGCAATTGTCTCTATAAATTGAAATATTCCACCCGAGCTATATATTTTATTATGTAAGTCCTCCATTATAATATCTGAATTGTGAACCCAGAAACCCTAATTTAGTGAGTGTTGACTGTTGAGTACTACTTTCATTTCTTTAGTTAAACAGGGGACTTATGGCCGAGACACTTTTGTCGTTTGGAGTTCGGAAGCTTTGGGACCTCCTTGCCCGAGAATCTGATCGATTTCAAGGAGTTGAAGAGCAATTTAATGAATTAAGAAGTGATCTGAATAAGTTAAGGTGCTTTTTAGAAGATGCAGATGCCAAGAAACATACAAGTTCAATGGTGAGCAACACTGTGAAAGAGGTCAAAGAAATTGTTTATGACACAGAAGATATAATTGAAACCTTTCTTCGAAAAGAAGAACTCGGGAGAACAAGTGGCTTCAAGAAACATATCAAACATCTAGGCTGTATTATCCCTGGTCACAGGAAAATTGTTCTCGATATGGATGTCCTAAGTAAAAGGATTTCTAAGGTGATCTGCGATATGCAGAGTCTTGGCGTACAACAGGGCATTGTCAATGACGAGCATATGAAGTCTTTACAAGAAAAACAAAGGCAAATGCGACAAACATTTTCTAATAACAGTGAAAGTGCTCTTGTGGGTTTGGAGGAAAATGTTAAGAAATTGGTTGGCCATTTGGTAGAGGAAGATAGCAGTCAAGTGGTTTCTATAACCGGGATGGGTGGTATTGGTAAAACCACACTTGCAAGACAAGTTTTTAATCATGAGACAATAAAAAGTCGTTTTGCAAAATTAGCGTGGGTATGTGTTTCACAACAGTTTACAAGGAAGTACGTCTGGCAAATGATATTGTGGAAAGTTGGGCCAGAATATCTAAAACCAGATATAACTGAAGACGCACTTCAAGAAAACCTCATTCATTTGTTGGGAACACGAAAAACTTTGATTGTCCTGGATGATTTATGGAGAGAAGAAGATTGGGACATAATAAAACCAATCTTTCCACTGCAAAAAGGTAAATATATGCACACACATTGGTCATATAGCATTATGTTCCCTTTTGTTAGGAAGTTATATAACAAGAGATATGTTTTGTATAGGTTGGAAAGTATTACTTACTTCACGTAATGAGGGTGTTGCATTACGAGCAGATCCAAATTGTTTCACCTTTAAACCGGATTATCTAACTCTCGAAGAAAGTTGGACACTTTTTCGAAGGACAGTTTTCCCTGGTGAAAACACTACCGGTAAGCTTTCAAGACATTTTAATAGAATTTTGTAATCCTAATGGAGAAATTTTGACATATTAGTATGATCGCAACCAGTTTTTTTCCTTTAATAATACATGTCCCAACTCGTCTAATTCTTACGGACATTCGTTTAATTTCCATCACATCTTGATGGTGTATATTGCAGAATATAAGGTTGATGAAGAAATGGAAGAGTTGGGTAAGGAGATGATAAAGCATTGTGGAGGTTTACCGTTGGCTATTAAGGTGTTAGGCGGGTTGTTAGCTGCGGATAACTCATTGCATGAGTGGAATAGGATATATGTGAATATTAGATCTCACATCGTTGGAGGAACTAAATTCAATGACAACAATATCAGTTCCGTTTACCATATATTGTCTCTGAGCTTTGAAGAAATGCCTATATATTTAAAGCATTGCTTCCTCTACCTTGCCCAATTTCCAGAGGATTTTGCAATAAAGGTGGGGAAATTGTCCGACTACTTGGCAGCAGAAGGATTAACAAAGCAGAGATATTATGATGGAGCAACCATTCCAGAGGTCGGATGTGGATACATAGAAAACTTGGTAAAGAGAAACATGGTCATTTCTGAAAGAGACGCTAAAACTTCAAGATTTGAAACATGTCACTTGCATGATATGATGAGAGAAGTTTGCCTGCTTAAAGCTGAAGAAGAGAACTTGATACAAATTGATCACAACACATCATCTGCAAACTCTAAATCTCTTTACAAAGCTCGCAGAATTGTCATACAAAGGCTTGATGATATTAAACACGCAGGTTTGGAGGGGAATATGAAGAATTCAAAAATCAGATCTCTCATATATATCGAGCAGTTTGGTTGGAAGGAATCAAAAATATGCTTTACGAGGATACAGTTGATGAGGGTTTTAGATCTCTCTAAAGTCAAATTTGAGGGGGGGAAGTTACCCTCTAGCATCGGACTGCTAATCCACTTGAGATATTTGAGTTTACATCGGGCAGAAGTATCTCATCTACCTTCTTCTATGCGGAATCTGAAGATGCTGCTCTATTTAAACCTGTGTGTACATGAGAGATCTTTAACTTACATTCCCAATTTCTTGAAAGAGCTGCAGAAATTGGAATACCTCTCTTTCCCATTAAGAATAGCTGATAAGGTAAATATAGATTTGGGTAATCTAGTCAACCTGGAGACGTTAGAGAATTTCTCAACAGAGCATGGGAGAGTGAGCGATCTCAAGCTTATGAGACGGCTCAGAGTACTCTCTATCTTTATCAGAGGCAACTTTGCTATACAAGATTTATCTTCATCTCTAAGTCAACTAAGGCACTTGGAAAGTCTTAATATATGTTATTACTCGATGTATGCTCAGCTTAGAGGCGGAGAAGGATTAGTTTTGGATTGCGCTCATCTCAAGCAACTGAATTTGAGAATATATATGCCAAGCTTACCTGCTGGACAACGTTTTCCTTCTCACCTTAGAAACATAACTCTAGCTGAGTGTTGTTTGAAGGAGGATCCAATGCCGATTCTAGAGAAGCTGCGTCACTTAAATGAGGTCAGTTTATCGCATAAGTCTTTCCTTGGGAAGAGAATGGTTTGCTCGAGTGGTGGGTTTCGACAATTGCAGAAGCTCGATTTGTGTGGACTAGATGAGTGGGAAGAGTGGATAGTCGAAGAAGGCTCCATGCCCCTTCTTCAAAAGCTCACTATCCGCAACTGTCATAAGTTAAAAGAGCTTCCTAATGGGATGAAATTTATCATTTCCTTGAAAGAACTGAATATCTACACGGTTCATTTGGAATTTAAGGATAAACTGTCAATGGGAGGAGCAGATTACTACAAAGTACAACATATTTCTCGTGTTCAATTTGTCTAGTTATCGTCAATCAGGTAATATATTCTTTTCCTAGTCCAATAATCTGAGAAACAATTTCATAGTGATAAATAAATAATGAGGATTGATCAACTTCATTGTTTGATGCAAAACAAAACTGATTATGTAGTTATATATGAAATTAAATAAAATATTCTCGTTATGTTTTATCAGGTGAATCCCTTCTGAAGCCAATATTTCCTTCATTGGGTATATATTCTTCTATTACAGTGTCTGTGTCTTGATGTGTTTTTGGTTCACAATTAAACTTTTGATTTCTGTTCGACTACCATACAAAGAAAACAAAATGGACACAACTTATTGTTCTGTTTTTTTGTTTTTTTTTGTGTGGATATTTTTGTTGTTAATATGGGACATATATCCAATCTTTAGGGGTGTTATTGGATGGTGCATTTAATGGATTTGAATTAACATATGATATTGATGGATTTTAAAGCACAATGGTTTTCCACTGCATTTACAGTGGATTTGAGTGGTAACATTAATGGATTGGTAATTCAGCTCTATTGATTCATTAACATTTTTGCTTGTCTCGATTTAGTTACAGGTCCATTAAAACCATGATTTTCCAACTTTTTGTGCACACACTCTCTTGAGGGATTGTGAGTTTACATTTTCACAAAGAGAAGTAAAAAGGCAAATCCTTTCTGAGTTTGTGAAACTGAAAAGTTGCAAACTTTGCTTTATATGCTTAGCTTAAATCTGTTAAGAGATTATACAGATTTATCTCACGTTTCAGATCAAGCTTTATATAATAAAAAATCAACCAGTAAATTCCCAAAATCTTCTTACTCAGTCCTCAGAATCCACAATCTGTAAAACCATGATTTTCAACTTTTTGTTTCAATGAGAATTTATTCAGAAACCAAGACTTTTAGTGCATGCTTATTTTTCCATTTTACATGATAATCACAGTTTTGAGTTGCATAGAATTATAAGTCTCCAATCACAGAATGTGAGAATCATCAGTACATCAATAAAAAGCGCGTAAGAAGAAACCTGATACTGTCAATAGTAGAGAGAGGAAGCTTTTAAGCAACCGGAGGACGAAGAACATGGTCCTGTGAAGTATCAACAGCAGCAGGAGGCATAAATTGCCACATTGCAAAACCGGGGTAAGTTGTGAAAGGGACAAGCTTGCTTCCAGGAGCTTGAGCTTGAGAGAGTGTTGGCGGATTTGGTAAGAAACAAGGTGGAGGCTGAGGCTGTGTCTTAATCTCTTTCAGTTGCTGCTCGATTCTCTCCTTCTCAATCTTCAGCTTATGTTTCTCATCACGCAGCTCGCTTTTCTCATCCTACATATTGGCATACATAATAGGTTCAATGGGCAGTCTAAAGCTCTTGCAAAGGCTACAGTGTTGAGTTTTTAGTTTATTTTACCTTCAACTCCTTGATTTTCTCCTGGAGGCTTGAATTCAAGTCCTTCAGTTTCTGTGCTTCGTCTCTTGCGTGATTCACCATGCGAATCGCATCATTGATAATAGCAACCTTTTCTGTCTTTGGAGTTCTCCCAGGTTCCAATATGGAACTCAATTCCGTAAATCTAATGATAAAACACCATACCAAAAGATTAAGAACTCAAAAGATTAGAGATAGAAGAGAAGGAAGAGAAAGTAAGAAAATACTTGTCATTTAGCCTATCACGTCTTTGTTTCTCCCTACAAGCTTTCGAGCTAGAACCAGTACAAGATTCAGTTTTGATCCTGAAGCAATAAGAACAACAAACTTAACAACCAAAACTAGTAGTGTTAAATCAGGTTTGACCAATAGCTGTTGGATACCTCTTCCTTGAGCCTGGTTCTTTAATCACATCTGAATCACAAAGGAAGCCATCAACTTCAACACTGTGAACAGATCCCATCAACACAAGATGAAGGATCAATTACAAAATTACAGCCAATTAGAAATATATCACAACACAACAAGACCATTTAAACGCAATTCAAGTGAGACACAAGATCAAACTCCCAAAAGAACTTCTTTACATACTAGTATACACTACTAACAAAAGTTACAAAACCTTCCTATTGCAAATTTGTACAAAATCTAGAGTAGGAGCAGAGATCTAGATTATTTTACAAAAGGAGTGCAATATCTATCACAACAAGACCATTAAAAACGCAATATGAGTGGAATAAAACAGGGCCACACATCCATATAACAACTTCTACTACCAACCCCTAAAACCACCAAAAAACCAATAGATGGTTGAAAGAAACACAAAACCCTTGAACCAAAAAAGATACCTGACACTAGAAGAACCATCGATCTGCCAAGGGAAAGTAGGATTATGATCAGAGAAAGCACCATCAATCAAAGGGTAATCACTAAGCCAGTTCGTGTTCTCCGGAGACACCATTTCTCCTAAATCCCTGGCGGCTGGCTGCTATATGATTCCGATGGTCAAATCTGATAAAGGTAAAGGAGGAGACAATGTGTGGAAAAACGAAAGAAAGAAAGAGATATGGTGGTGGTGCTGGTAGGGATGGGATACTCTCCTTTCAATCGGTTTCTATTATATAATTGTTTCATCTCTCTCATTTTCATGGATGTCGTACACCATTGGTCCACCAATCATTATCAATCCTTCATATCTCTTTTATAATATTGTCATAGTTGCTCAATTATACACCTCTCGTGATGTCACTCACAACAATTTTTTAAACTCAAAAACCCTTCCTTTTTATGTCAACCAATCAAAATTTTAAAATGATTTAAAAGCTTGAAAATTTACAATCTTCTTTTACTAGAAACCCTAAAAAAAAGTTTGAATTTTTTTTGTTTTGATTCAATAAGAATCAACTTGAAAGCATATATGAACATTCAAATTGATAAAAAGACACAAAAGATAGATTCTTTCTTCACCATAGATCTCTAATCTAAAATTACGTAATAAAAAAAAAAACCCAAACAAAAAACTAAAAATTTTAAGAACAAGAGAGCCAGATCTGGGTTGATTTGATTTTAGTCGTCTTCAGCAGAAGGCTTGGAGGAAGCACCAGTCTTCTTGGGAAGAAGGAGATTGTGAATGTTGGGCATCACACCTCCATTAGCAATCGTCACATCTCCGAGCAACTTGCTCAATTCCTCATCGTTCCTCACCGCCAATTGAATATGCCTTGGCACAATCCTAGTCTTCTTGTTATCTCTCGCTGCGTTCCCAGCCAATTCCAATACCTAATTTCACAAAAATCAAAATTAGGGTTTCAGAAGACAAAATCAGGAAATTTAGACAAGGCTATGTAGAGAGATGATATATTACCTCGGCGGCGAGGTATTCGAGGACGGCGGCTAAGTAGACGGGAGCACCGGCACCAACACGTTCGGCGTATTTGCCTTTCTTCAAGAAACGAGCGATACGACCAACAGGGAATTGAAGACCGGCTTTGCTGCTTCTTGTCGTCGCCTTCTTCACAGATCCAGATCCGAGGGTTTTACCACGACCCGCCATTGCTATTGTATTCGAGTTATACTTAAAAATAAGATGAAGAGGGAAAAAAAAAGTTATACGAGTTGAATTGTGTTGTTGGTTCTATGAGACTATCTTCACCGGAGTTTATATACTGTTTTTAGATTCGTCTTAACCAATCAGAAAAAAATACGCGGATCGCTATTACTCACCGTTAGATTTTTATCGTAATCAACGGTGGAAAAATCGAGGTACATGATCTACGTAAGTGTGAATTACCGAAATTACCCGAGTTTTATTTCTGAGCCGAAAAGCCCAATGGACAAACAAACCTTCAGTTTTACAAAAATAGCTTTGCTGTCTCTTATTTTTGTTTTTAATTTTAATCTAATTTGAAATTAACATGCTCAACAAACTGTCACTTACAAAATAGTTTTATATACTCTTAACATCTTTACCAAAAAAAAACATTCAATTACTGTTTCATAAAACCTGTCATTTATAAAGATGGTCCAATTAGTTGGAAGCTTGATGAAGAGAGACCATATAGTTTGTCACTTCAAGCTCAAGCAAGCATTTGCAAAGCATCATTCAATATAATAGAATTTCTAGAATTTCGATAGCGAACGTTTAGTCTCATAACAAAAACAATTCCTCAAATATGTAAAATCAAAGCTTTATTGGTTTCAGTTTCACATGAAAAATTAGCAAATGGTCAACAACTTGTTATCTTCATAATTTGTGTTTTTGTTTGTTTAAAATAAACTTGTAACACCTTTTAGAATTAAAAATTATGTGCAAAAGATATACAAACTACCACATCTTATTATATAAACTTAGTTTTCAAAATTAGTAATTCATACCAAGCCGTCACGTGAGCATCTAGTATATCACTCGAACGGAAAAAAAAAAAGAATCTTGGGTGTCCAGTTTAATAAGTTTTTCGATTTTCTGAAAGATGACGTTAATCAATTGTAGTGTAGTAAAACGACGTCGTAGATCGTTATCTTTTTATTTTTCTTCATTAGATGTTAACTAACTCTCGATTAAGTGTAGTAAAACAGATTAGTTAACATCTAATGAAGAAAAATAAAAAGATAACGTTAGTTAATAATTTGTTTCTGGTCTTAAAACATAAATATTATTTATTTTTCTTGTTTGGTTTAGCATTTAATCCCGATAACTATACATAATCATGCACTCATCTTTAGTTAAATTTTTTTATTATATCCACAAATAATCACTAACTTCTTCGACAAATCTCTTTTCTCTGGTACAAACAATCACTAACTCTTCCATTAATTAGGTTAATAGGTTGGTTCAAAGCATTTGACAAATGAATTGGATCTAACTCATAAACTATTTAAATCTAAATTCATTGGATTATGAGTTGGTTAACCCATTTTGACACTCCTAATTATCATTTAAAAATTCTAATTTTTCTCTTATTCCAATTTTTATGTTTATAAAATAGACATAAAATCATAATTAGAATCATAATCATGTATTTAAACGATTTATATCAAATATTTATATATTTATCTAATTAAAGAATTTTACGTTCAATCTCTATGTATAAAAAGTGAATAAAATAATTAACCAGCTCTATACTATATATTATACTAGATTAGGACCCACCCAATGTGCAGATTAGATTTTTAAAAATAAAAATAAATTTAAAAGAATATAAAGTAGATATTTTAATAATCTATCTATAAAAGTAAATAGATACACCGAGGTATCCAATGTGACATTTGGTGTAAAAGGTGCGACTCTGCGGTTGAGACTATTAATCATGTTTTCTTTGAATGTCCTCGCTCGTGTGAAGTTTGGGCTCCGACTCTGGTCTCGTCAGAGAGTTTTACATATGAGTCGGTGTAATCGAATTTGGATTTTTTTTTCTGGAAGGGTGCCTCTCAAAAGAGTGATCCTGATCAACTTCTTCAATTACCATGAATTTTATGGGCAAATCTGGAAAGCCATAAACAAAAAAGTTTTTCAAGGTTTAGAGATTGAAGCAAATGATATAATTGCTAAGGCTTTGGGCGATAAGTTAGCCTGGGAAGAGGCGCTCTCTTTTACGGTGGTCATGTCAGCTCCATCTCCATCTTCACATGTCCATGTTTTTCACCTTGTGTCTAAGACGACGGAGCCTCTCCCCCTGCATTTGGAGTTAGAAGAGTTGTTATGGGCCATGGAGCGGATACGTGTTGTAGGAATCACTTGTCAACATTTTGAGACTGATTGTGCTGAGTTACTTATTATGGTGCAGTCTAAGATTGTCCGTCTTTCTCCAACCTGCTCGATGAGTTTAACTCGTTGGAGTCCTTCCTACTATTCTTCATCTCCTGGATCCCGCGTGCAGCAAATACGAAGGCGTAGTATCTTGCATGTGTTTCGCGTTTTCTTATCTCTGAAGTTTCTTTAATAAACCCCTTCCATCCGGCTTAGACAAAGATACTCCGCCTTCAGAGATAAGAGAACGTGAAGCACATGCAAGATACTCCGCCTTCGTATTTGCTGCACGGGATCCATGAGATGAAGAATAGTGGGAATGACTCCAGCGAGTTAAACTCATCGAGCAGGTTGGAGAAAGACGGGGAATCTTGGACTACACCATAGTGAGTAACTCAGCACAATCAGTCTCAAAATGTTGACAAGTGATTCCTACATCACGTATCCGCTCCATAGCCCACAACAACTCTTCAAACTCCAAATGCAAGGGGAGAGGCTCCGTCTTAGACATGAAGTGAAAAACATGGACATGCGAAAACGGAGATGTAGCTGACATGACCCCCGTAAAAGAGAGCGCCTCTTCCCAGACTAACTTATCGCCCAAAACCTTAGCAATTATATCATTTGCTTCAATCTCTAAACCTTGAAAAACTTTTTTGTTTATGGCTTTCCAGATTGCCCATAAAATTCATGGTAATTGAAGAAGTTGATCAGGATCACAATTTTTTGAGAGGCACCCTTCCAGAAAACAAAATCCAAAATCGATTACACTGACTCATATGTAAAACCCTCTGACGAGACCAGAGTCAGAGATAAATCCCAAACTTCACACAAGCAAGGACATTCAAAGAAAACATGATTAATAGTCTCAACTGCAGAGTCGCACATTTTACACCAAATGTCACATTTGATACCTTGGTGTATCTATTTACTTTTATAGATAGATTACTAAAATATTTACTTTATATTCTTTTAGTTTTAATTTTATTTTAAAAAATCTAAACCCGCACATCAGGCGGGTCCTAATCTAGTATACTATAATTCACATTTATTAGAAATCAAAGACCATACATGATAATAATATAGAAACACTTAAGTTGGTTGGCCACAATATCATAGGTCACAATATTCATTGTCACCTTTTTGACACTATTTATAAAAGAAACAATAAAAGATAGTGTAAACCATGTTTTATAAAACCAACTTTGAATTCCTTTTATTGATTAACTTAAATAGAAAAAAAGAATTTCTAAGATTTTCAAATGGCATATGATAAGGAACATAATCAAACTAAATATTATATTTTTAAGATAGTCACCCTTTTAATAATAATTTATTCTCTTTCTATAAAACCGAGATTTACCATAACAGAAAACAAAAAGCACGGAGAATGAGATTTGGACAATCAGTGAGCTTCCAGATGAATTGTTGTTGAAGATTGTAATCCCTTAAGTCATTTAGCAAACAAAATAAATAATACAGTTAATCATTTTGATTTATAAGAAAATCTAGTTACTTATTTTTTGCAAGAATTATAAAATTATATAAAGAAGAAAAATGAAAGCTCTGCTTTTTTTCAGAAATCTTAATTTTTAAATATATAAAATCATAAAATAACCCACAGATTGTGTTTGTATAATTTACTTTTAATATCCTACTATATTAATTGAGAAGTACAAATATGAAACTAGCCTTAAAATGTGTAAAAAATTACATTCAATTGCCATTAGAAAAACTTAATAAAGATTAATTAATTAAATAAATAAATATAATTAATTAAAAATAAAAACGCTGACGATCAAATATAAAAAAATGTAGAAAAGTAAAAGAAATCTATTCAAATCAAAACTAATTTGTACTTGAAAAAAAAAAAAAAATTAACTGCCAAAATTTTTAAAAAATACGGATAAATTTTTTTTCAAGTAGAGTTTATTTTCTTCTTTAATTTTACATTGTCATGCCAACAATTTTAAATAATTATGAGTTAAAAAAATATATTTTCTCTCTGGACGAAAATTACAAAATATTTTTTTAAAAAATAAATCAGAATTTCAAAAAATAAGATTTTATTTCCAAGTAGTCAATATAATTATTTTTAATAATTAGATTTCGAAGATTTTGTTAAAATTTCAAATTATGATTATCCTATCATCTTTATTTTATTTTATTTACAAATTGTTTGAAATTTTCATATAATACTTATGATTAATAAAATGCATATTTTTTTCTGCATATGTTGTGATTTGAATTTTTAAAAACAAAAATATATTACTCGATCTATGAAAATAAAATGTGTGTTTTAATTTTCACACTAGCGGATTGGTAAAAATAAATTTATATAGCTGATAAAATAATAAATTTTATTTGTTTATAATTATAATATTAAAATTACTATTTCATATTTCACAAATTTTTTTATACAAGGTTCTGGTTAAGCTTACAAATTTTTTTAACCATAACCGATGGTTAATAAACCTTAACTGTGACAACCTTAACCTGGTCATGCCTATGTATAGCTAATAAAACATGTGTGTTTGTCGTCCATCTTTCTTCTTTAAACTTCAAAATTTGACTCAAACATCAAATTAAGGTCTTGCGATGTCAATCCTTTTTCCTTAGACCCAAAAAAGAAAAAATTAATGAAAGAATATCAACTCATCTATAAAGTCATACATAAAAATATGTTTTACAGCTCATAAGAAATAAAAAGCACAAATGCAGATAAATAAGATAATTTATGTTTGGCATCAATATTTATAATATTTTAAACTTTTAAAAGGTTTCGAAATATAAATTTTGAACCTTTTAAAATTTTTCAATATTTATGATATTTTAAACTTTTAAAATTTAAAACTTATAATATTTAAAAACTTTTTCAAAGCTAAGAACTTATAAAAGTTTCAATATTTATAATATTTAAACTTTTATTTTTTTAAAAATATTATAATATTTTTTTGAAACTGTTTTAAGTTGTAATTTGATCAAATAAAAAACCAGATCAAACCAAATAAAACTTTTAAACTTGGACTCTTGATAAATCAAGTTTTCCTGCTCATTCGTTGTTGGAAGCATATTAAACTTATTTATAATGGTTCTGAACCATTGTCTAAAAACTTTCTAGCCGATGTGGGATATTGTGCTTAGTTCTTTGATTTCCATAAATTTAAAGTTTTTTTTTTCTAAAAAAATTCTGTAAATTAAAAAAATGTTAATGAATGACATGTCAAATCATGATAGGTTGTTTAAAATAATTCTTAATATAGAAAATTCTGTAAATTGTATAAAATGTTAATAAGTGATATGTCAAATTTCTATTGGTTGTTTAAAATTCTATGTGGACGGCCTTAGGAGCTTATAGCTCCTACTTTTTATTAGTATAGATTAAAATGTTTAAAAATGAGTGAATTAATTGATGCATTAATTTTAGATTATATGATTTTAATTATGTGGATTAATTTATTAAAATTAAAAATAAGGAGTGATGAGGTGGAGTAAGGAGAAGAGAGAAAAGCTAACTTATATTTTAATTATTTATACTATTTAAAATTCTAAATAATAATATGCACCAAATCCTTCTGGCTTTAATCGATAACATGAATTTATAATTTAACACTAACAACATAGTCTCAACTTTATATATATATATTACTAATTATATTATACTATAATTGAAAATAATAATAGATACCAACTTTTAATCTAATTTAACACCAAAAATTGAACAACTTCTTGATTCAAAAAACCTTTAAATTTTTGTGTTTGTTTTGGGGAAAAAAGCTCTTATTTTCTTTATACTAATAAATGTATATCTTGAAAGTTATTGTTTTTTCATTAAATATATGATAGCTTTATTTTTCTCCTCTTTCTTGTTTCTTACAAATATTTACACAATTATTATATATTATGAGAGAAATAACTAAATTTATATTTATGTAAGCTCTGTTCATATTTTACTTTGATATTTTTTTTGGTTGTATTTTTTTCATTTCGTTTTTATTTTACATTTTAGTTTAAATTATTGTTTTTATAATAATTAAAATATTTTAAAAATGAGTGAATTAATTGATGCATTAATTTTAGATTTTATGTACTTTAATTATGTGGATTAATTTATTAAAATTAAAAATAAGAAGTAATGAGGTGGAGGAAGGAGAAGAGAGAAAAGCTAACTTTATATATATAGATATAGAAATCTCCTTATAATTATTTTAATAAAGAATTAATTTTTGTACTTTTTTGATGATTATCTTTTTACATTATTAATACTATTGTTTAAAACAAAATATTTGTTTTTTTTGTTATAATCTCAAATTCCTCTTATTAAATCTTAAATTTTACACATATCAAAAACTCAAATTGATATAAACTTGACAAATGTCAAAATCTTATTAACGACTTATATAATAAGATAATGGTGAGATATCTTTATATCTTTGTTTCCTCCATTAATAAAAATCAATTTATTACCCTTTTTCTTTGGGTACAAGCTAGACTTTCTTGTCAATTTATAACAACCTCATCGGTATGTAAATATATCATTGAAACAAACGAAAATAATCGCATCAACAAGAAGCAAAACAGATTATTCTTATGGGAGATCCTCACTTTGATTCATCTTTTGCCATCAATGGTTTACCTTTGGATCTCCTAAACGAGATTCTCCTCAAATTAGAACCCAAAACTCTCGCCATGATGCGATGCACGAATAAGTATTTCCAATCGTATCTATCTGACCCCGCCGAGAACTGCATTTTATGGGCTAGAGCTAGAGCTAGACCTAGTTTCTTTGACATTTCCATGTATGGCTCGTTACATATATACTGCCATCCTTTGGTCTCTTCTTCATGCGATTCTATGTCACTACAAAAAAAAGTAGATGCTATGGATGTCAGTTAGATCTTTGGATCATGCTCCGGCCTTGTCCTACTACTATACACCGGTGGCCTCGTCATCGCAAATCCCTTAACAAAAAGGTTTCGAATTATCGATCACTCTAAGTCAACGCTTATACCTACGATAGTTGATAATGATACAAGAAGGACGTGTGTCGGTTTCGCGGTAAATCGAAATCGAACCACCATGACATTCAAGATTGTCTGCATACTCGAGATGGAAACAATGGAAACAGTGTACGGATTCGAGATCAGCGACGGAGACTCATGGAGATTATCGGAAACAACCATCACCGATAGATCAAACAGTTTTCTCTTGGGAATGAAACCCGTTTACTTGGACGGCACTCTTCACTGGTTGAGAAATGACGGGAGCATCGTAGCTTTTAATCCCGAGACAGAGCAAGCACGCTTCATTCCTCTCATATTCCATCGTGGAGATCCCGAGACAGAGCAAGCACGCCCGAAGATGCTTATCGCGGAAGACAGTAAGAAAAATAGCTTGACCTTGTTATCAGGGACGAAAGAAAATATCGCGGTTTACACACTACTCGGGGATTCAAAGTGGGCTCTCGCCAAGCAGATCAAGAACATGCCTATCGACGAAAGAGAGGATGCCTTCTGGGACTTGGTTGCGTACGATGGCAAGTGTCTTGTGGTGAGAGATATAAAGATGGATAATTTCGAAAAAGTGGTTTATGTGTGCGACATTGAAGCTAACAGCTGGAGAGTTTTGGGGTCAGCTCGCGTATGTAAGCACGTTAGCCACCAATACTTGTATAAGATTACGCCCTCTTTGTTCTTTGTCGAAGAGGATAAGCAACATAAGGTGGTTGTAGCATCTAATGACAAACAGATCTCCTATCTAAATGATATTATGGAACTCATTGATATAACCAAGTACTAAACATTCTCATGTTTTCCAAGCATTATGCACTACCATCAATCCATTTCCCATATATATATACTAGATTAAGACCCATGCTAGAGCACAGGTTGAAATTCATTTTATTTTTATTGTAATTTTTATATAAAATATAATTTATGTGATTGTTTTTAGAAGTTTTTTTTATATAAAACATTATGCAATAAAATCATATGCTAAATATGATGACTTGAAAAAAGACACATATTTTGTACATTTTATATTGTTAATGATTCTAGATAAGTACCCGTGCTGGATATTGTAAAAGTGTAACGCCCCGACCACCACCTCTCTGTGGACCCCAAGTCCACTCTCAGCCCATGGGCCCACATTCCTTAATGGGTCTCACGTCCTCTCACTAGGTATGTGAGCCCATCTATATCTGACGGTCGGTTTGTTACGTCTGAGAGGTTTTAAAGACTTGTTATCGTCCCTACAAATCACCACATGATCTTTTCCTGTGTTTTATCCTCACTCGCACAGTTCTATCAGTCACTTCACGGAAGGTCACCCATCCTGAGACTACTTCAGCATAAGCACGCTTAACTGTAGAGTTCTCTCAGGACTCTTGACCGAAAAGATAAGTGCACTTTGGTGATATAGGTGTCAAATCACACTACAAGAAATATGGGTATTGATAGCAGAAAAGCATAGCGCAGTTTTCGCAAAAGCTATCATTAATAAATTTTTGGAAATGATACTATGTAATAGCGTTTCTAAAAGGTTAAGAATAAAATTATGTAACCGGGAATCTAAATTTAAGAGGGGAAGCCAAAAATCACAAAGGAGCGCGACACTTAGCCAAAAATTTTAGGTTTGGAGGTTAAGTTGTAAACCTAAATAAAAAATCTACCATTCTTATTAGATATAATTCTTTTTATATAAAGCAGAGATTAACCATAACAGAAAACAAAACAAAAATCATGGAGAATGAGATTTGGACAATCGGTGAGTTTCCAGATGATTTGTTGTTGAAGATACTGTCTTCGCTTCCTACTAAAGATGTCATAGCCACGAGCGTCTTGTCAAAACGGTGGCGATCTCTTTGGAAGGATGTGATCTCTTCGAAGACATTCAGGTATGATGGTGAATCCATAGGTAGAAGTTACTGGAAGTTTGTACAATTTATTAACATAAGATCAAGCGTAGAAAGCCTGCATCTTAAGATGAATCCACATTGTGGTAATAGAGACATCAAAGCTTTGGTTAACATGGCAGTTGCTCGCTCTTTGAGAGAGCTGAGAATTGAGATGATTTGTAGTTCCTTTAAGTTGCCCAAAAGCTTTTACAACTTTTCACAACTTGAAACTGTTATACTTGAGAAACTAAGTTTGGTGGATATTCCACCTAATGTTCATATGCCTTGCCTCAAACGTCTCCACCTTTTATCGGTCACGTTCTCAGGGGACGAATCTGTAAAAAGACTTCTAAGCATATGCCCAATTCTTGAAGATTTGGTTGTGAAACGAAGCTCCCTTACCGATGTTATGATATTTACGATCGATGTTCCTACGCTGAGGATTTTATCTATCGATAATACGTCTGGTAAATCTAGACCTAAAGGTGTTCATGGATTTGTGATAAATGCCCCTTCTTTGAGGTACTTTAGCATTAGAGACAGCTTCAGCAACTATTTACAGTTTCAAAACATGCCTGAGCTGGTCAAGGCGAGTGTCAACGTTGTTTGTGACAACCCTGACAAGTTTCTAATATCACTTGCCTCAACACAATATCTTTCTCTGTGCTTTGTCGCTTCACAGGTAAAAACTCTATTGGTTGTTTGTCAAGGATCTAACCTTTTTCTATTGGAATCATTACTCTCTAATGTTTTGCTTTAATTGCAGGCTCCATATCTTCCTACTGGAACTTCCATTGCATTTCTTGACCATCTAGAGCTATGTTCATGTTCTGCCGAGTGGTGGAACTTACTTACCTGTCTACTCGATGATGCTCCGAAACTTCGAATTCTCAAGATCAAATTGGTATGTGGTTCCTCGTTAGAATCCATTGTTGCTCTTCTGCATTGTGTTACCACTTTCTTCAAGGCCTAACACTAACACAATGTATTTTTTCTCTGTTCTGTAGTACCGAAATCATTGTATCCAGTTCAAGGAGGTGATAGATCCATGGAAACAACCAGATTATGTGCCCGAATGTTTGTCATCACATCTTGAGATCTTCGAGTGGAGGCAATACAACGGCACAGAACAAGAAAGAGAAGTTGCAAAGTACATCCTAGAAAACGCGAATTGCTTAAAGGAAGTTACATTCTACTCAGATGCTGCAGAGAAACATGGGATTTTGAAGGAGTTAGAATGTGTGGCCAGAGGATCAAAGACATGCCAGCTTGTGTTTGCTTAAAAACGTTTGGGAACCTTTGGGTTATTGACAACTTTGTAGGTCGTAGCTATTTATAAAGAAAAGAATATGCATCTTTCATTGATTTAAAATAAAGACCTTCTCTTTTTTAGCCTACTTTGGTTTTCGGTAACAAAAAAAATTCGTTTACTTCTCGACTCCTTGTTGCAAATACTGAATCAAGTCGTATCCAGCAGTACTCCACTTGTTGTATGCATCGGAGCATACATGAATCATGAACTGTGCAGCTTCACGTTCGCTCATTTCCGGGTGAAATCTTTTCCTAAGATTACCAATCGGGTCTCCTATGCTAAAGCAAGGCAATCCACTGTGTAACATCATTTGCACCGTGCTGATGATTCCGTCCATGTGCCGCCGAGCAGCTAAGTATCCCTTGACGCACAAGCTTTATATGCAGAAATAAACAAAATTATCTTCCAGAACCAAAATGTTTATAAGTAGAAACTGGAGAAATATTTGTAAATTACCTCACAAACTGGTGCCATGTTTTGCTTTTCATTACACCCGATGGATCTAGCAACTGAGTCATTTCGTGGCTCAGTTTGAAATGAGCACTCTCGAACCGCATGTTTCCACCAGGTGAAGTTTCCAAAATGAAACCAAAGTCGATGTGGACAAGTCTTCCCACGCTGCATTAGTATAACACATATATATATAGTTGTGTCCATAGAAAGCTTTTGATTTTTCTATTCGTTGCACGAAGTGAAGAACAAAAATAAAGTGAAAAATAGGAAAGCATACTCGTCAAAAAGAAGATTTCCGTTGTGTCTATCTTTGGGCTGGAGTAAAAGACTAGCAACAGCATAACCGGCACTGCTTATGAGGAAGTTCTCTCGTGCTGTTTCAAAGGTGGTCGATCCAACGGGTCCATAGTTTTGTTGAAAAACCTCATACAAACCCCCGTCGGTTGTTTCACCCATTTGACTTCTGCTTCGTGTATTAGGCACAACCTGTTATAAAAGGAACGAATATAGATATGTATGAAAAAACTCATACCACAATATTTTTTCTTTTTTTTTGTCTAGCCATGGAAATGGTTTAAGATTAAACAATTTTGATTGAGTTTTACCTCAATTATACCCCTCTCTGCACCAGTAGGGAGTACTCCATATGGAAAAAGATAAAGATTAAGACCAGCAGCTTGAAATATGTCTCTAAGAAGAGATATCACTTGAAGGGCAAGAACATCTTGACGACAATCATCTCCAACCTAATGAATACAAAAGAGAATCAGAGTACAGTAAACGTCAACTGTTTGCAGCATATGCACACCCTTGGCTACTGGTTCAATTAAATTTCACTAGCAAAAGCAAGACAGACACATTGATTTTTCATGTATTGGCTTTTAATACGAAAAGAACCTCATAGAATAACAGATCTTAATTATGTCAGCTAATAATATATGAAATATTTGCCCAAGGCTTACCTTGAAAATACAAGCTTGTGGTTTCACATCATTATGGTCACCATCACGATCAACAACGTTGAAGGTTATCATGATAGGGACTTTGGCAGCTGATTGTAGGGGTATTCCACTGTCTACCTGAATACCCCTGACGAGTTTGTTAGGAGCAGTTGGCAAATAAAGCTCTTCTCCCTGCATTTTGATTTTTCTCAATTCCCTACCACAGAAAACATTATAAGATTATCATGCATGCGGACACATTTGTACCACAATCTCTGGCTAGAAAATCATATATTAGAATGCTACCTCCTGATTCCAGCTCTTCGTTTTTCCTTTGGAAGAGGAAATAATGCCCCAGAAATAGATGTGACCTTTTCAAAGAAGTCAAACTCTCTTCTGAACAAGTCCAAGGCCTTGGGAGTGAAACCATCCACTATATGCTGTCGTACCTCAGACAAGATTGCTTGGAATGATGCATTCTAAAATATAATAGAGACCACCCCATGAACACAAAGTGTTACAGCCAAATACAAAGTTGTACAATACATTTTCTGAGATTATCTATAGATGACCGCATACTAGTGGTTATTTCATGTTTTATGACTCAATCTTATCACTGCTATCTACAAATGATTTTTCCAATAACAAGCCCATCCAAAAACAGAATTATAGACCATCATTAAACAAATTTTCAAATATCTTGGGATATGTTGCATGTTGTGAAAGATCGTGAAGCCAAATCTCATCATTTGCATAAAATCCATATTAAAGTTGGCAATAATGATACACACCTTGTAGAAAGCACCATCCTTCACTATTTCCTGAACAGACTCACCCTGACATTATTAAAAAAAAAAAAAACCAGAGTTCAGGAATTTTAAAAGTCTGTCTTTTGGTTCCAAGAAAACTGATATCTTTACAAACACCACGAAGTCAAACTCACCTGTAAATGCCAAATGAGAATATGAGCAAATATGTCACTTCTTTGGGCAGCTCTAAGAAGATACCCTTCAACCAGTCTCTGTTAGTAAAAACGTCCAAACTATGAGCCAACCTTTTGAAATTCTTATAACTAGTCAAGTAACACATCACACAGCGTCAAGCCCCGTATATATGCAAATCCTCAAAACTTTTGAAAAGAAAGTTGTGACCAGAAAAACATACAAATGAGAGCCTAACAAGAAGAAGACTAGGCATGGTCTTCTGAAACATGTGTGGGAGATAAATGCAACACAGATATGTAAAATACGGGAAAGAAAAATCATATTACATAAGACCACGGTAACTACAAATTCTTATAGAATTTCAATTTATGACTTACCCCTTCATCATAGCGCAGAGACTGCACTAGTTGTGGCATGAAGAAAGTGACTCTCTCAGGGGGGTAGAACTCTAAAACTCTCAGGACATACGCCATGACACGTGGATGCCCCTTATAAGCAGGAGTGAGGAACTCAAGCGCCTGTGTAATTGAACAAGCAGCCCAGTGTGGCAGCTGCTGCAACAGGACTGGGTTGTCTTCAGCAGTTTTAGGAGTGACAAAATATGGCAACGCCTCAGGAATTGTACGAAGATCTACTATATGAGCCTACAATAAAGTAGTGGCAGTGAGAAATTTAATCTACAACACTGAATCAATACAAACAGTCATAGTAGTAGTTTATAATCTTTCACACCCAGAGATATGAAGAATGTACGACCCATTCCTCAAGTAATATTAGTAACTTCGGCAAATTAGTCAAATAAAAGTGGCATTGTAAGATATATATTTTTTGGCTTCGAGTATGTTATGTCTCATTGGTTTTGTGGGCAACACCCTCCTCTTTACTTAATAACAAACTTCCAGTATAGACTACAGTTATCTCTAACCACAGAACAAAATATATAAAAAACCTTCAAGTCCTTGATACAGTGACCTCTGTAAATCCGTACCTGAACTAGCTGAATGACTTCAGATTTCAGAGCAATATTTGCCGGAAATCTCGAGGCTAATGATATAGCAATCCGGGGATCCACTGAAAAAGCACTTTTAGCATATTCCGTCCATTTCTCAGAGCTAATTTTCAGCCGTGAATATGGACTGTCCCTGTACATAAGTTGTAATTTGGAAGAATGAAATCAACAGTTTAGGTCCAAAGAAAACCTAATGAAAAGTGGAACACCATAAAGAGGATATGTTACTTTGGACTAATTGGTTGTGCCCAAACGTCAAGCCTATCAGATTCATGCTGGCAAAAAATCAGAAGCAGTTGTTTCCTCTTTTCCTTTCCCACTGCAGAGTTGTCCATTTCACCCCAGACAGGATGAAACTTATCGATCTGTTGACATGTACCCAAATAAAAATCGTAGTTTGCAGTAAAATGAAGTATCACTATCACATGCTACAAGCAATGTTACTCATCATACCACATCAATTAAGTTCCCATTGTCACAAGCTATTCCTTTGGAACTAGATTCAGTGGAATCTGATTGTTTGCTTTGCAAAAAATGAAGAAAACGAGAAACCGATAGAGCCTCGCTCTGACAAAAATTTGGAATGTTTACATCATACCACTCTGGCTGACGAGCAAACCAGCCTAAAGAAGTCCTAGAATAAGTGGAAAAGAAAAATATTCGTTAAACTCATACATCGTAGTTAAGTATTTTAAAATATTTGGAATACGCCAGGTTGGATGTCTAATCTTGATAAATTAAAAAAAATGAGTAGCATAATCCTCAGATAAATCTATTATCATAGTAAACACCAGTATCAACAGTTCCAATGTGTTTTGCCAAGGCAAAGTATGTTAAAATCCTACAGCCCACAAAACACTTAGAGGCGTGGCCACGACATGTGCAGAGAGATCTATGAAGAATGTATAACAAAATGCATATTGCATAAAAAAAGGGCATAACAAAAAATCACCTGTAAATTCGATCTTCCGATAGCTGGAGTTCATGTCTAATATTCTGCATATTTCCTTGTCTTTGGCATGAGGAGAACCTCAGTCCAAGGAGCATCAAGGAAAAAAAGGTACCAGCTGCTGCCGGGTGGCGGGTAAAACACCAGTCAAGATACGTACTCCGTTGTAACAACCGACCAAGTAGCAAGAGTTGCTCCCCACTACTATGTCGAACAACCTAAAGAAACATGGCAGAGTAAGAAAAATCACCCAACTATACATTATCTGGATCACTTTTAGCATTGATGCTTCCTTAATCGTCAGTAGTCAGATTCAGGAAATGAAAGTAAAACTGCTTTTGGACTGAAATTTTCACCTAAGATGTTTAAACAGTAATATCGATTTCAACTAAGATCCCAAGCTAATCGTAACACTTTGGATCGTCTAACTTATAACAGAGTAGAAATACGCTACACCTCCTTCATGAACTTACTATGCATTATTGTAAATAGTATAAAGCCTAACCTCAAAACGATCTATCAAAAATCCAAGCCATAATCTGTGAGCGAGTATTTGATCAACAGGATCACTTTCAGGTGGATTTTCTGGTTCTCCAGGGCAAAGTTGGGGCCTTAATTTTGCAGCTGGACCATAATAACGCACATCAGATGCAAAGAGTCCTCGTTTTGAATCAATTGTCCATATCCATGCATCAACAAGCTCGGCAAGGACAAGCGATCCTAGTTGTGGAGCAGCGGAAACCAACCAGGTCCATATGAATACTCCAGTTTCCATAGCATCTGGAGTTAACATATAAACTGGACACCAACAAAGGAGACGCAGTAATTGAGAGAAGCCTTTGATGGTTGTTTTTGGCTCATCAGCTTGCTGCAACAATAGCAGAATAAAAAATGTAATAAGATACTAATTGGCTGGAAGATATGGTTCGTTCTGTCCCCTCTACCTACGGAAGAAAAGCGGATCACCCAAAATTTGGTTAGAAATCCTTACCAGATTTAACAGAAGTAGTGCAGTAGCTTGAGAACAAGTTTCTCGAAATTGTGACTTGTCGGCCTCTCCTCCTTTCTCAGCAGTACTAACAAATTGTTGAAGGAGACGCACAGAATTGGAAATCAACATTTCATTGATTGAAAATCCACCAACACTGTTTTCCAACCTTAGCATGCCAGCGATTTGTCCGGTATGGTTGCACTTTACTGTTGCACTAACTACGCTAGTACTGAGTACCTCAAGGTTGAAGGCGCCAGAAGTTTTTAAATTTGCCCCTGACGCTGCAGCTGCTGCAGCCATCACAGCTGGGATATTTGCTGTTCTTATCCCAGACCAAATTTCATTTTTCCCAGTTCCAATCTTTATCTCAGCTAGAAGAGAAATCACATTAGTTGTAGTTTGTGTTCGCGGCACTGTGTTTGCCTTACACAGCTTATCCTGAGATGCAAAATAAAAAATTACACGCATGCAACAAACACTCTGGTAATTCCAGAACTAAACAATAAAAAGAGTCGAAGTTCACTCTCAAAGTATTATCAAACACTAAAAAGCAATAACTCTAAGTACAATGTGTAATCACAATAAAAGAGCTTTGTTACGAACGAAAAATCATTTGAAAGTCACCATTTAATCAATTAAGAAACATTTAACAATAACAGTGGTAGAGAGCGAAAGAAACAGGAACAAGAGACCTCACATCTTTAAACATTTCACGAAAACAGAGCGCCTAAAGTTTCAAAAGAGATTTAGAGACAGAACAAGAAAATATTTCATCGTAATAGGTTTCTCGTATTAAAATAATGAAATTATAAATTCCTCCGATTGAACTGGAGGAAAATAACTGTCACAAAAATAATGATATTTGGATGTGCATAAGGAAGAAATTAAGAATTGGCGTAAAGAACGAAACCTGAAGTAAACCCTGACTAGTGCATGGAGCATATGAAAGTGATATTATGATCCATTCTCGAACAACTTTCTGGTATAATGATCGAACGGCAGAAGTCCAAGCAGGATCATTGACGACCGTTGAAGGTGTATTGTCATGAACAGAGAATAGCAAACTATCAAGACAAGAAGAACTCCAGAGGACCTGCATTTCTAATTGTTAGCTGGTTCATGTTGCAGAAATTAATGCATAACTGCGAAAATGACAGTTGATGAAGGCAAAATCCAGCATGTGTAATTCCTACCTGGGGAAACTTTTCCCTGATCTGACTCAACAGGTTCACTGAGATATCTCGTATGTGTTCATCTCTCTGTGACATGCTCTTTATGAGGAAACATGCATGAGCTTCTGTCGTGGATTCTATTATACTAGCATCATACCCAGTGCGAGATTTATGATCTTCCTGAAACCAGATGAAAATACCCATAACATTCACCTACTGCTAGAAAGCTCACAAAAGCAGGGAAAAAGAAAAACAAAGATGTAACTGGTGACAGTCGACACTCGACACAACGATCATGAAAGAAGGCTAGAATACATATAATTACTTACCAGCCATGACACTGCTGCTTCAAAGGCTCTATGCATAATTGCTGTCAAACACTCGGAAACAGCAGGGTTAAGGTTTGGAGATTTAAGGTATTCAAAGACGCAACTGAAGGCACTCCGAGAAGCAGACACACTTGGGCCACCATTAAGGATACCCCCGTTGCTAATAAAACGTATGACCTCCAACAGAGCTACTGCAAGAAGATAGGTGGCCTTCACACCTGGAAAAAGAGAAAGAACCATTTCAGTCACCATAGTAAAACGTAGGATATCAGCAACATTGCTAACAACATTCCACAGATTGACAGAAGGAAACTTTCAGATATCGAAGTCAGACACATCACATCTGTTTGACCTGAGATGGTGAGAATTGTTGACACGTCAATTCGACCACCCACGGCAATTGAAAGAGCAGTTCTCTGAGTTGAAGCTACTTTCTTATTCCCAGTTCCTCGCAAGTTATCAGAATTATGAAGCAAATTGAGCTCTAATTCGTCTTCGAGCCATTTTGCAGAACTGAAGACCTACAAAAGCACACAGTCATCAGTAAAAAACAAAAACAAAAACAAAGAACCTTCTAGAAGATGTAAACTCACTAATCAGTATATAGAAGGCTGATGTAAAGCCAATAAAACGACACTGTCGCTAGAATTACTTACAAGGGGAGGAGTGCCCAGAGAAATCCTCTTAACAGCAAGAGCCCACTGAGTATTCCACATGTAAGGCCCTAGTACAGCTCGTAGAGAGAATGTGCTAATTCGTCCTGCACTATTCACTGAATTGGAGGTTGTTTTTACTTCCGGGAGGGGAGTGTCCAGAATAGGAGGTGCTAAGCCAAAAAGAGCTATATAGAACCATAAATTGCGAAAGAATTTTATAAGTGATGGTTCCACATTTGAGGTGGGATCGAAATCCGAACATATTTCTGCAACAGCAGGAAGAAGGGGACCTAAAAGTTCTGCACCGCTCCTAATAAAATGAACCACATTATTAACAGTCCAATCATTTAACATGGAAAAACATTTTATGGATAACTTATAATACTAAGCTATACGGACAACGTTTCGATAAAATTTCAAGGTTGATACCATGACCACACCACTGGCACTCTCAATAATAAATTTCTCAAATCTATGTGTCTTGTTGTTGAATCAATAAATATCTATTCTTTTTCTATGTTCCTCTGTTTAACCATATAGCTAGCTGTACAAAAGATATGATCAAATAAATAATTAATTACCCTCCACTGGACTCAGAAGCAAGGCCTACATCTGAGCATAAGGAAAGCAGCCGATGCCGATAGTCTGCACGCAGTTTTGTCTTCATAAGACCACAAGCAATTGTAAGAAAACCTGCAGGAAGAGTCTGTAATGAAATTGGATATGTGAGCACGCACTAGTGTAATAGGATAGATAAAAAAGAAACAGAGAAAATGATTCATGTATCAGATTACATTAAACCTCATTGTGTTCAGATCTGGATTTTGGGGCTGATGTGTTGCTTTCCACGGATTCAAGCCTCGATATTTGGCTCAAGTAACTTCTAGTCATCAGAACTACTGCCTGACGGTAGGACTTCTCAAATCCTAAAGATGCTATCCGAGATACAGCTTCGAGAAGCTTTATAAAGGTTACAAAAGATGCATAAGTAAATATGCCAACAAAAATCTAACGAAAAAGGTATGTACGTATAATTTTTTCCATTGCCAAAGTTTGAGAAAGTAGATAGCCAGCAAGTTATCATTTGGAAAATAGAGCCATACTTGGAGTCGCAAAGAGCGAGGAGTTGAAACATCACACTCCTCTAGGCTTTCAATCAAAAATTGGAAAATTATGTCTGCTACTTCAGGCTTTTGAACAGCAACGCTGATATCAGCAAGCAGCTGTATTACATTCAGCAGGACATCAGGAACTTGCTTCTCTCTATCATCCTGAAGGCCAAGCGATAATTTAGAACTAAAATGCAACACAAGAGCGATGAGAATAAGCCAACTAAAGGAAAGGTTTAGAGTAACCAACCTGCTCTTCATAATCATATCTTTCACGAATACTGGAAGCTAACCCCACGATGAAGGCGTTCACTGAAGCTTGATCCTTAGCCCAACCAGATTCAATTATCTCACAACTTATTCTAAATACGCTCTCAAACATATTCCCCTGACTGCTCACCCTAGTATCAGGCTGTTCCAACAAAATGCAAGAAATAAAACGAAACCTCATTCAGTAACTGAAAATGTACAAAAAGATATATTTATCCAGACTATACTTATACTTTTATGTGTGTGACTATACCTTTAGGGACCCTACAGACACATGATAATACCCCAACGCAGAGTAAACTTGTGTTCTCATATAATTTATGAAAAACCAAAATTACCTGAGCGCAGACAGCTAGTATCAGTGGTTTAAGTCGGGTAAGGAAAAGACGAAGTGGCTGTCCTGCCTCTGCCGCTGCAATTTTTGCAGTCCCAGAAAGCATAGAGATGAACAAATCTTTGCAGGCTTTCATATTCCGCCACAGGGATGTGAAGCAGGCCTCTGCAGTATCTATTAGCAATGTAAGAGCTTCCAGGATCAATCTTTTCTTTCCATCTGTTTCAAGGGACATAAGACTATCGATTTCCATTTGAGCCGCAGCCTGATACACAAACAGTTTGGCATTGACCCTAGTTTTCAGAAGTGGGTCTTGTGTGTTCCAGTCCTGCCTTCTTGACTATGAAACAAAATCATGAAAACAACCGTCAATATGAGACCAAAAACAGATTATCCAGCACTCAATGGTTCGATGGTGACCCTAACGGCCTGATCTAAAAGCATTACCTTGAGAAACGCAGACATTGATTGGAGCTGCCTCTTAGAAATGGCTCTAACATGAAGGTGTAGTCTAGAATCAAGTTTCACTTGACACAAAACATTGGTTACCAATTTGAAAGCAATCTCTTGCTTCTCCAAACACTCAATGGATTCATCCTCAAAAGAAGCCACTTTGTGCAAAAGCACATCTTTAGAACTCAGCTCATCTGCAGGAAACTGATGGAGCAGCACTGTAACAAATTTATCCCCATCAGACTGCTGAATAGTGGGAAAATGCTGAGACACAGCAACCAAGAAAGCCATAGAGATGGATTGATCTCTGTCGTCACTCTCAGTCTCACCACAGCAACTCATCATGACAAGCTCCACAACCATAGTACCAAATTCAGGTGAAAGACACGAAACGTAACCTAAGAAACTTAAATAGAACGCGGAAAGCGACTCTAACGTGTACGAATACGGCCAGAACGAACGGCGAAACGACGAATGCAGAGCTTGGAGGAAATCTAAAACGACGAATTTGGCGTCGTTTTGGGATGTGTCGAGGTTCTTGGAGAGGATTCGAGTGACGGATAAGACCGCGTTGAGATGACTCTGAGAAACCCTGGGCGATTCGGTACGAAGCTGTTTGGGTTGTGGACATTGTTGGCATATCCAAGGAAGCTTATCCAAAAATTGCTTCGGATTCTTCTCTATGATGTCGCAAAGCTCGTTCAATGCCTCCATAGAATCAGAATCTTCGATGTTTCATGAATTAGAGATTTTGAGTTTTTTTTTTTCTTTGGTTCTGTTTCCTCTGTCTGTGTGTATGAATGAGGTTTTTGAAGGCAGAGAGGTTTTCGTGCTTATAGACAACAAGTGGAAGTAAATGTATTTATTATTATTTTTTTCCTTTTATTCTTTTGTTATAAATTTTTTATTTATTTTTTAAAAATTTTATGCTATTGTTTGGATGTTGGTCATTATTATTATATTATGAATCAAATTTTATCTTATTGGTTTTAAATATTACTGGTTTCTAACAATTTCTCAAAAATAAAATTACATAGTATTTGACTAATATTTTAATATTTAATAGACTTCTAAAACTATACCCAAAATAAATCTACATACAAGAAGGTAAGAAAATTCATAATCTAAGGAGTTACATTTTATTATAATTAAGAATTTTCCTATAAAAATAAAAATCTAAGGTACAATGTACTCCAAAACGATGAAGCAATAAGAATGATTTTTCATTCCTTTATTCACTGTCTTGTGTCCCAAGAAAACTACTCTTATATTATTGAACCGGAAACAGATTCTCTCTAACAAACTACTTTACTACTTCTCTCTTTAGAAGAAGAAAGGAAGAAGAGAAAAGGTACAGATTGAAACGAATTCATATAATCTTTGTTTTTATATATTAAACTCATCAGAGTTTTAGAGAGAACAAATTCTCTGTTATTTATTTACAAGATAGTCTCGTTGGACTTAAATAGCAATATATACCAATTACTTATTTATAATAGAGCATCACAAGCAAAGTATTTATATAACCTATATATATATGTATGTATTACTGTGGGTTCTCCGCATAAGCAACCATTTTCTTTAAAACTTCTTTGAGCTTCTCGTACGGGTCTTCTTTTACGGGTAAATCTTCACCCCTTAACAAAATGCTCTACCCATAAAAAGCCCAAATAAACCTCCAAAGAAGGAGGACGAACAGACACAGTTCCCTATAAATACGAAAATACGACATTCGAGAAAGAGGGTTGCACAAAAAAGGAAAAGAATACAGACAAGAAGTAAACGATCACTCGTCTAAGGTCTTAAATTGACGAGCTCGCAGCTCGTCTTTTGTATTAATTTAGTCGTTTTAGCTCATCTAATTTACGTTGTAGCCCGTCCTTTTGTGCCTCGGCACCGAGTTATAAAGAGAACTTCGACCTCCTTTTTATCGAATTAAAACATTTTAATTGTGACCGATTTGGACATCAACAATTTGGCACGCCAGGTAGGGGGAGCTAAGTCGAAATCTTCTTTAGAGTTTGAAGAACGGACCTACTACAGTTGGACGAAATGACTGGGACTGCAAAAGAAGGAAACAAAGACGTCGGGTCATCAGGTGGAACGATAACGCCAGGAACGGATCAGATGGAGCCAGCAATCCTTCCGACCCTAGACGCTCCAAGGAAAGCTGTCATGGCGGAGAGCCCAGAGACATTTGTCATCGCGACGAACCTAACAAGCCCGACGAGCACAGAGGCGACACATAAATCCGCGCAACTGACCCTGCTCAGCAGTCAGCCCGTCTCCAGTATAGACGAGTTATTCCGTGGGATACTAACACGCCTCGACCAGCAGGAACAACGGACTAACACTCGGTTGGACGCACTTGCCGCAACACAGATTGGCTCTCAGGAAGAAATCAATCATCTCCACGCCGTCCGGCAAAACCCGGTAAGTTTCCTCTCAGCTGCAACGACGCCAAGACCGCATGCGCGAACCGGCGGATTCGAGTGTAACCCCACCTCGCGCATCGACGAGCAGGACGACGGGGCGAAGGACGCCGAGCTGAAGGAAATTAGAGAGAAAATGCAAGAAATGGAAGCGATATACCATAAAGCGACGAGAAAAGCACCCGAGGTAGATCACATGCTCGAAGCGACTCAGCGAACTCCATTCTCTAGAAGACTCGTGACCACACCAGTGAAACAAGCAGTTAAGCCAAGGCTGGGCTACTACGACGGCACAGCCGATCCACGAGACTTTTTGCTTTCCTTTGGGGTAGCTCTCGGCCCCTTGCAGTTCAGCCCGACAGAATATGATGCCGGAGCATGTCAAGTCTTCGCCGAGCACTTGACAGGTACTGCGCTAAGTTGGTTTTTGCGACTCCCATCTGGATCGATTGACAGTATCAAGGATCTGATAACCGAGTTCTTGAAGCAATTCTCCGTTCTGATAGAAAATAAGAACTCCCACGCCGACCTATACGCCCTGACTCAAGAACGTAATGAATCACTTCGATCCTTTATTGGATGTTTTAAAGTAGTCGTCGTCAATATCTCAATTCCAGATGCCGCAGCTATCGTCGCACTCAAAAATGAACTTTGGTACAAATCTCAGTTTAAGGAAGAGCTGTCCCTGACCCATGTGGAGACAATAGCTGACGCTCTGTGCCGAGCTGCGAAGTTTATCGAGGTTGAAGAAGAAAAGGTTGTTAACGCTAAGAAGCACGCCGCAGAAACTGACGTCACTACTAAACAACCAACAGTCGTAGCTCCAAAGGTCGAGCACGTTGAGCCACAACAACACTTTACTCGGAACAAAGATTGAACTCGTCGGACCTTCGCGATCGGTGAGAATAAATACATCCGGCAGGAAGGAGGTGAAAACAGTACGACTCAATACTACGATTTCCATCGAAGTACCACCCACGCAACCGAAGAGTGTCGTTACCTCCAAACGATCCTGATGGAGCGGTACAAAAGGGGGCAATGGTCGTCGAGTCTGACAGAAGCAAGACAGCCCGATCCGAGAAAAACGATACCAAGCGAGCCAAAAATATCGTCCGAAAATTTGTAAAGGATTCCAAGACGCTCGCCGACCAAAATGAGGATGAGTTGGAAATTCCAAATGATGTCAATAATGAAAAACGACAACGCACAGATCGTAAGCCTGACTAACGTCCCCCAACAATAATACGGATAAACATGATTATGGGTGGGCTAGCAGGGTGCAATGACTCGGTCATGTCGATAAGGGACTACACCAAGAAAGCCAAAATGAAGAAATCCTAGCCATCGAGGATCAACCCCGAAAATACACTGATATCCTTCAACAATAGCGAGCTAGAACTCCTGATTGTCAAAAGTGAAGTTACGAGAATCATGGTCGACACCAGGAGCTCGGTGAATGTAATCTTCAGAAACTTCCTGGCACAAATGGAGGTCGGCGAGAGTGACATCAAGCCAGAGTGCCACTCCTTAACCGGTTTCGACGGAGATCATATCATGTCACTCGGCACCATTGATCTTCTGATCTTCGTTGGGGGAATGGCGAGGTATTTCTGATTGGCCGTCATCAACAAACCAACTATCTATTATGTCATCCTTGGAACCCCGTGGCTCCATAAGATGAACGCAGTCCCATCAACGTACCATCAATGCGTCAAATTTCCAACCCCAAAAGGCGTGTATACATTGCGCAGAAACCAGTAGAGCGCGAGGACCTACTTCTTGATTGAACACAAGATTCGCACGGTGAAAACGTTATAGCAACCAATGCAGCGGGTCGGTGACGACAGCTTATCACCGACCGATGGGAAGCCGACTCCGATCTAGCAGGGTGTCGCTGCAACAGAAGAAGTAAGCATTGACGAGACTGATAAGAAACAATGTGTGAATATCGGAACAGAGATAACTCCAGCCATGCGCAACGAGCTTATCCTTTTCCTCAAAACAAACGTTTCGACATTCGCATGGACTGTGACTGACATGAAAGGAATCAACCCGACCGTTACCACTCACAAGCTCAAAGCCAATCCAACACATAAGCCAGTCAAATAGAAACGACGCAAGCTAGGTCCCGAAAGATCGGAAGCAGTAAATGATGAAGTCAAAATCTTAATGCACAAGGACGACCAGGAAAAGACGTCATTCATTACAGATAGGGGAACCTATTGTTACGAGGTCATGCTCTTCGGCTTAAAGAATGCGGGAGCAACTTACCAACGACTAGTCAAAAAGATGTTCGCTAAGCAACTTGGCAGGACCATGGAGGTGTACATAGACGACATGCTCGTCAAGTCACAGCGTGCCGGCGACCATATCACCCACCTCTGACAGTGTTTCGATACTCTGAATAAGTATGGGATGAAATTGAACCCAGCCAAGTGCACTTTTGCAGTCAAATCGAGGGAGTTTCTCGGCTACCTGGTAACTCGGCGAGGCATTGAAGCAAATCCAAAGCAAATCAAGGCGATCATCGACCTACTATTGCCAAGGAATGCCAGAGAGGTACAACGACTAACTGGACGAATTGCCGCCCTGAATCGCTTTATATCCATATCAACAGATAAGTGCCTGCCATTTTACCAACTCCTTTAGACCAAAGGAATGTTCGAGTGGAACGAAGCCTACCACGATGCGTTCAGTAAGTGGAAGAGTTACTTATCGACGCCCCCAATCCTAGCCAAGCCGGATTTTGGCGATATCCTGTTCCTTTAAATAGCGTTCTCTAGGTCGGCGGTTAGTGGAGTACTCGTCAAAGACGACCGAGGAGAGCAGAGACCTATTTTCTATGTAAGCAAATTCCTGGATGACGCAGAAACTCATTACCCGACGGTCGAGAAGGTCGCCCTGGCAGTCGTCACATCAGCAAGGAAGCTCCGACCGTATTTTCAGTCACACACCATTGCCGTCTTGTCCAACCAGCCCTTACAATCTATATTGCACAGTCCGAATCAATCCGATCGATTAACGAAGTGGGCAATCGAGCTCAGCGAGTATGATATCGAATTCCGCACCCGTCCAGCCGCTAAGTCACAAGTATTGGCCGACTTCCTAATTGAACTACCATTAGGCGAAGCAAAGCCAACGCCCACCGATCAATTGAACGGACAGTGGACCCTGCATGTCGACGGTGCATCCTTACACCTTGGTTCTGGCGTGGGAATCCGACTAACTTCTAAAACCGAAGAAATCTTGGAGCAGTCTTTCCGTCTTCGGTTCCAGGCAACCAACAATGTCGCCGAGTATGAGGCACCTATCGCCGGGCTTAAACTCGCTAGTGGAATGCAAATCAAGCGAATCTGAACTTTCTGCGACTCTCAACTCGTCGCCAATCAGTTTAGCGGCGAATACGACACTACGAGTGAGCAAATGGCTGCATACCTTGACGTCGTCAGGATCCTGTCCAAGCGTTTCGACGAGTTCGAACTCATAAAGATCCCCAGAGGGGACAACGCTCCGGCCGACGCCTTAGCTGCACTCGCTTCAACATCAGACCCTGACCTTCGGCGGATTATCCCAGTGGAGAGCATTGACACACCAAGCATAGAAGAAACTCGAGCAGAGACCTGCCTTGCCCTTCACCAGCCCAACGAAATCAGGACCACTTGGCAAACCGCAACTTTACGACGGCAGTTCGAGCCTCCATCGGACGACGAAAAGACAGACTGGCGAGTCGAGATTCGCGCATATCTCGCAGACGGCGACGACACAGAGCGAGTCATGATGGAAACCCACGAAGGAGCCGGAGGTAACCATTCAGGAGGCTGAGCCTTGGCACTAAGAATTAAGAAACATGGCCATTACTGGCCGACAATGATATCCAATTGTGAGAAGTTTGTGTCCAAATGCGAGAATTGCCAACGGCACGCCCCCATCATTCATCAGCCGACCGAGCTGCTGCGAGCTGGCATAGCTCTATACCCTTTTATGCATTGGGCGATGGATATTATCGGCCCGTTACCCTCGTCCAGATAAAAGCGCTACATCCTCGTCCTTACAGAATATTCCACCAAATGGGTCGAAGCCGAATCCTACGCCAACATCAAGGCCAAAGACATCCAGCTCTTTGTATGGAAATACATCATCTGCCGTCACGACCTTCCCTACGAAATAATCACCGATAATGGCTTGCAATTCATCTCCCTGCAATTCGAAGACTTCTGCGCAAAGTGGAGAATCAAGTTAAGAAAGTCAACGCCAAGGTACCCACAAGGAAACAAACAGGCCGAAGCAACAAATAAAACTATACTCGACGACCTGAAGAAAAGGTTAGACGCCAAGAAGGGTGCTTGGGCCGACGAGCTTGACGGGGTACTTTGGTCCTACCGAACGACCCCACGGCAAGCTACCAACCAAACTCCATTCTACCTGGCCTATGGGATGGAAGCAATGGCGCATGACGAGGTCGGCAATACGAGTCTTTGACGAACAATGCTCATACAAGACACCGCACTTAACAGCCAGATGCTTCTAGACAGACTCGACGAGTTGGAAGAAGAACGCGAGAAGACATTTCTGCGAATTCAGAATTATCAGCTCGCCGCGGCCAAATAGTACAAAGAGAAAGTTCATAACCGACACTTTGACGAAGGGTATCGCGTCTTGGGGAAGGTCTTCGAAAATACTACCGAACCAAACACCGGAAAAATGGGAGCTAACTAGGAAGGCCCATATCAAGTATCCAAGGTCGTCCACCCCGGCGTGTACGAGCTTCTAACAATGAGCGGCGAACTTGTACCCAGATCTTGGGACTCTATGCATCTAAAGCGTTACTACTACTAAAAAAAACTAAGCTCGGCTACACTTAGCTCGCTGTCTAGAATTTTGATTATCTATGTAATGTGAACTACGAGCGGCTTGATCCCTTCTGACCGGAGGGTACGTAGGAAGTCCCGTATACGGGACACAGCTGCCAATAATATAAAATATCTTTCGACCATCACAAGTTCGCCAAAAAAAATTTCGAATATTTTCCAAGGCCATTACCTAAACCCGAGTTGCAACTCGCAAAACAGGGGTAAGCCGATCATCACAAGTCGCACCTGAATTTCTTTTTTAAGCTGAGTCGCAACTCGCAAAATAGGGGTAAGATGATCGTCATGAGTCGCATCTGAATATCTTTTTTAAGCCGAGTTTCAACTCGCAAAATAGGGGTAAGCCGATCGTCATGAGTCGCACCTGAATTTCTTTTTACCAAGTCGCAACTGGTAAAACAGGGTAAGGATAAACCAACAATCGCGCGTTGTACCTGAATAGTTAAAAGACAAGAGCATAATATAGAAATCGCGTTGAAAATTAAACGAAGGGTGCCAACCCCTAGCTCGGCAATAGTTCAACACAAGAGCTGACCCCATTACGGCACATACCCTAAAAAAAGGGGGGGGGGAGAAGAAAACATAAACAAGATGAGTCAACACGCACGATGAGTTCACTCGTCAATCCCTAGGTCGGCGTTGGAAGGTTCATCGAATTCCAGTCCGCCGAGCGTCGCCTGCCAAAAGCGACACGATTCCTTCAAGGTAGGAGCAAGCCCCCTCGACACGACTACTTTCACAAAAGTAATGATCAGTGCTCTCCAATTACTTGATATACCGACGCAACACGTCGACCCGAGTTTGGAAAATGTCGAGCTCCGCGCGATCCTTGAAAGGCCTCCTGCCAATGGGTTCAAGGTCACTTTCTTCGAGATCAGGAACTTCCACTGCGGCCAACAACGACTCGCAGCGAGAGCGTTCCTCGAGCAGTCGGTCCCATCTCCATTTCGGAAGAAAAAACCCATCATCGATCAGAAGCTCAAGAAGTCCCACAGTCCCGTCCACACGACAAAACTGGAAATGACGCTCGAATATACGACGTGTAGCTACGATATAGTTCCTCAGTCTCTGAATCCGAGCATGGTAGTACTCAATCTCCGAGCGAATCACATCGTCGGATCTCACAGCGAGTCGCTCTCGCGCCCTCCTCAACCACGCCGACCTCGTTGTTACCGACATTGGAACAACCTTGCTCGCCTTACCAATGACTTATATTAAAAAAGGGGGGGGGAGAGGAATGAAATATGTAGAGTTTGGAGAGCTAATTTATAGAATGAGAGGTGCGACTTCCTGAGGGCGATAAGACCAATCAAGCAAGCCTCGAAAATCACAACCCATTAAATGATCAACACGAATCTTTAAAGCTAACGGGTTTAAAAGAGGCTAACGTAACAAAACCAATTAAGTTCCAAGGGAGCCGACCCCCGGAACACGGCAGCTACGGATTCAAAGGGAGCCGACCCCCGAACACGGCAAGTACAAATTAAAAAAAAGGGGGAGCCGATCCCAAAACACGACAACTTAAAAATTTTCACAACGAAGGGAGCCGACCCCCGAACACGGCAATCTAAAGCTTACGGTAAAAAAAAGGTGGGAGCCGACCCCAATACGGCGAAGACCCTATAAGACCAGACCGACGACCGGTGAATCCTCCTTGCGTTCCTCGGTGGAGGCTTGTTCGTTTTGCTCTTTTCCCTGAGCAAGGACCAGCCCGCCATCCCCTTCTGCCTGGATGACGACTTGTTCGTCCCGTCCTTCCACCTGAGCGATGGCTTCATCACTATGTCCCTCCACTCGCCCATTCCCGGGGGTTTCCATCGCTAGAGCACTCCCCTGCGCCTCAGTCATCTCCTCCTCCTCGTCGCTGGATGCCCCATCCTCGAACTCATGATGAATTTCCTCGTAGCCCGGCGACCTGACCCCTTCCACCTCTGGCAGGGGAGTAGCGAAACACGAGGACACATCGAAGTCGCCATCGACGATGTCGGGAATAAAGACCTGTTCATTCTCCTTCTGAAGTTGAGCAGCCACGTCGTCCACCTTCTCAATAACTCCGTCAGCCAAAAGAGAGATTTGACCATCTGCGACGAGTGTCTCCAATATACGCTTATTCCCAATGGCCTAGTTATATTCCAAGAACTTCGGGCGCAAAGCTTCAAACGCATCAGCATAACTCTTATGCTTCGATAAAAGCCTCTGAGCACGACCGGAAAGATAGCGGTAGACGGAGATTTTGACATAAAGACCATAGTCTTCTCGACGCACCCGCAACCTCTTTGTTTCGGCCTCCAGTGCCGCCTTAATCTCGTCGTATGACGACTCAGTAGTCCCCAGCTTGACCCGAAGCTCGTCCCTCTCGGCCACTAACCCGCTGCAACTTTGTTCAAGTTTCACAACTTGTTCATTCAGCTTTCGATTCGAACGAAGGGCCTCTGCTAGTTGATCTTCGAGCCACTTCACCTTTTCAGCAGCAGGGTCGGGACGCTCAGCAGCCGCAACCTCTAGCTCGCGGATATCATGCTTATAGCGGGAAACCAAACAATTGATCGTCGCAATAAGCTACACGATAGGCCAAAGGATGATCCAAATATCATGGAACTACTCACAAACCACAAAATAACCAGTGCAGAAAACAAACCTCAAAGGATGTCTTCGCGACGTCGACGACCGCATCCCTCTCCTTCAATCGTCTCATCGGCATAAGATTCCCCATCCCAAAATGAATTTTGCAGAACAGCTCGGCGCAGGATGGAGAATTGTTCGAAAAAGCACGGGCCACTGTAGTGTAACGAAAATCCCATTCGTAGTCCGACCTCCTCTGCCTTTTGTTTGCATCAGGAGCAGACGAGCCTGTTCGCATCAGGAGCGGACCAGCAACTTCATTGCTCTTTCCTAAAGAAAGCGGATCGACTGGGACAACTTGACGATTGGGAGGCAGAGGTGAAGGAGGTGCGACCTGTTTTCCCGCGCGAGCAGCGGCTAGACAAGAGTTTTAAGACGAGCCGGCCTTCTTTGCCACCACAAGATCAGACGACAGACCCTCAGAACGCTCGCGCGGACGAGGAGGATCGAAGAGCAGCGTAGATGACGTTCGGGTGGTTCGTCGAAAACGAGCGGAAACGTCTGGAACCTCCAAGTTTAAACGACCCATTCTTGCTAATTGACAAGGCAGTTTAAGAAAAAAAAAGACGAGCTCGGCCACCCATAAATCGCTCCGATACTTATTTGTTGGTTTGGAAGTTTTTGCTTTCGGTTTTGAAGTGTTCTTCACCGATGTCTTCCCTGTCGCTCGACCAAACGTAAGGGCCAACCGACTTAATCTTGTCAACCTCGGCACGAAAAGCGGCACGGTAAGGAAGCAGACACCTCGGCACAGAAACTGCAAGACGACAACTAAGTTAATTACGATAGCATGAGACTGAAGTAAAAAAAGGGCTACAGAGAAGGTCGGCTACCGGGTGAAAGATTCCACCCAGAATATCAAGGAATGGAAGGATCTTCGACGACCCCCGGATCCACTCTCATAAAGAAATACGATCCAGCCCAATTATAAGTCTTCCCCTTCGTCCCCTGGACGAGTACTAGCCTCCTCTAACTAACGTAATAAACACCCGATGATTTATTTTGGTTTGTGGCAGTAAACCAGGTGAGTTCCTTGAAATGTTCAACCGAAAGGTCGATTTCCACTGCGTCGGCCAAAATAGAGATACTGACCGCATTCCGAAAAGTCGCTATTGCAAATTGGGATATCGCCATCTTACGATTCGCCAAATATGACATCAGGAAAGCAGGAAGGGGAAACATGATTGCGCACTCGGTGAAAAGCTTCTCCGAGAGATAGATGTAACCCTCCGGAACATCCCAAGGACGTTCATCTTCATCCGGAATAATAATATGAGGAAGACGGTACGACTTCCGGATTTCACGCGCGTCAGGAACCGTACATGATGATTCGACCTCTAGCGTCGAAAACTGAGAAGTCTCACGCGCGACCTTTCACTTCCTCAAATCTTGTCCTGAATTACCATCCCCAACAACTGAAATTTGAAATCTGAAACCCCTCGACGAGCTGAGGTCTCACGCCGAGCTACCAAGAAGAATGCGAGTCCTTCGGGCAAAGTTCTCCACCTAAAGACTACGAACTGAAGGTGGGAGAGGAATACAGTTAGGGGTAGATCTTCACCCTTTAACAAAAGGCTCGGCCCATAAAAGGCCCAAATAAACCTCCAAAGAAGGAGGAGTATTTTGGTCTTTTCGGAGGACGAACCGACACATTTCCCTATAAATACAAAAGTACAACATTCGAAAAAAAGGGTTGCACGAAAAAGGAAAAGAATACGGACAAGAAGTACACGATCACTCATATAAGGTCTTAAATCGACGAACTCGCAGCTCGTCTTCTGTATTAATCTAGTCGTTTTAGCTCATCTAATTTACATTGTAGCCCATCCTTTTGTGCCTCGACACCGAATTATAAAGAGAACTTCGAACTCCTTTTTACCGAACTAAAATATTCTAATTATGACCGATTTGGACATCAACATCTTCCAACTCCATCTTCTTACGATCCTGCCACCACCCGCCCAGGTTCAGCTGCTTGCTGAAGTCTCACTAACTCCACGCATTTTACATCAAAATTATTTCTCGCCTTCCACATTTCTCTATTTAGTAAAACAAAAGGATCGGACGATGCCATTTTTTCCACAAAGATTTCAAATGAAAAAGGAAAAAAAAAGATAATAAAATTATAGAACTGCGATATTGTGAAAGAGTTTTCTACTAGTTGGAATGTAAAACCTCTTCTAAACATCCCTATTTATAGTTGGAAAAAGGTGAAAATATATGGGTTGCGTACTTAACTCTTCATCTACGCGACTAATTACACAAACTTACTACTTCCCTTACAAGTCTTAATATGGTTCATCAAGGCAATAATTTCATTTTGGAGGCTACGTTCTTTCTATTTAGAGGTGTCTTTAGGAAAGAACCACGATGGTTGTTTTATTTTTAATATATAAGTGAATTCTCTAATGAAAATAAACGGAGACGAAAATAAATTAGACTTAACTTTACCTCTCTCTCATCCCACCGACTAGAAGACTAATTTCAAAGGCGGTTTGAACTAAGTTTGTTTTTTCTTGAACTAATTTACCATATTCGATATGCAACAATGGTTGTGACTTAGTGATCAACCACTATTTTTAAATATTGATTTTCTTGTAAGTACCATTGTACCAATGTTCTTTTAATATTCTACTCAAAAGTATTCATTTCGGTTGGGAACGAACAATATGTATATGTTGATTATCTTCTGTAAAAATTGTTGTTAATACATATAATGTGCCAATATGTATAACCCACATAAACTATGCGCATAAGAAGGGAAAACAATTCATAATTTATGGAATTTATTTTTATTATCTTTTTTGAATTTTTTTTAATCTATATCTTATTGAACCAGAACCAGATTATCTTTGTTAAACCAAAGATTGAGAGAAATACATAACCATGTTTAATCATTTAAAATATGCAGAAGATGATAAACTCACCATAGTTTTGAGACAAGTCAAGTTCTCAGTGAACAATTTTTGGATTCACGCTAAAAGGAATCCCTATATTTACCTCTCTTTATTTTAACCAATGAAAATTTGACACATCATAATATATTTAAGAACCTATTCATTTACCTTCTTATAAAATCAGGAAACAAAATCTATATTATAAAATTAAAAACTCAAACCGTATTTTTATAAACCCAATCGATATATTATTTCATTCTAATTGTAAAATTTAAATCCTAATCATCTCATTTGTAAACACAAACCGACATATAATTTTATTCTAATTGTAATATATAAACCCTAAGCATTTTATTTGTAAATCCAAACCGACATATAATTTCATTCTAATTGTAAAATCTAAATCCTAACCATCTCATTTGTAAACTTAAACTAACCTATAATTTTGTTCTAATTGTAAAATCTAAATCCTAATCATCTCATTTGTAAACTCAAACCGACATATACCCATTAAACCGTCCAAGGTACGGTGGAGATGGACGTTACAGTTCTTCCCCACTTAGAACAGATCCGCCCTCGAATCTAGGCTTTCCGTTTTGATACTTCCTACTACTCAAACCATTTCTTGAAGTTTACCTTCATCACCTCTTCTGGTTCCCAAGTAGTTTCTTCTTCTCCATCACAATCCCACACTACTTGAATCAATTTGACCTTTTTCTTCTGATTCGTTCTCAACTTTCTTCCTATGATTCGGACTGGTATCCCAATGATAGTCAAATTCTCTTGTAAATCTGGTGGAGGCTCGGAGGTAACATTCTCCCGGTGCGTTATGCATTTCCTTAGCATGGACACATGAAACACTTTGTGAAATGCAGCCATCGCCGGTGGCAACTCTAACCGGTAAGCAACTGGTCCGATTCTTTCCAAAATCCGGTACGGTCCCACGTACCGCGGGGTGAGTTTTTCGTTCAAGGCTGCACGGTTCTTACCCTTGTAGGTAACTGTCTTGAGATAAACCATATTCCCGACCTGAAATTCTAGCTCTCTCCGATGTTATCCGCATAGCTCTTCTGTCGGTTTTGTGCCTCTTTCATCTTAACCTTAAAGACTTTGATTTTTTCAGTTGTTTCCTCGACAAAGTCCCTGTCATAGATACTTCGCTCCCCCACTTGCGTACTCTCTAATTTGCATGTTTTAAACATCCTTTTTTGTCTATATTTTGCATTGTTTATACCCTTACCTTAGCATTTTTAGGTCATTAACTGTAGAAATTCGCATTTAGGCCATTTAGGGTGTTGCATTCTTGCATTTGCATACTTTGGATGAGAAAGGTGCTTTAGAGCCTAAAATGGAAAAAAACAAGGTCAAATCCGAGCATGTACCCGAAGGAGCTATTGAGTATNTTTCATTCTAATTGTAAAATCTAAATCCTAACCATCTCATTTGTAAACTTAAACTAACCTATAATTTTGTTCTAATTGTAAAATCTAAATCCTAATCATCTCATTTGTAAACTCAAACCGACATATACCCATTAAACCGTCCAAGGTACGGTGGAGATGGACGTTACAGTTCTTCCCCACTTAGAACAGATCCGCCCTCGAATCTAGGCTTTCCGTTTTGATACTTCCTACTACTCAAACCATTTCTTGAAGTTTACCTTCATCACCTCTTCTGGTTCCCAAGTAGTTTCTTCTTCTCCATCACAATCCCACACTACTTGAATCAATTTGACCTTTTTCTTCTGATTCGTTCTCAACTTTCTTCCTATGATTCGGACTGGTATCCCAATGATAGTCAAATTCTCTTGTAAATCTGGTGGAGGCTCGGAGGTAACATTCTCCCGGTGCGTTATGCATTTCCTTAGCATGGACACATGAAACACTTTGTGAAATGCAGCCATCGCCGGTGGCAACTCTAACCGGTAAGCAACTGGTCCGATTCTTTCCAAAATCCGGTACGGTCCCACGTACCGCGGGGTGAGTTTTTCGTTCAAGGCTGCACGGTTCTTACCCTTGTAGGTAACTGTCTTGAGATAAACCATATTCCCGACCTGAAATTCTAGCTCTCTCCGATGTTATCCGCATAGCTCTTCTGTCGGTTTTGTGCCTCTTTCATCTTAACCTTAAAGACTTTGATTTTTTCAGTTGTTTCCTCGACAAAGTCCCTGTCATAGATACTTCGCTCCCCCACTTGCGTACTCTCTAATTTGCATGTTTTAAACATCCTTTTTTGTCTATATTTTGCATTGTTTATACCCTTACCTTAGCATTTTTAGGTCATTAACTGTAGAAATTCGCATTTAGGCCATTTAGGGTGTTGCATTCTTGCATTTGCATACTTTGGATGAGAAAGGTGCTTTAGAGCCTAAAATGGAAAAAAACAAGGTCAAATCCGAGCATGTACCCGAAGGAGCTATTGAGTATGAAGAACAGTCTGAACCCCAACCCGATCGAGGAGGATCCAAGAGAAGGAAGAACAACCCGACGACCTACCCGAGGAGTAACCCGACCTCATCCTCGTGCAATCCATCGAGCAGACCCTCGAGCAGGACTGGGAAGATAGGTCAAAGGGGTTTCCATATATAAACCCCCCTCTTCTTCCTCTCGCCCCAGGACGCCGCAGACACTCAAACCAGAGAGCGAGAGCTTCTGAGAGAGATCTTGAGCGACTCAAACACCTTTTCTCTATTTCGTTAGGTTTTATTTCACATCTTTTTGCTTTCCTTTTAGATTTCCATTTTGTACTCTTTACTTCTATTTTATCTTTTAATACAATGCAATTTTCGTTTATCTATGCTTTTATGTTTTCTGCAATGAAATCTGAGTAGTGAAACAAAGTTTCTAGGGATGGGACAGACATTTAGGTGTTCTTAATCGGTTAGGATGTCTTAGCTTGGTTGTTTATGTTTTACAAATTCCTTTCTAGATTGGTGTTCTTAATGCTATCAAAAAACCGAGAGGTTGAGATTAGATCTAGGGTGTTTTACCATCATGAGGTGTAGATGAAATGCTTGAATCAATCAATGCTAGACATTTACTCACTTAGCCTAAGAGATTAGATGTGTAAGGTGTTTATTGAAAATAATGAATCGGTTTGTATTGCATGCTTGGTCATGTTTCTCCAACGAGAGTTGGGTAGGGAAGTGATCAAGGTTGATTGTTTCTATCACGAGAGTGTTTTAACAAGATTTTAAAGTTTCATTGTCTAAGGAATATTTGCTTGAGGCATGTAGGACTTCCATACCGGTCAGGAATACTTAGGAGTCGATTACCCCATCCTTAGGAGCTTTCGCATTTTAATTGTTTACACTTTTATTCATAACTCGATCCCTTACCTGAACTGGTACTCGATCACCAGCTTAGTGTAACCCTTCGAGCTGTTCATACGCATCTTGCTTACTCGATCACCCCACCCGATCCTGTACTCGAATGCTTGCATCGAGTGCTTAGGTCGTGTGGTTCTTGTTTATTTGCTTTCTTTTATTTGTTTTAGGATTGTTAGATCAAAACCATTTCTTTCCTGGCTTGACTTGCATAGCTCTGATAATATCTCATCTACTAGCATAACAACCATTTGGATTGATAATTCTTTGTACTACAACTGCATAGGGAATTGATACCCTGTGTGAAAATCTTGTTATCAATTTGGCGCCGTTGCCATTTGGTTGAAATTAATTTGCTACGTTTAAGATTTCAGCACTTGCTAGATCAAGTTCTATTATACACTTTGGTTCGGTACTGACTTGTTTACTTTCGTGTGTGTTTGTTTTGCATTTCAGGTACAACCTGATCACCCACCCGACCCGTCACTCGATCACCTGGATAGGGTTGACCTTCGTGTATTCACTCGATCACATGCTTGTGCATGCAAACACGATCCAAGGGTAGCCAAAACTTGAGTCCTTTCATCGACAACATAGACAGACCAAGGTTACTCCGTCAACAACAAGTCTAGAAACCACAACAACCAACAACAATTGAGGAGACAATGAACAATCAGAATGGTCCACCAGCACCTCCAGTGAGGACCAACATAGGAGCAGGGGATGCTCCCTCTACTCACACTCAAAGACATGGCATTGTGCCACCTGCTGTTCATAACAACAACTTTGAGATAAAGAGTAGTCTCATCCAGATGATACAAAGCAACAAGTTTCATGGATTGCCAATGGAGGACCCATTGGACCATTTGGATGAGTTTGATAGGCTCTGTAGCCTAACCAAGATCAATGGAGTTAGTGAAGATGGATTCAAACTCCGGCTTTTCCCATTGTCTTTGGGAGACAAAGCACACATCTGGGAGAAATCACTCCCCAAGGAGTCCATCACCACTTGGGAAGCATGCAAGAAGACGTTTCTAGCCAAATTATTCTCCAACTCCAGAACCGCAAGGATGCAAAATGACATCTCCAGCTTTGTTCAGAAGAACAATGAAACGTTCAATGAAGCTTGGGAACGTTTCAAGGGATACACAAGCAGACGCCCTCATCATGGATTCAGCAATGCTTCATTGCTGAGTACACTATACCGAGGTGTAGTCCCTAAGATACAGATGTTGCTGGACACCACAAGCAATGATAACTTCCTTAACAAGGATGTTGATGAAGGTTGGGATCTAGTGGAGAACTTGGCTAAATCTGATGGGCATTACAATGAGGAGTACGATCACACTGTGCGATCTACTGGAGAGGAAGATGCCAAGTACAAGAGGGACATGAAAGTCGTCAATGAAAAGCTTGTTAAGCTCCTCAACCATCAACAACATGTCCATGCAATCTCAGAGGAAAAGCAGTTTCTGCAACAAGATGGGGAGAATGATCAGCTAGAGGACATGAACTACATCTATAAGCAAAGCGGTCACACAACAAGGCCCAGAACTTACATCCCCAATAATCAGACTATCAGCCCAATACCTTCATATAATTCGTCATCGCTAGATTTGCTCTCACAAATGCACCAAGTCCTGTCAACTCAGAAGACCGATGCCATACACAATACAACAAGATTCGATGATCTCGCCTGCCATTTATCAGCCAATTTCCAGCAACTACACAACAAGTTTGATGCCTTAGGCTCTCGAATTCAGGTGCTTACAGATAAATCGGCTTCAACTTCAAAAGGTCAAGAGTCTGCGCTAGCAATAGCCCTACAGAGTGGACGCCAATTACCACCTCGAATGGCACCACAACACATTACTGAGGACAACAATGACTTAGATGGGGAGGATCTCCGTGAACCGCCCACTCCTGCTCAACCACCAAACCATTCTATAGAGCAACCCGATCCTGCACCCAATCACACTATCCGGATAGATGATTGGGTTGACTTTCCGGTCAGTCCACCTCCCACAGACAAACCAGGAGAAGAGAAACAGAAAGAGAGACGATTCATCCCTCCTCCTTACAAGCCACCCTTACAATTTCCTGGACGGTTTCACAAGGAATTTCTTGAGAAGTACAAGGCTTTTTTCGAAAAACAGATGCAGGAACTCGAGCTTCGCATGCCTCAAATAGACGCTTTCACCCTGATCTCCCCTTACCAGAAATTCCTGAAAGATGCTGTGATGGAACAAACAAAACAAGTTCAAGGAATGGTCATACTCAATCACGAGTGCAGTGTTATAATCCAGAGGACTACTGCACCTAAGAAATTGAGCGACCCGAGGTCATTTACTTTACCTTGCTCGATTAGACCTTTGACGTTCGGAAGGTGTCTTTGCGATTTGGGGGCATCAGTCAGCCTAATGCCTTTAACTATAGCCAAACGTCTTGGAAAGAATTCAAACAAATAGAAACATGAAATTACCATCAGATGGAGATTGGTTCATCAAATTCTCGAAAAGCAGTGAAGGAAAGGCTTTGATTTGGTGGAAAAAATTCTCAACGAGAATTTGGGGGAAGTGAGAGAAGGTGTCGCGAAAGAGATTGGGAGAAGAAAGAGAAAAAAGGGGAAAAAAAATTATTTTTTCTATCAAAAATAAAACCAATCATATCTGTACACGTAGCAATAAGAGTTGATCTCAAAACTTACTAATTAAGAGGCAACTCTTATGTTTTTATCAGTTTTTATTTATTTTTTGTCCCAAAAATATAAGAGTTCTTGCTAAATCTTCCCAATGGACTTGCTCTTAGAAAATGGGCACAAAGATTCTCCTCATCTCTCATATTATATTTTTAAATTTTTTAAATTAATTTAGTTAATTATTTAATTTTTTTTTTAAAAAATAGACTTCAACATATACTGAAATGTGTTTACCGAGGTTCTCAAAAATTCTCAAATAAAAATTAATTATCACCTCTAGCTCTTTCTTTCACTTTTTTTTTTTTAATTGTTGAATACCTAGGTAAAAACTCCCCACTACACATACACTTACTTGAATATTTTTGTTTTCCTAAATAAATAAAAAAATAGTTAACTCCAAATGTTTGATTGGGGTTATCCGAATAAATATATTAGTCCTAATAGACCAGCATAATCAAAACACAAGCACTTGTTTTAGAAATGAACTATACTGACTCTATAAATTGCACACGACCCTACAAGATTTTCTTGAGAAGAGTGACTATACATGGGAGAAAACGCTTTCCACTATACATATCCAACCACAGCACTAAAAATTACACCATATTTAAGTATCGTTTTGAGCATCAAATATTCTTTTTTCTCCAATCCTAATACCAAATATCACACTAAAATTATTATTATTATTATTATTATATTGTTATTAAATTAATAGATATTTAGTAATGATAAATAATTATTAGTCTGAATATATGATGAAATTTAAACCATCGGGGGATTGTGGTAGCTATTTCAGACGAGATTTTGTCCGTTGGGATTTTGGACCATATCCCGTCAGAATCCTGACAGAATATGTCTATTAAAAAATTATGTCGGAATTCCATCATGACGCTGTCGATCATATATTACCGTTGTTATAGCTGTTTGAAAATTGTTATGGTCTATCGGCATTTTGTTGTCGTTGTCATAGCCGTTTGAATTTCCAGATGCCCGACGGATTTTCGACAAATTTCTCAACAAATTCCCGACGGACATGATTTCTATAAATAAGTATTGGCACTCATTCTCAAAACAAACTTATTTTTACTACACTTTTTCTTGCTCTGCAATAAAAAACCGAGAAAAATGTCTTCTTATTTTAGATCGTGGATGGATGAACCAATGATGGATCTGGAATCAAACTTATTAAGAGATGAATATGCAAGAGGCGTAGGTGAGTTCTTTGAATTGGCTTGTCAACAACCGGAAGCTAAGAAAACACGTAAGTTAAAATGTCCATGTTCTATTTTACGAAATTCTCATAATATTAGAATTGATTTAGTGTGGAATCACTTGTATTGCAATGAGTTTATGACACGTTATAAGATTTGGTTTTTTCATGGAGAACGGTCGGATTATGCTAGTACTAGCGAACCAAATATTGCTGTTAGCTTAGAAGAATAGAGAACAAATATAGATTTTGTGCAAGTAATTTTCAGATGGTGAATGTTGCATATAGGGGAAATATGCTGTCAACTAGTGGTAATGTAGATAGGATAGAGGAACCTAATTTAGAACCTAATTTTTTGGAATGTTAGATGCAGCCAAACAACTGCTATACCCATGATGTAGAGAGGATCATTGTAGTGACCCTCACTACAAGATAAAATTTTCTAAAGAATTGACCTGGGAAGGGAAAAAAAAGGAAGTGAGTTAGAAGCAGAAAAGAATTGCCGAGAGATGTCCGGGAAAAAGTAAATCGAGCAACAGGCTGATCAATAGTACGTACTAGTGTATGTGGTACGCACAGGACAGCGTACGGAGACGGACGAGGGCACGTCCAGGCAGATAGTACCGTAACCAAGGAAGGTTGCAAGAAACAGGAAGGAACCCACTAAAATAATATTTTATTTAAGCGGAATTAGTAGAGTTAGTGGGAATAATTAATTAATTAATTAATTAGTAAAGGAACCACTAAGCGATTATTAAATCGCATAAGGGAGGAAGTGGAGAGGAATATTCCTCTTTCACTCGATTTTGTCTCTTAGAGAAAGAAGAGAATTATTTATTTGAGTGAGAGTGAAGTGGGGAGGAATATTCCCCCACTCACGCATGAGAAGAAGAATGTGGTGATGACACCTCATCTCAACACTTTGGACAAGTGTCTACTTGGAGAAATGTGGTGATGACATCTCATTTTGGGCGCATGGAGGAGGCTGCTCGCCCACACACTCTATAAATAGTCTCTCATTTTCTCACTTGGAGAGAAAAGAGAGAGTGGACGCCTAAAGGCTGTTGGCGAGAGAGTAGAGAAGAAATAGAGAGAATTTTTTCTATGTGTGAGAAGAGGGAATTGTGTGTGTTTCATCTGCGTGAAGAGTTGTTGAAGCAAAGAAGAGATTGGATTGCAGAAGCTGAAGATCTGCGAAAATCTGTGAGTTTCAGGGAGCATATCTTCGATCTAGCTTTGTGTTTGGTAGACCCAAGCTAGAGTCGACTTGCATGTGCATATAGTTGCATTCTTATTGATTTTTTGTTAGTCTTCTTGAAGTTTTGCATTGTGGTTAGTGGATTTCATGGTAGATCTCAAGCGTTGATGAGTAGATCCGCTTGATTGATCTATTGCATGTGAGAGAAATCCATGGTAGATCTCAAGCGTTGATGGGAAGATCCGCTTGATTGATCTATTGCATGTGAGGTTAATTAATGGTAGATCTCAAGCGTTGATGGGAAGATCCGCTTGATTGATCTATTGCATGTGAGGTTAGTCCATGGTAGATCTCAAGCATTGATGGGTAGATCCGCTTGATTGATTTATTGCATGAGAAGTTGTTGCATGTTGTTTATTGTTGTTGTTTGTTGTTTGTAGAGGTTTATGGTTCTTTAAGCTCATAAACCTAAAACTTAAGAATGGTTGGTCTTAGTGTGTGGCGTTCGAGATGTGGAGATCCGAACAGCCATAAGCGCACTAAGAGAGTGGAGATGTGTCTGACCTTCCTTGTGAAACCGTTGCAGCATGCAGCATAGCCATGTATGTTGTAACGAAGAGCTCAGTCTCGGTTCGCTACCTTGACGGATGCTATACACGACGGTGTATTTGGGGTTTTATTCTGGTTACATGCCTTTGTGGTTGTAATGCAGAGATAAAAGGGGGAAAAGGATGGAAGGCGGCATATCTGGGCCCTAGTAAAACTTTTTTAAAAATATTTTTCTTTTTATTCAAGTTTTGCATGTTGCATTTGATTGATATTTGTGTGTGATTGATTGATTCCTTGTGTTTTGGGGTGGGGTTGGGAATCTAATCTTCTGCAGGGACCCCTGAGACTCACTAAGTAATCTTAGATTACTTATGATAGAATTTTATCCTGCAGGTAACCAGTAGTGGGGAGAACTAGAGGGCGTGTTGGACGATAGGAGCCCCGGAAATAGTTTTTGTGTCTTGTGTAAAATAAAAGTATGTTTTATTGTCAAAGAAAAACATGTATTATCTTATTGACATTAGGCCTGGCCATAAACTTTATTTACCTTTTTGTTAAACTTGTGAAATATTTTTAACTAATGAAGTATTCGGTTTTATATTTTTGTACGAGTTATGACTGATAATGACCTAGTCCGGGTTGGCTCAACACTTGGGCATCACAAGGGTTGGCAAGCCTAAGTGTTGTCTAAGTGGTGGGAATATTATCGATGGACTGGCTAATGGTCTAAATGGGTTTTAGAACCTTGGCCAGATTATTGGTGATTATTCCCAAAGTAGCGTCCCAGGGTCGTTCTGGACGGGTTTGGTCTTAGAACGGTTCGGGGGCGTTACAGTCATTCTCCATTATCATCTGCAAGTAGATTGATGACGATTAAGACAAACTACAATTTAGTAGAGGATTGTGTGGATGCGATAACAGATTTTGTAAAAAATATTTTGCCTGAAGATAATATTTCACCAGCTTCTTACTACGAGGTTTAGAAACTGGTGGCTTTTTTGGGTTACCGTATCAAATAATAGATGTGTGCATCGACAATTGCATGATACATTGGAGACAAGATAAAAACCGTAGAAGATGTAAATGGTGTCGCAAACCATGGTTTCAAGAAACAAGTGGCAGGGTTCCCGTTACTTATAAACGAATGTGGTATTTGCCCTTAGGAGACAGGTTAAAGAGGTTATACCAATCTGAACGTACAGCTGAGCCAATGAGATGACATGTAGAGCATAGAAGAGAAGAAGGAAAGATCACACATCCTTCAGATGCGGAAGCATGGAAACATTTTCAATCAGTGTATCCAGATTTTGCGGAATGTCTACTTAGGACTTTGTATAGATGATTTCAACCCATTTGGGAAGCATGGAAGTCAATATTCATTGTAACACCCTACAATCTGCCACCAGCGTTGTGCATGCGTCGAGAGTTTTTGTTCTTCTCAATTCTTGTTCCCGGTCTAGAGCATCTAAAGAAGTCACTTGATATCTTCCTCCAACCATTGATTTACGAGTTTCAAGTGTTATGGGAGCACGGTGTTGAAGCATATGTTGTATCAACTCAACAAAATTTTCAGATGCGAGCGACAATAATGTTAACCATAAGCGATTTTCCAGCATATGGTATGTTATCTAGATAGACCACTCATGGGTGATTATCATGTCCGTATTGTCAAGATAACATAGATGCATTCCAATTAAGGCACAAACGCAAGACAAGTTGGTTTGATTGTCACAAAAGATTTTTACCACCTGATCACCCTTATCGTTGTACAAGGAATTTGTTTAAGAAGAATAAGAAAGTGTATGATGATCTACCCACATTTATAAATGTTGAAAGTGTTGACTCAGTTTAGAGATTTAGGAGAGGCAAGGACTCCTGACGTTCGTGGTAATGGACATGATCATGTTGACGGTGTTGGTGCAAATCAAAATTGGCATACAAAGCATTCTTTTTGATTTTCCATATTGGAAAGACCTTTTGTTGAAGCATAAACTTGGTGTCATGCAGAATGAGAAGAACTTCTTTGACAACCTCATGAACACTGTCCTAAACATTCAATGGAAGACAAAGGACAATTTGAAGTCTAGATTAGACTTTCCAGATATTTGCTATAAGCCTTAGCTTGAGATAATGGCAAACGGGAGATGTCCAGTTCCAACATATCGGTTAAATGTGGCTTCAAAGGTGGCTTTTTCAACTGGATTACCCACAATGTGAAGTTCCTTGATGGTTATGCATCTAACTTGCGTAATTGTGTTGATATTAGAGAAGGATAGTTTATAGGAATGAAGAGTCATGATTGTCATATAACTTGCGTAATTGCGTTAATTGCGTTGATATTTTCTTCTATTTGCTTTTGCCAATCTTCTGCCAACAAATGTGCACTAAAGAGTAAAAAAAAAAAAAAAAAAAGAAGAAGAGAGAGCGGCGATGGCTTTGGCGAATTTAGGGTTTTGATTGTCGGATAATTCTGGTGATTCCTTTGGTGGGAAGATGGGGTTTTCTTGTGGTTATTTCGGGTCCATTGGAGAATCGGAGTGGGGGCTATGGGGAAGTTTCCTTTGGTGGTTCTCTCCAGATCTGGTTACAGGATATTGGGAATTCTAGGGAGACCGAGCTGATAAGGATAACTGTTGGGCGATTCTTTGTTTATTGGTTCTGGTTTGGAGATTAGGGGTGTATATGGGTTTCCATGTTCTTTAGTTTCTCGGACAGGGAATTGAGATTGGGTCTTAATAGATGTGATTCTGGTTCAGAGGTTTTTTGGCAAGAAAAGGATTGGGGGGGTGTCATCGCACCAAATCGGGGCGGATCCTTGAAAGAGATTGGCTTTGGCTTAGAATCGGATCATCACTAATTGATTTTGATTTCCTTTTTCGATCTTCTCTTGGGTATCGACTAGTTTATGAGTTGTTTGAAGCGGAATTCAGCGGAATACATCTTATTCTCTTTTCGTTGTGCACTGGTTTCTTTGTTTTGATTCGTTTGTGTAACAACCCGTCCCGTTGACCCCACTAGTCCACTGCTAGCTTGCCCCCATAGGCCCGAAGCTGGTCCTGCAGGGCATCGATCCTAACCCCTCACTGGGGAAATGGAACTATTCATCCAAATCCACAGTAGGTTATTGGTGCGCCAGGCGTTCCTCGAACCCTGGTCCCCACCCTTTAACAACCTTCCCACAGGACGAGCTGCCACCAACTGACCTGCAGATCAATTGGTGACAGCTTGTCCTGTAGGAAGGTTGTTAAAGGGTGGGGACCAGGGTTCGAGGAACGCCTGGCGCACCAATAACCTACNCCCTTTAACAACCTTCCTACAGGACAAGCTGTCACCAATTGATCTGCAGGTCAGTTGGTGGCAGCTTGTCCTGTGGGAAGGTTGTTAAAGGGTGGGGACCAGGGTTCGAGGAACGCCTGGCGCACCAATAACCTACTAGTGGATTTGGATATCCACAATGATGGGTTAGGATTGATGCCCTGTAGGGCCAGCTTGGGGTCTATTGGGCCGGCTAGCGGTGGGCTAGTGGGGTCCACGAACAGTCCGTTGGGGCGGCTAGCAGTGGGCTAGTGGGGTCCGCGGGACGGGTTTTCATAGTTTGCTCTCTCTCGAGTTTGCTATGTCTCAAAGTGGTCTCATGGGGAAGGGTGTGGCTGGTTTGTCGTTGGATGGTCCACAAACACGACGGAAAATCAAGATTCCCTACTTTGATAACTCTGCTCTTATCGCGGGTTATTCTAAGACGGTCATTGGGCGGTGTTTCAACCCTCAAGTCCAAGATATGAAGTCGTTACTGATTATGATGCCGCGGATTAGGCAGGTGGAGGGTAGAGTGGCGGGTGCGGATTTGGGTTCAGGGAAGTTCCAATTTGATTTTGATGAGGAAGCTGATATTGTGGAGGTTATGCAGATGGAGCCTTTCCATTTCCATTCTTGGATTGTTTCTTTGGTCCGATGGACTCCTGTGGTAGATCCGACTTATCCATCCTCCCTAACGTTTTGGATTCATGTATCGGATGTGCCAATTCAGTTCTAGGCTTAACCCACCTTCAGGGTTATTGGTTCAGCTTTGGGAGTGGTCGAGGCTGTGGATATTGACCGAGGGAGAGTGAAGGTGACTGTTGATGGTCTGAAACCTCTTTGTTTCTAGACAGACATCGAATTTTTTAATGGAGAGGTGACCATTGTCAAGCTTCATTAAGAGAGGTTGTATTGTTGGTGCCAGATTTGCTTTAGTTTATGCCATGATGGAAAAAACTGCCTGAGTGCTAAGTTTTCATCATCTGGAGGTGCCCAAGTTGGGACTGTGGTTAGTAGTGACCAGGGGCATCTAATGAGTTACAAAGGGGCGGTATTAGCGGATTCACGGGGTGGTGCTGGTCCCACAAAGGGTCGACATCAGTCTTCTTCTTATGGTCCTTCAAAGGCTAGGCCAGATCAGGTGACGGGTCCTCTTATCGGGCTAAGGGGATCTCACAGGGGGAGTCTTCGCAGGGGTCTCGTGGGCGTCAAGGGGTGACTAAGGGTCAACCCCGTCAGCGTGCAGAAAAGGTCAGGGAGCTGGTGGTGGAGGATGAGAGGGCGCAGGGGAGGATATCTCAACCACAGAAAGTTGTTAGGAAATCTCTGTTCCAGGATGAGGGTGATGTTGTGCGGTCCTTCGTGCCTCCTGTAGTGGGGGTTCAGGTCGCTGAGGAAGGTCAGATTGTGGAAGGTTCGACAGAGTTGGTTGGTGGGGATCGTGTCTTGCCAGGGTCCGGTGGTCAGGCCATCGTCACTCAGATAGATGAGGGTGTTCCACAGGTGGACTCTAGGGTTGAACTTACGTCTCAAGTGGAGAACCCTATGGACATAGTGTCGAGTCCCACGAGAATCCTTTTGTTGCTGGAGGATCCGCTATGATTGGTGTTGCGGTGGATGATGATTTCGTTCCTGATCAGGGAGTGGAATCCCAAGCTTTGCCTGTTGTTGTGGGGTCTCAGGGTGGTGGTGTGGAAAGTTTAGAGGTTCAGAGGGATCGTGTCATTGATCATGATGACAATGGCAGCATGGAGGGGGAGGGGGACACAAGGGATGGTTGGGTGATGGAGGAGGATCCTGACACTTTTGATGACCTAGAGGAGGCTTTGGGTGGAGTTGAGGGGGACACAAGGGAGGTTGCATTGGGGGATGCCAACCCGCAGGTTACCTGGTCGAGAGTGAGGAAGGGGCGAGGTACGGTACTCCGAGGCGCAAGTACGAAGAAGCGTAATGCACAGCTGCTACTATCTCCAGGGCGGAGACCCCCATATGGGCCGGTTGCTGGTGAAAGTGGTCTTGTTCCGAAAACCCAGGATGGGGTGAAGGGCGGGCTAGGTGGCGTTAAACCACCAAAACTTAAAATTGTTAAATGAATGTACTAAGTTGGAAATGTCAAGGACTTGGTAATAAGGCCTCTATAGGGAATCTTAGGGATCTCTGGAATAAACATAGGCCAGACTTTTTATTTCTTATGGAAACCAAACAGTTTTTTTCTTTTTTCGAAAATTTGTAGGCCATTTTGGCTATAAAAATTTGACAACAGTAGAACCTGTTGGTTGTAGTGGTGGTTTGGCTTTATTTTATAATCAAGATATTTTTAACGTTTCAATTTTAATGGAGACAAATAGATTAATTGATGTTGAAGCATGCTTTAAGGGGCGTGTTATTCATTTGACTTTTGTCTATGGGGATCATGTTCCCAAGAACCGAGCTTTGGTTTGGGAAAGGTTGACAAGGATAAGTACTAATCGGACTACACCTTGGTTTGTAATTGGGGATTTTAATGAATTAACTGGTAATCATGAAAAACGCGAAGGGAGGTTACGACCCGTGTTTTCTTTCCTTGATTTTAATGGCATGATTCGGGATTGTGGTTTTCTTGAATTCCCATATCTGGGTGATTGTCTCTCATGGAGGGGCTGGCGGGATAAGAAGCCTATCCGTGTCGTTTGGATAGGGCTTTAGGAAATGAGAACTGGCATGATTTATTCCCGGACACGGTGACAAAATATTTGTCGATGATCGTGTCTGATTATATGCCTTTGGTGACTAGTGTAGGAGCGAAACGGCCGAGGGGAGGGCGGAGTTTTATGTTTGATCATCGCTGGATTGGTAAAACGGGTTTAATGGAGGCGATATCTTCAGGTTGGGCTGCTGACCGAGATCGGGGACCACCAACATTCACGAAATGATAATTCTTAAAATATTTTCAAAAATACCCAAAATTCTCAAAATACTCGTCTCAATGTAGTTCTTTACATGTCATATAATCAACCATTTTAAAAAATCGTTGAAATAAAATCTTTTCTATTATACGAATTACCCATTTCTGTCTCACATACACTATTTCTCATCGTAATAACATAAATAGATTGGACTTTTGATCATAATTTAATTTACATTTTCTGATATGAAATGATGTGCATAAACATTAAAATAATTTTGATGATATTAAAAGTATATTTAAAAATTAAATGAATCTTTTGATTAAAGATTTTCAATTCGTCTTTTGATTTAATTACGGTTAAAAAATTATTTAATGTTTTTTGGATATTTTTTTTTATCGTCTGGATTCAATATTGATTGAAGATTATTGAAAATTATTACATATGATTCTACCATGGATAATTCCTTCTTACCCTAATAGATTCACTACATAAATTCTTGCTCTATACTACTTTCCTGCTCCATGCTCTTGATGGATAGCTCCTTCTCTATGCTCACCTTCCTTTAGTTGTATGTAGAACCATGACGAACAACAATAATTGCGCATCACTGGAGATCGTCTGTAAATTTGCCTCATTTAATCTGCACAATTAATAAATCGCATTTTCTAGGCTCGAATCCCAGACCTTATGGTGCAGAAGCATTAATGAACCCTAAGCCAACCACTGGGCCAAGGGGACTTCCACCATATTTTTTGGATATTTAGTTAATAAATAAAGTTATCCGAAATAAAATCCAAAAGATAGATGTTCTCTAAATAAATAACTATTTGAATGAAAGTGTGCTCCAATTTTTTTTTTCTGTGAAAAACAAAATTAATATAGTGAATTATGACTGTTTTTGTTTTACAAAGTGACAGTGTGACTGGTGAGAAATTCTGCTTGTCTCTCATCTTCCATCTCACTAGATACGGTTTCTTGTAATATAAAATCAGCACAATAAACTTTCATAATACTTAACTTTTTTGTGTTTACTATCCCCACATGTTCGTCTTTGTTAGCAATATCACCATCTCTTGCTTATAACTTTCTTGTGTTTCAACAACATCAACCTCATGCAATAACTCCCTGTCATCTCATTTACACAAGGATCAAGTTCTAGTTCTACAACACCATCTTCCCTGTCAGGCTTAGCTTTGGCCTCTCCGCGAACATCAATCTCACCTTCTTCTACTTCAGACTCCACCCCACCATCGTCATCAGCCTTTCAACCACATTTACACTGGTGTAGAAAATTCATTTTATACAAAAACCTAGAAACAATAAATCATGTAACAGCTTCCAGCTTTCATATTCTATTTGAAACTAAGAAAACCAAGTTGAATTAAGTTTGATAACATATGCTGGTACTACTCCGCTTCTGAAGAGAAGAAGAGCCTTTGAGCACATAATCACCTTTGTACGTATAACACAAATATTTTTCTCATTACTGGTCGAATGTTGTATACGTTTCGGTTGGTTGGTTTGAGTTTTGGGAAGTCTATTGAGGAGGTTGGAGTTCCACTGGTTCTTTATTCTGTTGTCTGTTCAGCCTGGAAGCCTCCCCAGCTATCAATGACCATCTGCATTAATTAATTATCATGTCAGGTAACAATTAATTTTACTACAAAAAGAAAACTTCTAGGTGGTTTGGTGAAAACCTGTTTCGAAATAGATTATGGAGACGGATTATGAGTTCTTTCGCAGATGAGGTGCTTCCGCGCTTTATCCCGCTCTCAAATAGTTCTTCCACCGAAGTCTACAACTTTTGTTAAACTCTTGAGCCCTGTTATGTTTGCAGAAGACTATTACTGTACGTCGAAGATGTACCATGTACACATAAAGATGGATAAATAGAGAGATTCGTACCAGCTTGGTTTGGGAGAGTGCTCCACTTGCCTTCACCATGAGTGGTTATGTATTCTCTTAGGATCTTGTCTTCATGATCAGTCCAAGCTACTCTGTTTAACTCCGCTCTCAGCGAGTATTAGTTGCTCTCTTTCTCATTCTCTCGTGGTTGTGATGGCTAGAAATTGTCTTTGGTTTAGTGTTGTGAACAGCAACTGTTTTTGTGTTTAGCTGAGTAATTTTTATAGGGGAGTTGTTGCATTGTCCCTACGGCAATCGCTTTACAACTAATCTCTGCAAATTTATTCATCAAAACCTCGCAATCCACCAGTGTAACAAACCAAACCTGCAAAATTAATTAATCAAAACTTGCAACTTAGATTAGCCAAAACGTAAGAACCATCTTTTCTTGCTTTATATATCTCTGTTTTTCAAATCCAAAATTACTTAAGCATAAATCATTCTATCAGTTTTAAATGATTAGACTGTAGGTATCATAATGTAAAAATGCTGACCAAACGTTTTCTCATCAAATCCGATACTAATGAATGAAACATTTTAACTGATTACCAAACCTATCGACATGTATAAGAAATCGGTTTGCTGAAAATTGAGAGGAGAAAGACAAAATCTAAATAGCATGTGTCAATTGCTTCAGCACAACCTTACGATCAAAGATAAACTAAGCGATTTGCAGAAAAAAAAAATTGAGATAGAATCAAGATCAAAGAACTAATTTTGCCCTAAACAATGAGTGGAAGTCAAAAGAAATCTTATATCTCTATTATTGAACGAAATAAAAAGAAGCAATTAGGGAGAGAGAGAGTGAGAGATAAGGGACGATACCAGAACGGCTGCGTTCGCCATGTTTATGTCTCTCCTCTATCGGTTCGCCTGCGTTCTCCATGTTCTCTTCTCTTTCGAAAAGAAAGAAAAAACAAACACAATAAAGAGAAAAGAAGATCCGTGTTGTAAAATGCTTAGTGGACCGTACGGACCGGCCCATATACTGTCCTTATGTCCTTGGCCTTTCGGCCCATATACTATTGGCCCATCGGTCCATCGGCCGATGGCCTTCTCGGCGATACCCTAGTCTTACGTCGGTCTTAGCTTTGGCTTGTATTGTACTATATATATACATGTAAACCTCGAGTTCTATCAATAAGAATCAATAAGAATAACAAGAGCTTTATCCCTAAACTCTATATTCATAACACGTTATCAGCACGATAGACTCCTACCACCTAAAACCCTAAAACCCTAAGGCAGCCGCCGCTTTCATCCTTCTCTTCCAAAACCCTAAACTGTTCTTCTTCTTCTTCTCCTCCGAGATCTACCTCAATTATCTCGAAGTTCTTTTGTTGATTCACGAGCATCCTCAGCTCGTGATCAAGTTACATACAAACTTGATCGAGGTTCGTGGTACGCGGATCGGGGGTGAGTCCAAGTACGTGCGGTACAAGGATCTGTTCGTGGGAAGCAGTTCGTGGTTCTTGGAAGCTGTTCGAGGTTCGAGGTTCGTGAGATATCTGAGGTCTTTAGCTCCCAGATCATTACCGGTCAGAACCTATTGGTGTTAAGTTAAACAGAATTCGAAACCCTCTTAAAACCCTATAATCAAATTTGAACCTTAAAACTAATGAACCCTAAAACATCCAAGTACACAACCTAACAAAGCTTTAATTTCCCTTAAAACCTAAAACTTAAAATAGGTTGTTAGGATTGTTAGATTGATTGAGAATTGCACCATAACCCTATCAAGTTTAAAATCGGATTTGATTGTTTGAAATTGCTTGATTTGTTATGTTGCATAAGAACCTAGAATTGTCTTGTTAAATCATAAGATAGATTTTGTTCAAAGCTGTTCTAGGAATTTAATTTGGATTGTTCATGCATAATGATCATAATCGAATTTGTTTAGGATTGTATATTTTCGGCTGCATAATTTAATCTTGTGTTCTAAGATTAAATTTGTTTGTTATTAAAAATTTATGTTAATTTTCTATAAAGCTAAAACAATGAAATTAGAATTAAAATATAATTAAGATAAACTTCTAAATTTAATTTAGTGGTTATCGAAAATATTAAGAGAAAAAGGAAATCCTATCTAGAATTGTTGCATGCATTAGCATATTTGTTTTTGTTGCTTTGCATGCATGAATTTAAACCATAAAACCATAAAGTGGCAAGCATGTTTCGGTCTCAAATACCGCATGGCCCAAGGCATGGTACGGTCTCAAATACCGCATGTCCTATTAATCAAGTNTAAACAGAATTCGAAACCCTCTTAAAACCCTATAATCAAATTTGAACCTTAAAACTAATGAACCCTAAAACATCCAAGTACACAACCTAACAAAGCTTTAATTTCCCTTAAAACCTAAAACTTAAAATAGGTTGTTAGGATTGTTAGATTGATTGAGAATTACACCATAACCCTATCAAGTTTAAAATCGGATTTGATTGTTTGAAATTGCTTGATTTGTTATGTTGCATAAGAACCTAGAATTGTCTTGTTAAATCATAAGATAGATTTTGTTCAAAGCTGTTCTAGGAATTTAATTTGGATTGTTCATGCATCATGATCATAATCAAATTTGTTTAGGATTGTATATTTTCGGCTGCATAATTTAATCTTGTGTTCTAAGATTAAATTTGTTTGTTATTAAAAAGTTATGTTAATTTTCTATAAAGCTAAAACAATGAAATTAGAATTAAAATATAATTAAGATAAACTTCTAAATTTAATTTAGTGGTTATCGAAAATATTAAGAGAAAAAGGAAATCCTATCTAGAATTGTTGCATGCATTAGCATATTTGTTTTTGTTGCTTTGCATGCATGAATTTAAACCATAAAACCATAAAGTGGCAAGCATGTTTCGGTCTCAAATACCGCATGGCCCAAGGCATGGTACGGTCTCAAATACCGCATGTCCTATTAATCAAGTGCATGGTTCGATCTTAAATATCGCATGCTAACATTCGGAAGTCTATTTCTGTTTATGCAGATGGCCAGCCTTAAGAGCCTAGACTATCCAATACTGAACGCTTCTGGTGATAACTACTTGCTATGGGCAATGAACACCAAGATCAACTTGAAGTCAAAGGACTTGTTCGAATGCATTGAAGAGAATTCCACATGCACGGACAAGCAAAAGAATAAGTGTATCCAGCACATGCATCACCACATTGCTGAGAGTCTCAAAAACCAGTACCTATTCATAGAAGATCCTCTCGCCCTTTGGACACAGCTTAAACGCCGTTACGGGCACCAAAAGACGGTGCTCCTTCCAAAGGCCGAGTACGATTGGAAACACCTAAGGATCCAGGATTACAAAACCGTGGATGAGTATAACTCCGAGCTTTTTAGGATTGTCTCGGTCCTTAGGCTGTGCGGTACGGTAGTGACGGAAAAGGAACTATTGGATAAGACGTTGTCTACCTTTAGTCCTAACAATATCGTCCTCCAGCAACAGTACCGACAAACGAAGTTTGCGGACTATGGGGAACTAAATGAGTGTTTACTGCTAGCTGAGCAGAATAACGAACTGTTGCTGATGAATAGTGCCATGAGACCTCCCGGTACAACCCCATTACCGGAAGCGCACAAAGTTGATTTGGGACATGATAGTACTGCAGTGCCTAACGAGCTTAGAGAGCCTAGAGAGACCAACTACGTCCACAGAGAAAGACACTACGGCCGTGGCCATGGTGGCAGAGGACGTAGCGGTCGTGGGGGCCAAGCCGGCCGCAGACGTGGTAATAAGGGCCGCANGAATAACGAACTGTTGCTGATGAATAGTGCCATGAGACCTCCCGGTACAACCCCATTACCGGAAGCGCACAAAGTTGATTTGGGACATGATAGTACTANTGAGCAGAATAACGAACTGTTGCTGATGAATAGTGCCATGAGACCTCCCGGTACAGCCCCATTACCGGAAGCGCACAAAGGTTATTTGGGACATGATAGTACTGCAGTGCCTAACGAGCTTAGAGAGCCTAGAGAGACCAACTACGTCCACAGAGAAAGACACTACGGCCGTGGCCATGGTGGCAGAGGACGTAGCGGTCGTGGGGGCCAAGCCGGCCGCAGACGTGGTAATAAGGGCCGCAGACCGTTTAAGCCTCAAACCAAGGCAAAATCGGTTTGTCACCGATGTGGTATGTTAAACCACTGGGCAAAGAACTGCAGGACTCCCAAACACCTTATTGATGCATACCAAGAGATCTTGAAGAAAAATCCAGAAGCTAATCTTGTGCAGCTCGATGACGAAGGAGACTTCGATCATGAGAATGATGACCTGCTAGAAACTTCCGATTGTTTTAAAGATGATGAATAAATTTTCGGTTTTATATTTGGTTTAATTCTATGCTTTTATTTATTTTATGTATTGGATGATTGATTTGGTTTAAATTTAAGAATTCTATTTTATTGCCTTATTACATTACAACACAAAATGTTGTTT
>NC_025698.1:27445551-27451006 GCF_000633955.1 Camelina sativa | reverse complement strand
CCATCGGCCGATGGCCTTCTCGGCGATACCCTAGTCTTACGTCGGTCTTAGCTTTGGCTTGTATTGTACTATATATATACATGTAAACCTCGAGTTCTATCAATAAGAATCAATAAGAATAACAAGAGCTTTATCCCTAAACTCTATATTCATAATGTTGTTTTATATAGAAATGGCTGAGGATATGAGTGAGCTAGTGGTGGACAGTGGATCCAGCCACACCATATTAAAAGATAAAAGATATTTTATCAACCTCACCATGAAAAATGCCAATGTTAGCACAATTGCGGGTATAGCGAATTTAATAGATGGCTACGGCCAGGCTCACATTTTGTTGCCTAATGGCACACACATTGAACTAAGTGATGCCCTGTACTCACCCAGCTCTAAGAAAAACTTATTGAGCTTTAAAGATATAAGACAAAATGGTTATCATGTTGAAACCAAGGGTGAGGGAACTAAAGTGTTCCTATACATTACAGAAAATGTAAATGGACCAAAGAAGGTCCTAGAGGCTATACCTGCACTAGCCACTGGTCTATACCATGATAGGATTAACATGATAGAAGCTAACATGGCAAAGCACAGAATATTCAACGAACAGTTCACTCTATGGCATGACCGGCTAGGCCATCCGGGTTCGAACATGATGCGTAAACTAATTAAGAGTTCGAATGGGCACAACCTTATAGAAAGGAAAGTTATCCCTAAAAATCTCACGTGTGTAGCATGTGCACAAGGGAAACTTATAATACGGCCTTCACCAGCCAAAGTCCATAAAGAGACTTTAAATTTTCTGGAAAGGATACAAGGTGATATATGTGGACCAATACACCCATCTTGTGGGACATTTCGATATTTTATGGTGATGATAGATGCATCAACCAGATGGTCACACGTTTGCTTGTTATCCACAAGAAACCTAGCATTTGCTAGAATGTTAGCTCAAATTATAAGGCTAAGAGCACATTTTCCAGATTTTCCACTTAAGACTATACGTCTAGATAATGCTGGTGAATTCACATCCCAAGCGTTTAATGATTTCTGTATGTCCATGGGGGTGAGTGTGGAACATCCCGTGGCACATGTCCATACACAAAACGGATTAGCTGAATCCTTCATTAAACGAATACAATTAATAGCTCGACCATTGTTAATGAGATCGAAGCTTCCTGTGTCGGCTTGGGGACACACAGTATTGCATGCAGCAGAACTCATACGCATCAGGCCATCTAGTGAACACAAATATTCGCCATCCCAACTATTAACGGGTCATGAGCCAAACTTGTCCCATCTAAAGATATTCGGTTGTGCCGTTTATGTACCGATTGCTCCACCATAGAGGACTAAGATGGGACCTCAAAGGAGGATGGGAATATACGTTGGATATGAGTCTCCCACCATCATAAAGTATCTCGAGCCAACCAGAGGAGATTTATTCAAGGCCAGATACGCAGACTGTCAATTCGTTGAGTCCGAATTCCCTGAAATGGATGGTGAGACTAGCAAGCTGGTAAAAGAATTAAAATGGAATCAAACATCCTTAAATTGGCAAGATCCTCGAACTCTAGCATGTGATGCAGAGGTTCAAAAGATTATACATTTGCAAAAGCTAGCTAATCAATTGCCAGATTCCTTTGCTGACCCAAATAGAGTAACAAAATCGTACATATCAGCTTGCAATGCACCAGTACGTATTGATGTTCAAAAAGAACACAATAATCAAGTTGCTACAGAGTCTAAAGCCCGTTTGAAACGAGGTAGACCATTAGGTTCCAAAGATAAGAACCCTCGGAAGTCTAAAGGTGCAAAACAGACCGAGGTTCAGGGAATTATAGAAAATACAGACATTGCCGCGGCAAATCCTAAGGAGCCCAATGGAGTTCAGGACGCTGAACTTCAAGGTCCTATAGGTGTTGATAATAATGAAATATCAATCAATTATATAATGTCTGGAATTAAATGGAACCGTAAAGATGTCGACATCGATGATATATTTGCATACAAGGTAGCACTTGACATAAATGAGGATCTAGAACCCACATCCATATTAGAGTGCACTCAAAGCAAAGATTGGCTTAAATGGAAAGAAGCTATTGATGTGGAGTTAAACTCTTTAAAGAAGAGAAGTGTGTTTGGTCCGATCTTAAGGATAACACCTGAAATTAAACCAGTTGGACATAAGTGGGTCTTTGTAAGGAAAAGAAATGAGAAGAATGAAATCGTGAGATACAAAGCACGGCTTGTAGCACAAGGATTCTCTCAAAGACCTGGCATAGATTATGAGGAGACATACTCCCCTGTGATGGATGCAACAACATTTCGGTACCTAATAAGTTTGGCCATCAAAGAAAAACTTGATTTGCGGTTAATGGATGTTGTAACTGCGTACTTATACGGTCCACTGGATAATGAAATCTATATGAGATTACCAGAGGGTATTGAACTTAAAGCAAAGAATGGTTCTCGAGAACAGTACTGCATAAGGCTAGACAAATCGCTTTATGGACTGAAACAGAGTGGTCGAATGTGGTATAATCGCTTAAGTGATTATTTGGCAAAGAAAGGCTACAAGAACGACTCAATCAGTCCATGTATATTTATAAAGAAGTTTGCAAACAAAGGATTTGTGATAATAGCAGTTTATGTGGATGATTTAAACATCCTTGGTACCTCTGGGGAAATCGCCCAAACAGTAGAATACCTCAAGAAGGAATTTGAGATGAAAGACCTAGGCAAGACAAGATTCTGTTTGGGATTGCAACTTGAGTACAGTAATAATGGAATCCTTGTGCATCAAAAGGCATATACTGAAAAAGTACTCAAGAGGTTTAAAATGGACCAAGCTCACCCATTGACTAGCCCAATGGTTGTTAGAAGCTTAGACTTGGATAAAGATCCATTTGGTCCAAAGAAGGCCAATGAAGAAGTTCTTGGACCTGAAATGCCTTACCTCAGTGCTATAGGAGCGTTAATGTTCTTGGTTAGTCATACTAGACCGGACATATGTTCNGACAAATCGCTTTATGGACTGAAACAAAGTGGTCGAATGTGGTATAATCAGTCCATGTATATTTATAAAGAAGTGATTATTTGGCAAAGAAAGGCTACAAGAACGACTCAATCAGTCCATGTATATTTATAAAGAAGTTTGCAAACAAAGGATTTGTGATAATTGCAGTTTATGTGGATGATTTAAACATCCTTGGTACCTCTGGGGAAATCGCCCAAACAGTTGAATACCTCAAGAAGGAATTTGAGATGAAAGACCTAGGCAAGACAAGATTCTGTTTGGGATTGCAACTTGAGTACAGTAATAATGGAATCCTTGTGCATCAAAAGGCATATACTGAAAAAGTACTCAAGAGGTTTAAAATGGACCAAGCTCACCCATTGACTAGCCCAATGGTTGTTAGAAGCTTAGACTTGGATAAAGATCCATTTGGTCCAAAGAAGGCCAATGAAGAAGTTCTTGGACCTGAAATGCCTTACCTCAGTGCTATAGGAGCGTTAATGTTCTTGGCTAGTCACACTAGACCAGACATATGCTTTGCCGTGAACCTCCTAGCAAGATATAGTTCTTGTCCGACTATAAGGCACTGGAACGGTGTTAAACACGTCCTACGTTACCTGCAAGGGACGGTTGATTTTGGTTTATTTTATACTAACCATAACAAAGATGGTTTAGTTGGTTTTGCTGATGCAGGTTATCTATCCGATCCACACAATGGTAAGTCACAAACAGGTTATGTGTTTACGCACGGTGGTACGACAATCTCTTGGCGATCCATGAAACAAACTCTTGTGGCCACATCGTCAAATCACGCGGAGATTCTAGCCATACATGAAGCCGGCCGTGAGTGTGTTTGGTTGCGGTCCATGACACAGCACATTCGGACCGATAGCGGATTGGAGGACAGCAAGGAAGCAACCGTAATCTTTGAGGACAATACGGCTTGCATTGCACAACTCAAGGGAGATCAGACGAAGCACATACTGCCGAAATTCTTCTTCACACATGAACTACAAAAGGCCGGAGAAGTTCAAGTGGTGCAAGTACAGTCATGTGACAACTCCACCGACCTCTTCACCAAATCGCTACCGACTACAACTTTCAGGAAGCTCGCGCATCAGATTGGAATGCGGAGGCTTAGGGACTTGGAGTGATGTTTGGAACAGGGGGAGCAATGTATGCTGTACTCTTTTTCCTTCACCAAGGTTTTGTCCCATTGGGTTTTCCTGGTAAGGTTTTAATGAGGCAGCATCCCCTAAGCACATTGCATCGATCCCATCCAACATAGGCACGGTCGTCTCGTCCAAGGGGGAGTGTTGTAAAACGCTTAGTGGACTTCGTACGGACCGGCCCATATACTGTCCTTATGTCCTTGGTCTTTCGGCCCATGTACTATTGGCCCATCGGCGCATCGGCCGATGGCCTTCTCGGCGATACCCTAGTCTTACGTCGGTCTTAGCTTTGGCTTGTATTGTACTATATATATACATTTAAACCTTGAGTTCTATCAATAAGAATCAATAAGAATAACAAGAGCTTTATCCCTAAACTCTATATTCATAACAATCCGCGTGTTTTAACCGGGTAGGTTTACTAATACAACCTTTTTTTGGATAAAGTGATGAACGGTTACGATTAAAAGAAACTCAAAATCTATGGCCAAGAGGTTTTAAATGTTAACTGATGAAAAAGATCCGACCCGGGAGATGGATCCGCGCGTTTATCCCGATGAAGTGATGAGTAAAAAGATAATTTTACTCTTTTTCCAAATGAATAAAATAACCTTAAAACCAATAACATACCCTTATAATTTATTATAAAATAAAGATTTATTAATTAAAAGATTTTATAAATAATAGTAGGAATGACTATATTTGCTTGAATTATTACTGTTATTGATTTATTAGTTATTGTTTTATTGATTATTGGTTTAATAATATTATTTTATATTATCTGCTATTATTTGATTGGAATTATAGTGTTAGTGACTATAAAATCACCAGTTGAATATTATATTAAAACAAAATATGGGTAGATCGTTTTCGCTATAGACAGAAATACTAATCTAGTTGTGTTTAAAATGAATTTTTTATCTCTAGACTTCTAACCAATATAAAGAAAATTGCTAATTTTTATTGTAAAGATTTCTACTTTTCTTCGTGATTTTCTTTTGACTTTCTTTTGCCACTTGATTTTCTTCGTTTCTTGAATAGAAAAAGAATATATTACAACACTCTCCTATAGATTCGTTTACTTAAACACGGGAGAGTGGGCACATAAATTAGTGCCTTATTTTGTTTAAAAACACTTTAAAACCCTCTATAAAAGAGGTAGAGAAGCATATGGCGAAATTTGGTTGTTTGTTTTAGAGGTTCTGAAGTCTTTTAATTAGTGTGCTGAGCTTTTGAATACTGCATTTAGGTAGTAATTTCCTCCCCCACC
>NC_025698.1:27428605-27445079 GCF_000633955.1 Camelina sativa | reverse complement strand
CCCCCCCAGCACTGCAGAAAACATATAGCTTGATGTAGCATGTAGCAGCATATAGTTACACTTACAATTATGGTAACAATCTTCTTACAAGACCCTCTTATGATTCGCAAGACATGAGACACGATTATAATAGACTACTCTCTCGAGTAGCAAATAGAGCTCTTAGGGTAGAGAAACACTGAATTTCATTTTCATATGCAATTTGCAATCCGCANTTTTTTTTTTTTTTTTTTTTTTTTTTGATGGACATAAAAAACATTCTAAACAGACTCTATGATTATATTATTAGGTTAGCATTCTCTAAAGTATCAAAGTGGGTTCATAAACACAACGTATAGTCGGCATGTGTTGTACAATGATTACGTTTGAGAGGAGACTTGTACGAAGTGAGTTGTGAACCTCCTTCAAACTCTGCGTGATAGCCTGGGACTGTTCGGAGCTGAATCCACCTTCCGCTTCAAGCTTCTTCGCCACATCCAATGTATCGATCCCAATCATTCCAGTCTTGCCTGAACATCGGCGGCGGCTCTGCAATTTCGCGACGGAAAAGGCTTCAACCCCTAGCAGAGCAATGCGGCGTCTGGAGGAGTAGTCCATGTCGATGGAGGAAGAATCTAGCCGCCGCGCAAGCTTTGATGGAGGAAGATTCAGGTTTGTAGTTCGTAGTGTGTTGTAAATCAGGCCGTCCGTCCTTATTAGGTTTGTTATTTTTACGATAAACGCTGCCGTTTTCTGATTTTAGTAAACGTCGCCGTTTCCCTGTTCTTCTTCTTCTCTCTTTCTTTTCCTCCCTCTTCTTAAATAATGCTACACTTTCTTTTGTCATACATAGTAAATCCTTTTTTGATAAGTACATATTTTGATCTTCATCAGGAAGTACTCCACAATTCTGAAATTAATGTTTGACATGAGCATGTTACGTTTTTAGTTTTGATCTTGAGTTAATTAAAATTTAGGCACGAAATAGGCATTTATGAAGTGGTCTTCGTGAGAAGGTACTCAAATCGCGCAAAATTACCTTCAAACCCTTCCTGCTTATGACGCCACCACGAAAATAGCTACGCGTTCCGAAGGTTGAAGATTTACAATTGGGAAAGGGTTTACTGTAAGCGATTACAAACTACAAAGTTTCTCGATCAATGATTTTCAATTTTCCTATCAGTGGTTCCACGCTTCGTTCATCGATTTTCTTACTCACGATGGTGAAAACCAGGAATATGCGTCGATCGGAAAGGGAAATTCCGGTGACATCAGTGGTAACGAAACTGCTGGAAGTTATTCCGCAGATTCGACTACCATCTCTATCCTCTACATACCAGCGACGGTCGATTAGGAAAAATACACCTGCGTATGCGACACCATCATCTCCTAGTTCTCCTTCTATGTGCACGGGGAAAACAAATAAAAAAGCCTGATAAGGAAGAACTTCTGCTTTCGTGTCTACTCTATCATCGTCAAGTGTGTTGCAGCTTCTAACCCTGTTGCATTATATCATGAAGGGCTTCGTGTCGTCTGCAAAGAATCTGATCTACATAGTGGAATATCTTTGCTCTAACAAGTTTTTCCCGGCTCAGTCTATGCTGCATTTACAAGTGGAATGTTTCAGCTCTACGCAGATTTCTCGGTAGAAGGAATGTCTACCATTTCCTCCTTGTTTAGTCGTGTTGGTACTCCCGGCTCGAGGGGGCGGCGGGAGGAGCGAATGCCATGGGACCATTCCAAAATTTATAAAAACCCTTTGAACAAAGGGGATCAGAAAAGAAAGAGGTCCAAAAAGTTCAGTTTACCTAGCATCTATAAAACTATTCAGACGGGACTGACTTCATATATTTTCTGTCTACTTTTAACGAGAAAATTAGGAAAGTTAAAATAAACAGTCTAACTGTATTTTCCGTTCGTTTGGGTTTACTAGTCTAGTTGAGGTTTAGAGTCATTTTTTTTTAAAAACAAATTCGTAGACAAGAATTACTAGGCTTCTGTCAATTTGATAACTCTCTAATTTACATGTTTTAGACACCCTTTTTTGTCCATATTTTGTATTGTATATGCCCTAACTTTAGCATTTTTATATCATTAACTGTAGGAATTCACATTTAAGCCATTTAAGGTGTTGCATTTTTGCATTTGTGCATCTTGGATGAAAACAAGTACTTTAGAACCTAAAATGGGGGAAAACAAGGTCAAATCCGAGCATGTACCCGAAGGAGCTATTGAACAGGAAGAACAGTACGAACCTTAACTCGATCGAAGAGGATCCAAGGGCAGGAAGAACAACCCGAAGACCTATCCGAGGAGCAACCCGACCTCATCGTCGTGTACCGCATCGAGCAGACCCTCAGGCAGGACTGGGCAGCTAGGTTAAAAGGGTTTCCATATATAAACCCCCCTCTTCTTCTTCTCGCCCAAACACGCCGCAGACACTCAGAACAGAGAGTGAGAGCTTCTGAGAGAGATCTTGAGCGACTCAAACACTTTTTCCACTTTGTTAGGATTTGTTTATAATTTCTTTTGTTATTCTTTTAGATTTTGACTCTGTACTCTTTTACTTCTATCTTGTTTTCAATACAATGCAATTTTCGTTTATTTGTATTTTCATGTTTTCTGCAATGAGATCTGAGTAGTGAAACAAAGTTTCTAGGGATGGGATAGACAAATATGTGTTCTTGATCGGTTAGGATGTCTTAGCTTGATTGTTTATGTTATATAAATTCCTTTCTAGAATGGTGTTCTTAATGATATTTTCAGACCGAGAGGTTGAGAGTAGATCTAGGGTGTTTTGCCATCGAGAGATGTTGTTAAAATGCTTGAATCAATCAATGCTAGAGATGTACTCACTTAGCCTAAGAGATTAGATGTATAAGGAGTTTATTGACAATAATGAATCAGTTTGTATTGCCTGCTTGGTCATGTTTTTCCAACGAGAGTTGGGTAGGGGAGTGATCAAGGTTGATTGTTTTTATCACGAGAGTGTTTTAACAAAATTTTAGAGATTCATTGTCTAGGGAATATTTGCTTGAGGCATGTGGGACATCCCATATTGGTCAGGAACACTTATGAGTCGATTACCCCATCCTTAGGAGCTTTCACATCTTTATTGTTTAACTTTACTCTTTAACTCGATCCCTTATCCGAACTGGTACTCGATCACTAGCTTCGTTTATACCTTCGAGTTGTTCATCCTTTACTTCTTGACCCGATCTCTCCATCCGATCCTGTACTCGAATACTTGCATTAAGTGCTTAGGTCGTGTGATTCTAGTTTATTTATTTCTTTTTAATTATTTTAGAATTGTTAGATCAAACCCCAATTTTGCTTGGCTTGACTTGCTTGCTTCTGATTATATCTTATCTGCTAGCATAACAAACATTTGGATTGATAACCCTTTGTACTACAACTGCATAGGGAATTAATACCCTGAGTGAAAATCCTGTTATCACAATTCATTTACACGTCATGTGTTTTTCTGAACTTTTTTTACTCACCCCACTATGTCTCTTAACTCACTTACTAGGGTGGTTATGGGTGAAATAATACATATGATACATTTTGCCGGCTGCTGAATTTTTTTTTATTTCATTTAGTATATTCTCTTACATGTGATTTCTTAGCATACAAGCAACACTCTCCTACTGTACCAATAGGTAATGCAATCAAAACATACGTCATGCATTAGGCTCGGCTCATGGGGGCGGCGAGAGGGGCGAAGGCCAAGGGACCAACCCAAAATTCAGAAAATTTCCTTCTAACAAAGGGGACCAAAAAAAAAAAAAAAAAAAAATAGTGTGAAAAGGGTCCAAAATTTTTGGTTTCCTAGGGTCCAAAAAGAAACCAAAAAGATATTGAGACGGGACTGATGCATATTACAAGCAAAATGCACACAATTTGGGATATATCCAGTTGAATACCTATACGTTGCATTGTAGTTGCCATTCGTTGGGGGTCCGATATCAGCAATCGATGACATCACAGCGTCTCCAATTTCGATTATGGTATCTAGCCATCCAACTTTCGAGCACAACATCTCCATAGCTAAAACTTCATCTTCATACTCCCAATTGCAGATGGCAAATATGGCATAAGCAAAGCTGGCGTAAAGGATATAGGCTTCGGTTCTGTGTAGGAGCTGTAAGCTTGCTTAAGATGGACCGTATTTCACCGCCATTCGGATCCCTTCTACGTATGTAGCCATCATATTACCTGATTCTAAACAGCGGACGAAAAAATGGCGGTAGCGAGAAGCTTCGTTAGCTATGGAACTAACAAATATAAACTCATTTAGGCCAGCCTCTCGTAACACGTCCGGATCATAAGCTGTTTTTCTCTCGCCTGGACCGCTAGCAATGAGAGGACCTAGTTCTCTGAACCCTTGTTTGCCAAGTATTCGGATGACATCGACAAAAATCTCTTCAGGTATGTGAACCATTTTCAACCTACAATGGTTTCTCTGAGAGTGTAGCATCTTTTATACACGACTGAAACACTCACGGCTTCTATAACGCTATTAAATGACTTCACCTATCTCCCTGCTCCCACTTCATTATATGGTAATTATCATTTACTACACTTTATTAATAAAGTTAACAGCGCCAACTACTTCACCACATGCCCATCTATGTCCATCCGCACATCAATCTATTGTAGACACATGTCTACACCACCTGAAAAATCAGCCATTACTGCCTAACTCTGTTTCACGTCAAAGACTTGAACACTTAGTATTATTCCCAAACATCAACATCAATGACTTTCTCCCTTTACATTAAATCCAAATATCTCAACGATGCCAAGTCGGTTCCTATTTCAACCGTACCCATAAATGGTCCACCTCCTATAATACCATTACGAACTAATGCTTTCTCAATCACATTCACAAAACTTTTACACATCTTCCGATATATCGGTGACCTACAAAATGCCTTATATCCCTTATGAACTTCTCGTCGACATCTTCAAGCGTATTGGGCGAGGTGATTTCCGAAACCTTGCTCCATTTTTAGGTACTTCAAAGGAGTTTAAGAGTGCAGTTTTCACAAGGGAAGTTCTTCGTACTGTAAATCTTTTCGAGTTCATGATTGACAGTCCTATGGCAAATAAGGATTCTGTATCATTACTTATGTAATCCACAAGCGAAAGAAGAAAGAGAATAAGAAGGATACCAAATTGGAACTTGTGAAAAGAGGATGATACCAAATTGTTATGAACCACTTTTATTGCTTGTGAATTAAGAAGGATAGAAAGCTTAGCTCCCTCTTAACCCTAATTCTCTCTTAGAGATTGAGGTTAATTCTTGGGGCTTCCTTTCTCATTAATCAATAAAGACCATTATATAGGTCTTGATACAACTTAATCAAAACCCTAGTAAAATATAGAAAATACTTTAACGTAGAATGGAAATTATGAAAACCAAATGGATAAACTAAAGCACCAAAACCAATTAATTAAAACGTCCTAACCATGCTCCCTTGCAGCGCATCTTCACGTCGTTGATTACCACCTCCACGACTTTGTTGATTGTTTAAGTCATCTTAATGGGCCTTAGGTTCATGGGTTTTAAATCCATAGTATTATCGTTAGACTAGGGTTTTCGTTTTTTTATTTAAGGAGACATGAGTCTCATTATTGTGTAATTATCGATTATTGAACAAACGTTGTTTTAAGAGAGCTTTGCCTAAAGCCTAGAGAGAAGGACTCTCAACCCTAAGAGATTGTGTTTAAGCCCTGCAAGGAGGACTTCCAAAACCACGTCGATATCGTTCCGATCTTGGCTCTATCCTTATTGCTTCTTCGTCAAGTTACGACGTTCTAAGCAAGATCCGTTCGTGAATCTGAGTTCTCCTGGAGATCTGGCGTTCTCGTCCGTTATTAAGCTTCCGCTCTTTATCAGTTGGTATCAGATTCATCACGTTCCTGGTGGTTTGATTTCCTTACGATGTTTTTTAAGTTGGATATTCCTAATTTCTATGGCGGAATCGGTGTTGATTTGTTCCTAGATTGGCTCGTCGAAGTTGAAAACATATTGATGTCTCGAAGCATTCCGGATAATGAACTGGTTTCGCTTGTGATTAAGAAGTTTCGAGGACAAGCTGCATCATGGTGGCAACAAGTGAAGACAGCACGCAAGCGAGATGGCAAAAATCCCATTAAGTCTTGGGATAAACTTAAGCAGAAGCTTTGTGCAACCTATTTACCTCGTCATATGATGTATAATCGTTTGCCAAATTCGAAACAAGGAGCACAAGTTGTGGATAATTATAGGGAGAATTGTTTCGTCGATGAGCATATCTACGATGTTGTTGGTGATGATTTGTGTACTCTGAAACTGGCCTCCGATGAAGACAGTGATGTTGTCGATGTGAAAGAACCCGAAAAAAGGAAGACAATGACGTAGTTGTCGGCATAGAAAACGACAATGAGTATGTCTATGTTGATGGCTATAAATTATCTCCTTTGGTGTATGATGCAGAGCCACAGTGATAATGGCCAAACCTATAAGTAAAGTAAAACTTCTCAAGTAATATAAGGAAAAATAAATGTTTTAATGTGGTAGTTTCAATGAAAGTGCATAAAATAATATCGATCTTATTGATGAAAAAGAAGATATTTGTTTGATTGTTAGACATTCTGAATCTATGCTAAGTAATGGTTGTTGATTATATTTGGAACGTGATTACTGTATGTCCAGTGAGCAAAGTTTAATCTTCTCACTGAGTAAACTTGTTTATGCACCCCCTTATTTCCCTTTTTCCATGTTAGTAATTAAGTTCAAGAGTTGCAGTTTGAAATTTGTTCGTTAGTGAATTTTAAATAAAGAAATGTTTTTGACCAGACCGGATGGATTACATGTTGTTCCGTCTTTTGCGACGGTACTGGTGTTACATTCACACTTGGTACCAACTCTGTTTCTCCACCGCTATCATTCACTTGGTACCAGCTCTGTTTCTCCACTGCTAACAACATATCACTCGGAGCTCTTTTTACTCGTTTGGGTTCTGGTTACAAATGCACGACATTTATTTGTTGGAGTGTCGTTTCTTTCCCATCAAGAAGGCTATTAACTTGCGGAAAGTTAAGTTTCCTCTTGGCTTGTTTCTCTAACAAACTTCGGTTCATGTTGGGTAAGCAGACCACAAATGCGGTCGTCGTTGTGTTGATGTGGAAGTTACTTAATTACAGCTTGGATATGCATGCAACATTTTATAGTCACACAACGATCACAACAAGAAGATTGAGGAATATGTTAGGATGTATGGTGGGTGATAGTCTTCAAGTTTGGGTTGGATGCTATATCGTTGATTTCTTTGCGGAATTTCAAGATTTTCAGCTGCAAGCTGAGTTGCATTTGAAGTATTGTGCAATACACATTAGGAGCTGTGACTTGGTGTTGAAAACATGTGATTTTGTATGGTTGGTGTTCCGAGAAGATCGTCTTTGTTCTCATGAATACCAACAAGGGTTGGCATTGGCTCCAAAAAAGGATAAAAGAATCAAGGAAAAAGAGGATCTTGTGGTCACACGTGTCCAAGAAAGTTTGGTAGCTACGTTTGCTTTTACAGAGGCTCACCAAGAAGGAAAATTTCGCAAGCTGCACTTTAGGCAAAAAAAGAAACGTCATGAAGTTCGTAAGCGAAAATATTATGAATTGGTGGACAAAGGATATCTCCAAAGATTTAAGATTCGAGGTCGAATCTTTCTAATCCGGAGGGACTGATGCAGTGCGTCTTCACGTCGTTGATTACCACCTCCACGACTTTGTTGATTGTTTAAGTCATCTTAATGGGCCTTAGGTTCATGGGTTTTAAATCCATAGTATTATCGTTAGACTAGGGTTTTCGTTTTTTTATTTAAGGAGACATGAGTCTCATTATTGTGTAATTATCGATTATTGAATAAACGTTGTTTTAAAAGAGCTTTGCCTAAAGCCTAGAAAGGAGGACTCTCAACCGCAAGACCTTGTGTTCAAGCCCTGCAAGGAGGACTTGCAAAACCACGTTGATATTGTTCCCGATCTCGACCCTATCCTTATTGCTTCTTCATCAAGTTACAACGTTCTAAGCAAGATCTTTTCGTGAATCCGAGTTCTCCTGGAGATCTAGCGTTCTCGTCCGTTATTAAGCTTCCGCTCTCTATCATGGTTAGGACACATGAATTAATTAAAACGTCCACCATGGCTTGTTTTGAACAAAGAGAAGAAAGAGAACAAAAGAGAACAAAGAGATTGAAAGCTAACTTCCCTTTAACCCAAGTCCCTCTTTGAGAATTAGGTTAATTGTTGGAAGCTTCAAATTCTCATTAGCATAAGAGGGTTCTTATATAGAACCTTACACCGACCTATCTCTCTATTAAAAGTAAATTATATAAAACCTTAAATCTAATTAAAAAGGAATAATACCATAATTCTAATAATCATATCAAAACCTAATAATCATATCATCACTCCCCTCTTCCACTTGAAGCTTGTCCTCAAGCTTCAGCTCATGGCATGTCCTTCTCTTCAATTGGTTCGTCGTCTTGATTAGCACCATCATTGACTACCGTGATCTGAAACAGGATTGGTTTGCAAACATGCACTCGGGTGAAGAATTCATCACAGTTGAAGCAGAGACCTTTTGCTCGTTGCTCTTCCATTTCTGCGGTGGTCAATTTCTTCAAAAACAGATGTTGAGGAGCCGATTTCTCTTCTGTTTGTTGGGGCAACTGAGCTTCCTTGTCTTTTCCACCCTTGGAGCTCTCACGATTTCCTGTCCTAGGGAACAAGACCGAGTGTTGAGCTATTGGTGCCAAATGTCCTCCAAACGTTCGTGTCCGCTTGTCATTATCGATCTTGTATTCATTATCTCGAGCATATTCCATAGCTTTAAAAATTGTCCGAGAACGGAGATACTCGACTTCCTTCCTTAAACTATCTGTAAGTCCAACGCAAAACTGCCACAGTTGCTGGTCTCCAGTTAGTCTCGTTTTTACCAAACATTCCTCAAATTGGTTACAATACTCATTAATTGTTCCTGTATGTCGTAGATTACATGACTCTCCAATTGGATTCACGGCATCATCCTTTCCAAAACGACTTTTACAAATCCTTTTAAATTCAGCCCAGCCTAGCCTATGCGTGACTAACCTTCTCAAATTGTTGTGCCAGTGATACGCTTTACCAATCAAGACAAAGGTTGCTTGGCGAAGTCATGCATCATCATTGAAGATACTTTGATCTTCGAAATAATCTTCGCACTTTTGCAGCCACTCGCCAGCGTTAGTCGTTCCGTCGTGAGGTGGAAACTCCATTTTGGCTGGTGTTACGGTGTATTCAACCAAACCACCAACTCCTTCGTTTCTAAGCTTATCCTCTTTCCCTTCTCTCAATCCTGACTGCACACGGAAATCACCATGTGAGAAATCAGAATTAGTTTTCTCCCCAATCTGTCTCACATGCCAATCTCCACCTCCATCTGTTCGCCGGTGACCTCGCTCCTTCTCCTCCGAGCAAAACGGCCATGGTCCACAAGAGTAAGCGTTTTTTGGTTCCTCTCTTATCTGATTGACTTTTGTCATCACAGATGCTTGCTCACCAAACTCTTGATTCAGTTGTGTTGCAGCAGATTTTGAAGTCTCGTTCAAGGTTGTGGCTTTTGCTGTTACCAAACTTTTCTGCATCTCCGTCTGTTCTTGTCGTAACTCTTCTACTAGAGCTTTTGTCTTATCACGTTGTTCTTCATGCAAGGTTGCGACCGTCTCTAGTGTCGTTGAAGTTGTGTCTAACGCGGCTTGTTGCGTCTCCGTAGTTGTTTTGAGGTTTTCCACCGTTGAACACAAGGGATTCAATATTCCCTTGATGTCGCAGATTTCCCTCTTCATGTCTTCCATCTTTGTGTCCAAACTCTCTATCTTTGCAAACAACTTTGCGAGTTCTGCTGCAACGGAATCGTTCTCCCCCATTGAATCGGTTGGCTCTGATACCAAGTTGCTATGAGCCAAAGCCTTAGCCTTACCTCTAGTAGTAACCCCCGTAGTTTATGCTCAAGAACAAAGAGAACAAAAGAGAACAAAGAGATTGAAAGCTAACTTCCCTTTAACCCAAGTCTCTCTTTGAGAATTAGGTTAATTGTTGGAAGCTACAAATTCTCATTAGCATAAGAGGGTTCTTATATAGAACCTTACACCGACCTATTAAAAGTAAATTATATAAAATCTTAAATCTAATTAAAAAAAGGAATAATACCATAATTCTAATAATCATATCAAAACCTAATAATCATATTAGATTCGATATACCAAAACTTCTTTGTCAAATGTGTTGAACATGGCAACGTCACTGCCAATCAATTTGAAGCACTACGTATTCTATGCTAGGAAGGACCATCAACAACAGCGTTTAATATGCTTCGTTTATCACCTCGAACGTTAGTGTACGCTACGTTCGTTTTTGGGGTTTTCAAAATATGTGCAGGGGAGTTCGAGGTTGGGATGGAGATGCTTAGTCAACCTATTGATATTGCAGACATGGTGATCTCGCAAATTCAACAAATGGGCCCAGCGATGTTAGGTTTGTATATTCAGACTCACGATTATCCGACTGATCTTGTTCCACAGTGCACCTACATTGCTTGTGCTGCAGATAATGTTTGTGAAGAATGCTGCAGATAATGTTTGTGAAGAATGTTTTCCTTTCTGGTACGAATTCATCTTCAGTTCTATCTGCTGATGTAATCTTCTCTATCGACAATCCTTTAACATATTCAAAGTCTTTGTTTATTATGCTATTCAACGCTTATTATCTTTCTTCCTTGTATCCTATGTGGCTTGTAATCATATGGTTCCCTATGGCAAATATAAAATATTTTTTATTTCGCTTCGCTTCAAGTAGTCAAATGATATGTATGAAAGTTTTTCAATGCGTCTCATATGTGTCCTGTTTTTTTTTTGTAAAACATGACACATCCTGCAACTATAACTTTTCAAACTCAACCTTCGTTAATAATTAACATATTCATCCACGCATATCAACCACCCCTTCACAGGGTTCTGTTGTCAAAGGCAAACTACATTTACAAAAAAAAAGACAAAAGGCTTCTTTACTTCCTAGCATTCTTCCTGCAGTTTTGATATGATCATGAAACCATCCAAGACGACTCTTAAGTCTTGTTCAACACGAACGAAGTCAAAGATCAATTCTTTCAGCCAAAAGACTATTTGGGATACATTCTTACCTCATTTAGAGCATATCTCGAAATGTAATCAGTCCAATCAGAGTTCGTATGAAGGAGTTATTCATTTTACAAATCAGGTGAACTCATGGCTATGCGATTTGTACCTATGATCATTCAACGGAGGATTCCAACCAAGTCAGACGGATTCAAGCTATGAACAAAACTGTTCTGGAATATTGATCCATTCCAGAACCACGGAGAATTGGAATCACATTAAGATCAGTTGATATGTGAAAGACCAATCCTCAGCCAGCAAAGTGGTGATGACTCATCATGATATTGGAGTCCCACCACGGTTCGAGGAACGATAAAAAAAAGAAAGAAAAAGGTATGACGTGGCAAGGGCGAAAAAAGTGCGACTAGGGTTTTCTTGCGTTCTCATCAAGTTTGATGCCGTCGGAGGCCTCTCCGCGACGGCTTGCGGCTGATCTGCCGTAGGAGGAGGATTCAGAGGTGAGGAGGAAAGAGGGGGAAGGATGTGCAATAGGTGTGGTGGATTTGGCTGAGAGTTCCTCAGGGAATAGTCACGTTCAGGAGGGTTCAAAGGTGGTCTCGTCTACGATACCACCTGCCGTAAAAGGAAAACGTTCGTTCCTGCAAGTTGCTCAGAAGCGATTTTTCACTAAACAAAAGTTTGAGGTATTGGAGGTAGATGGGAAGGAGAAGGTGGTGGTACCGAAGGAAGTTTTTTCGGGTGCAAAACCCCTATGGGAGGATTTTGTGATTGGCAAGTTTCTAAACTCTAAAGCTCCACATGTGGAAAAGATTCACATGATTGTGAATAAGATATGGCGACTTGGAGATCGGACATCGTTGATTGACGTTTACGCGGTCAATGAATCTACGGTTAAGTTTTGCATCAAACATGAGGGTATCAGGCACCGGGTGTTGAACCGTGGAATGTGGAACATTACATATCTCCCTATGGTTGTGTCTAAGTGTTCACCTTTTGCTGAGGAAGCTCAGCCGGCCATGACGTCAATTCCGTTATGGGTTATTCTTAAGCATGTTCCTCCAACTCTGTTTACGGACAAGGGTTTGGAGTTTCTCTCCAGTGCGGTAGGTCAGCCTATTAGGTTGCATCCAAAAACTGAGGCGTGTGCCTCGTTTGATGAGGCTCAAGTTATGGTGCACGCAGATTTGACTAAAGAGTTACCTCGGGAGTATGTTTTCACGGGAGAAGAAGAGGGGGAATTGGAGTCAGTCATAACATATAGCTACCCTTGGTTACCACCAAGATGCTCTCGTTGTAAGAAATGGGGTCATCTTGTTGCAACTTGTTTATCCTCTGAGGTTTCTGCTCTTGATACGCATGTTTTGCCGCCGTCCACCTCTAAGGATGCGGGGGATGAGGCTTCTGCTAATGATAAGCGAGTTCCACCACCGTCCACCACTGGTGAGATTTGTCCGCCACTAGCCGTAGTTGAGATTCCGCAGATTCAAACAGCCTCTTCGCCGATCCCAGGAGAGGATCCACCGAGGGAGGAATGGATCACACCTAAAACAAGTCATATCAGCCCGAGAAAACAATCAGCAGCCCCTAATCCTGGTGTTGTCTCTATGTTGAAGAATTCCTACTCTGTTTTGGGGGAAGAAACAAAGCTGTTAGAGGAGGTTGAACCGGGAAAAGCAATGACTGCAGGGGAGGTATCCACTGTAAGTTGCTCTGATGCCTCCAATGTCACCATACGTCAGACAGGAGATGCAGGAGCTGTGGTAAAACGCGGCCAACAATCCGGTGTGCATGTGAGGACTTATTTACTTCGCGGAACAAAATCAGTCAATAAACAAAGCTCAACTCTTCCTACTCATTCTGATATGGATCCTCCTAGAGATCAGAGTAAGAAGCCTCAAATCAAACATTAATGTCAGGTTTCTGCTGGAATGTGCGTGGTTTGAATAAAACCTCTAAGCATTCAGTTATCAAGCAGTGGGTGGAGGGTAATAAGTTTAAGTTTGGGTGTTTGCTGGAAACTCGGGTTCGGGAAAGAAAGGCTCAGCGGTTGGGGAGTCGGTTGTTTCCTGGATGGTCTGTCTTAACGAACTATGAGTATAGTTCTCGGGGACGTATTTGGGTGCTATGGAAGGATGATGTGAGGATGGATCCTTTCTATAAAAGTGAGCAGATGATAACGTGCTCAGTGAAACTTGATGATCGAACAGAGGAGTTTTTCTGTTCGTTCATATATGGTTTAAATACAGTGGAGGCTCGTAAAGTGTTATGGCGGGAGATAAAACATCACCATGATTCCCCTATATTCCAAAATAAGCCTTGGATATTATTTGGGGATTTTAATGAAACCTTAGATATGCAGGAACACTCGAGAGTCGATGACAATCCGATAATCACTGGAGGAATGCGGGATTTCCAGTCAGTTATTAACCATTGTTCCCTCTCTGATATGGCCTGGCATGGACCAATTTTTACATGGTGTAATAAGCGGGAAGATGACTTAATTCTGAAAAAGCTTGATCGTATGATGGTGAATGCCACTTGGGCAAGGATGTATCCACAAGCTTACAACGTTTTTGCAGTAGGGGGTTGTTCAGATCATTTAAACTGCCGGATTAAGGTGCAGAGTGACACTCAAGGTCGTAGACGTAAACCTTTTAAGTTTGTCAATGTCATGACTGAGATGGAGGAGTTTCTCCCGCTAGTAAGAGATTATTGGCAGGGCACATCACCTTTGTTTCTGTCTACGTCAACTTTGTTTCGGTTCACCAAGAAACTTAAGGCTCTCAAACCAGCTCTCCGTTCCCTAGCTAAGCGCCGTCTTGGTATTCTGGTATTGAAGACGAGGCAAGCTTTTGATCTCCTGTGTCAAAAACAGCAGGCAAATTTGACTAATCCTTCACTACTGACGATGGAGGAGGAGAATGCAGCCTATCTTCGATGGGATCATTCGGCGGGCCTAGAAGAGAAATTTCTTAAGCAGCGGTCGAAGTTACACTGGTTGAAGGTAGGTGATAAGAACAACAAAGCATTTCACAGAGCAGCTGCAACTCGGGTTGCACAGAATTCTATCAAGGAGATTCATTGTGCTGATGGAAGGGTGGTTACAAATGCTGACGAGATTAAGGATGAGGCAGAACGACACTTTAGAGAGTTCTTGCAGTTCATTCCCAGTGAGTTTGAGGGATCCACGGTTGATGAACTTGAGCACCTGTTGTCGTTCCGCTGCTCTAGCATTGATCAACAAATTTTAACTCGGGAAGTAACTGGTGAGGAAGTGAGGCAGGTTCTCTTTTCAATGTCGAATGACAAATCGCCGGGGCCTGATGGTTTCACCTCAGAATTTTTTAAAACGACATGGGATTTGTTGGGAACTGAGTTCGTCTTAGCTGTACAATCTTTCTTCGCCAAAGGTTTCTTGCCCAAAGGTACAAATCCCTAAGAAGGTTTCTGCTATGGAAATGAAAGATTATCGCCCCATCTCATGTTGTAATGTGCTATATAAAGTAATTTCGAAGATCATCGCTAACAGGCTCAAGAGGGTGTTGCCTAAGTTTGTGTCTGCAAATCAATCTGCTTTTGTCAAGGATCGTCTGCTGATTGAGAACGTGCTTCTTGCTACTGAGCTGGTTAAAAATTATCATAAGGAGGCCCTCTCTGGTCGTTGTGCTATAAAGATTGATATATCCAAAGCATTTGATTCTGTTCACTGGTCTTTTCTGTCCAAGATTCTAACTGCGTTGCAGTTTCCTCCTTTGTTCATCCACTGGATAATGCTATGTGTTACAACAGCTTCGTTCTCAGTGCAAGTTAATGGTGAGCTGGCTGGTTTTTTTCGAAGCTCTAGGGGTCTTCGTCAGGGCTGTTCTCTCTCACCGTATTTATTCGTCATCTGTATGGATGTTTTATCTAAGCTCCTAGACAAGGCTGCCGGTGAACGTGTGTTTGGGTTCCATCCACGATGTAAAAATCTTGGTCTCACCCATTTAAGCTTCGCCGACGATCTCATGGTTTTGTCGGATGGCAAGGTACGGTCTATAGAGGGCATTGTCACCGTGTTTACTCAGTTTGCCAAAATGTCAGGTTTGTCGATTAGTATGGAGAAATCAACACTATATATGGCTGGTAATGCAGAACATCTTGACACGGAGCGTTTCCCATTTGTGGTTGGTTCACTCCCGGTTCGCTATTTGGGACTCCCTCTAGTCACAAAACGGCTCACCTCTGCTGACTGTTTGCCGCTGGTGGAGCAGCTTCGAATACGAATTGGTTCATGGACAGCTCGCTATCTCTCTTTTGCTGTTCGGTTCAATTTGATTTCGTCTGTTCTTTGGAGTGTCTGCAATTTCTGGATGGCGGCCTATCGTTTGTCGAGTGCGTGTATTGCGGAGATTAACTCTATGTGTTCAGCTTTTCTTTGGTCTGGCGCAGAGATGAATGTGCGAAAGGCAAAGGTTGCTTGGGAGGTGGTGTGTAAGCCACAAAATGAAGGTGGACTTGGGTTAAGATCTCTCCATGAGGCAAACAAGGTTTGTTGTTTGAAGCTGATATGGAGGTTAGTATCTCATGGAGACTCTCTGTGGGTAAAATGGTCGCATACCAATTTGTTATAGGACGCCTCTTTCTGGTCAGTGAAGAGTAACTCCTCTCTTGGGTCTTGGATTTGGACAAAGCTCCTGAAATACAGGGACGTGGCTAAAACGTTTTGTAAGGTCGAAGTTGGTAATGGCGACCGTATATCTTTCTGGTTTGACGATTGGTCTGGTATGGGGATGCTTGCGGAGGTTGTGGGGGACAGAGGAGTAGTAGAGTTTGGGATACCTTGGCAGAGTTCTCTAGCGGAGGCCTGGGCTCAACGGCGACGGCGACGTCACCGTGCAGATCATCTAACATCGATTGAGGCTGCTTTGCTTCAGTCCAGTCAAAACCGGCAGCAGGGAGAAGACAGAGTACTCTGGCGTGGGAAAAATGATGTACTTGGAACCACATACGTACGACAACACATGTGGTAGCGTGGCATAGGGGGGTCTGGTTTGGTCATGCGACTCCAAAATTCTCCTTTTGTGTATGGCTGGCTGCTCTTGATCGTCTCGCGACAGGGGCGCGTATGATTGCTTGGAACGGGGGGTCGGCTGGTACTTGTACTTTCTGTCAACTTGCCATGGAAACGAGGGATCACTTGTTTTTTGTGTGTGACTATGCCTCTGCAGTCTGGTCAGCTCTTGCTAAAGGTCTGCTTAAGGCACACTACACTACTGACTGGTCTATCCTACTTGATTATATTTCAAACCCAAACATCCCACTTGTGGAGGGATTCCTC
>NC_025698.1:27382493-27428073 GCF_000633955.1 Camelina sativa | reverse complement strand
AAAAAAAAAAAAAAAAAAGATATGTGAAAGATATGGATATTTCAAGTCAGTGGATCTATCCCAGTCCTAGTTTCGCGTCTAAGCCAAAGATCGTGTTACACAGACCAAATCAGCCACAATTTCGACACAAAACTACTTGGAGGATGTTAATAGATCCCTTATGTTTCCAAAAGCTCATAAACAGAAATTTAGCCCAACACTAGTAAAAACTTGTCATATAGTTACTAATAATTCTGTAGTTATCTTATGATTTTTGTAGCAAGAAAAGAAAAAATTAGTTACGAATTTGCGACCAAAAATGCCCACCCCGAACCCAAAGAATTTTGGATTGTTAATGAATTCAAATATTATGTTATTGATTTGAGATTTTATCTCATTTCTTTCATAACAAAAGTCATGAAAACTCTTTCATCAAATAGAAAGATTGTGATAGAGGCCATGGCTTTTTGTTGTTCTTTTGTTGAAAATAAAAACATGGGTCTTTTGGGATATATATTCATAACTTGCTCTGTCCTCATCTCTTTGATTCTTCTCTCAAACTCAACATATCTTATATCAACCTTTTTGTTACCTATTGGATAGAGATAAATTTTTCTCAATTATGTGTTCAGTGGTTAGTTCATATCAACTAACCTTAACGCTAAATCTCAATTATGTGTTCGGTGGTTTATGAAAGTCATCGTGGTGAAACATTGTGTTGTGAGGATATATATTCATAACTTGCATAAACCATTGTGGTGAAATCATTGTGTTATGTGAATCTAGTTGTAAGGAAGATGAGAGAGATAAGTAAGAGATTTTTTTTTCACATAAACTTTGAATAAATAAAAGAATATTGTGTAATATTTTTTTAGAAAGATTTTACAAGATTTTATGAGAGATTTTACTAGATTAGAAAAAACAAATCAGAAAAATTTTAAAAATTTTTCTAACAATCACCTAAAATCCTCCATTTTTTTCTTTCCATAAAGTCATTAAAAGTCTTTTTAAATCTGAAACCAATATCCCCCTCTTAGGGAAATGAAAGAGAAGAGAAAGAGAAAAAAACACTTAGCCAAAATATAAATTAGGGTTTTTACCTCTCTCCACAAACCCAAATTATTTAGACGGTAAGGCCCAAATTTTCCCACTATTCCCAAAACTTCACTCCCTCCAAATTATAATAAATTATAGTATAATCTAATATTTTTTACAGCAAATTATTTTATGTAATTTTTAGTTTTTGTAATAGTATTAGTGGATTTATTAATTATATGATATGACATATCTATATATACATTTTTTAAGACATTTAGCAAATAAATCCTGGAGTTTGAACATATTTACAATCATGCCATTAGCATTAAATTTTACAATTATTTTTTTCTTTGAAAAATATCAAATTCAGAATCTAATTAAAGAATATTTTCTCCAATACAAATTTTCAAAAGTATCGGACCAACACCTATTAGCATTAAATATTTTACATTTAATTAATCCAGTCTCTAAAATACTGTATTAAACATTAAACACAATTGATTTATCTTAGACAATAATAACAGCCCAGATTTCCGATTAAACTTCTTGATTCCCAATTATTCTCTCCCCTACAACATATCTTCAAAACAAATAAAAGAAGCAGAATTAAATACCAAAATATATCATATTCCATTGTAAATGAAAAAGAAAAATAAAAAATAGTATATTTGTTGACAATAGAAATTATACACTACAAAAATATATTGATGTAAAACTATAGTAGATTTAAAAAATACAAAAGATATTATTTACATATATAGTTAATATAATAAATAAATTTTATTTTGCATTTCTAAACAAAAAAATATAGCCCCCGGTGTACCGCGGGTGAATGTCTAGTATCTTACAAAAGTGACAAATGTAGTGAAAAATAATTCAACATTATACCACAGATTTGCAAAAGGACAATCCTTGCTATTTTAGATTAGCCAATGCGATTTTTTTTTTTTTTTTATGGTAATTTGCGCTCATTTAATGTTATAATTTTGATATTGAGGGTTTAGGATCTAAAAAGTATTAGATTTGATTTTAATTAAGAATTATAGAGAAAATATTTTACACTTATATTTTTATTATTTTAATTAAGACTTAGCAGATTGTTAAACTTATATTTTCATTATTTTACATTTTTTTCATTATCTTTAACTAGTTTTTGTGACAACTTCAATTGTGTGAAAGATCTCTACAACATTTTGTGTCACAAACTATATCACAAATTTCCTACAGATTTAAATTGATACTTTCAGTAACTAAATACCCACCTTTAGTGACATCTTAGCTACAAAAAATTTTCCCAACTTATTAGTCACTCATTAGTAACAATCTGTAGTAATAGTTTCCTACAACAATTCCCGTAACAAAATCTCGTAGGTATATGAACGTTTTTTACTAGTGCAAGGAATACAAGGATACGCTTCATTTGCCAAAGAAGGTCAATCTAATTTTTCACATGAAGAGTTTTAGGTCCAATTGGTTTAGGTGCTTCCAGAATTATGTTTGGCAATCAGGAATTATTTCTACTATTTCCAAAGAGAAGAAATTATACAGCCCATGTTGTTTCTCATCACTGGAGTCGTAGAGAGAGAAGATCAAGGAAACACACATAATGGGTCAATTCAAGAGCTTATGACTAAAGAGAGCATATAAAATTCTATTGGGGATGATGTCTATCAAGTCCAGTCCACTTTGAGCAAAATACAAGCCCATGAGAGCCCAATATAATAATTTTATTTTGTGGTCAAAGAAGAGTGACGAAAATAAAGTTCAACTCACCTTGGGAAAGGAAACATGCACCAAGAGTTGTGTCTTCATTCAACTATCTATCTTTATTGTGTTTTAGTTTCAAGAATAATTAATACTTGGCTTTGTGACCAAGTTTACTATCTCTTTATAAACACATGTAATCTCATTTGAGAAATCAATCAATAATGAAGTCTTTTATATTTTATTTGAGAGTGGTAAACTCCTTTGTTCCTTTGGAACTTGTTCTTTCTCCTTGGTGGGTTACATCAAAGAGTTCTCCTTGGTGGGTTTCATCAAAGAGTTTTTGGTATATCAAGTGATTCCGCCGCACTTGACATTACCATTCATTAGCTGAGGATTGAAGAGTCGTTACAAGAGAGTCTAGGGCACAAGGATTTTCGGGATTCGTCTCACGCCTTGTCATCTGTCTCCGCGAAGCTTCTATCGAAATTTCCACCGTCTTGCTTTGTTATGTTTGTTTTAAGAGAGTTTGGGGCATAAGGAATTTCGAGTTTATCTCAAGCTTTATCATCCAGATTCGCGAGCCATCAGAGTTCTAGGATTATCAGTCTACCTACCTTAGAGCGTCGATTCCTTGGGAGAATCACATCAAGTTTGCAACAACCCGCCTGATTTATCTACAACGCAGCTTCTATTTACAATACAAAGACATAAACATCACTGCCCTTCCCATTTTCTAAGCCGACAATCTTCCGTCCACGCTTCTGCTGCATCAAGTTTATCTACAAAGCAGGTCCGACTTACATGAAACAAACACTGCAGGAAGTCCTTATCCGATATGCTGGATGTTACTTCTACATTCACGTTCCATACCAAAAAAACCACATCCACTCTTCTCTACCCCTCCACTTGCAGAAACTTGTTCTGCCTATAGGATATTAATTCAACAACCAATGTACATTAATCCATTACCAACACCAATAAGCAATCTACTGTTAGATGTTGTCCTATAAACTTACCGTTAGGGCAGAGCATTTTTACATATCACCCTGTCGTCAGTTCCATAATAGAAGCCTATGAATCGTCATATTAAACATAACTATTTTACCGAATTCTCGCCAGTAGAAGGTAGCCTTCTCTTCTTAAAATGGCCAAGAGATTGAGTGTGTTGCTCTTCGTGCGGTTGTACTGCATTTCTTGAGCAATGGGAAAAAATTGTGTCCTCTCCTACCTATGCTAATCAACCAGTAATGTGTAATCTTTTGTTTTGGAGGATCTCTGTTTTCGAAGGTAATGTTTAATAATCATCTTATATACCACTCAAAACTATCATTTTCTAACTTAAATTGTACTTTGATAGGTATCCAATGTATGATGTCTCAATTACGATGTTCAAAGGTCGTACTTGAAGATGAAATGGCAAGAATTAATACGGGTGATATACTATAATGTCCTTAATTTATCAGATTTGAATAAATGTAGTGTAAACAAAATTATTCCTAAATTTAAAACCTGAACTTTTTTTTTAACAGACGCTGGCTAGACGTCGAGTCCAGTGATGAAGACTATCTAGATTAAGGCTGTGGTTTGAGGAGCTAGCTATACGTCCACAACTCGATGTTATCTATTATGTTCACTTTACTTCTATTGTTTTAGAATTTTAAATAATAATTTGCTGTAACTTTGGACATGAATATTCGTGTTTGGTCATGTTTGGAATTATTATAATTTTTTCACTAATTTTTACATAGTCTTTTGATTTTTTATCATTATTTTACTAAAAAATTATATCTTTATTAAGTAAGAGTTTTTCTTAATTTAAAATCTCTACCAAGACGGACAAATGTTAGTCTTGGTTAACTTATTTGGGCCTGGTTTCATGAGACGCGAATATGAAAGCCTTCACGACTCGCCAAACAAATATTTAAGTATTCTACGTCTCTCTAATATTGTGACCTTTTGTTATCCCCTCTCAACAAAGAAAAAAGTTTATTATCATCCGTATCCTCGAGGTAAGATCTCAATCGTTATTTACTAAATCTTTCGTTTATTTACTCCTTGGCTTGAAAGATTACAGTTTTTCAATATTATAGATTCAGATTTTGCGATGGAAGATGGAAGTTCTAGGAAACGCAAAGAGCTCATGTCAGATTTCGAATGGAAATATCTATAAAATATGTAAAACTTATTTTTTATCGAAATTTACTATAAAATATAGGTAATTACTGATAAATGTACAAATACCAATTAAGTTTTTCCGATGATAAAATAGTTTAAATTATTGACAATATATTTAGATGTAAATATTCCAAAAAGTGCTATGTATCTTATTATATAAAGCTTGATGACAAAATTACTAATTAACAAGATCGTGACACGTGTCAATTGTATCATCTAGATGTTGACACATGTCATTTTTAAAATAAAAATGTAAAAAAATTCAAAGCCTACCATAAAAATGTTTTATATAAAAGTAAAATAGAGAAAACAAAACCTCATTTTATTTAAAATGTTTTAAAGAAAAAAACCTTTGTAAACTTCCATATGTAAAACAAAACTTTAACAGTTTTAAAAATATTAAAAGGAAATTATAAAATTTAAACAGCTTTAAAATTAAAAAAAGATCATCATAAGGAAATTATATATATATATACGTCATAAAATTCGAAAATGGAATATAGTTTATTTATTTTAATTTTAAAATTTTACAAGAAAAATGATTACTTTTTATATAATATAAAAAATGATTGTGAAAATATACAATTAATTACTGTTTCTAAAAATATAAATACTCACCTTTACATAAAAAAAAAGATTGTTGAAAAAAAAAATTGATCGTCTTATTTTTTTTAACCAGTCAAATAATTTATTCAGAAAGACTGTTATTGTAGTATATATAAGATATGAGTATGTAATATTAACATATGCGTTTTTGTAACTATACAAATGTTAAAGTGAAGAGACATATAATAGGTTATTAAATGTGTTCAAAAAGATAATTTGTTGGTAGTAGTAAAGACTAAAGAATATATTTTAACAGTAAAATATATTTGTGTGTACAAATACACTTTTTAGTGGTAATTAATGTATATAGTAGGTTTTTAAATGAATATAAATTAATGTAGTATAGCAAAAAAAATAATTATATTCTACAACTAAAGTTTATCTCTTTACTTTTATATATTGTTTTTACTAATGAAAATAATTAAATATATATTCTTTGTTTAATTTTATTTTAATAACTTTGAACTCATCTAACCAAACAATAAATTAAAAGGAAATTCATCGGTTAGTTGTCCAAGCTCGAGGGAAGGAGTTTACAAAAGAAACTTCAGAGATAAGAGAACACGAAGCACGAAGAAGACAATCTGCCTTCATATTTGAATCACGCGGGATCCAAGAGATATAGAATAGTGGGAAGGACTCCAGCGAGTTAAACTCATCGATCAGGTTGGAGAAGGATGGCCAATCTTCAGGGACTGCACAATAGTAAGTAACTCAGCACAATCTGTCTTGAAATGTTGACAAACGATCCTTATAGCATGTATCCGCTCCACGACCCACAACTACGCTTCTAACTCTAACCATACTCAACCAAAGTTAGTTCGGGTTCGGTTTGGGTTCGGGGTGGGCATTTTGGTTTAAGTTCGGGTTCGGTTTGGGTTCAGTTCGGTTTGATTAATTCGGTTTTCATAAAACTCTAACCATACTCAACCAAAGTTAGTTCGGTTTGGTTTGTGTTTGGGTTGGTTTATGTTTGGTTTGATTTGGTTCGGTTTGGCTCTAATTTGGTTCGATTTTATTCGGTTTACAAATCAATTAATGTAACAAAACAAAATTCATTGTCCTTTGATAATAATATGTATAAAGTAAACAAGAAGTTGTAAGTTGAATAATTCAAAGAATCCATAAAATTTTACCTAAAAATAATAACAACATTATTATTAAATGTTTAGTAATTAGAATAAAATAAAAATGAAACAAACCAAACAACATAAGAAGATAGAAAAGTTTAATTTCTTATAAGAACTTTGGAGTTATTGACAATTTTACTCTTTAAAACCTAGGGTTAACGTTTTAGAAATAATTAAATCTAATTTAACATAAATGAATTCATAAAGAATATAAGATTATGATTACATATTATACAAAAATTATGAATATTATTAATTAAATTAGTTAATAAAAAGCACATTGAGTTATCGATTCGGTTTGGGTTTAAACCGAACCAAACCGAACCATTTGGGTTGAGAAAAAAATTAACCAAATGGTTTGAGAGTAGGATTGGGTTTGGTTTGGGTCGGTTTGAGTTTGGTTGGGTCGGATCGGTTCGGATCCGTTCAGTTAGAATGCCCACCCACTGGGCCTCCAACAACAAGGTTCACTCCTCCCCAACGCAACACCACCAACCCAATTCTGAATGTACATTGGTTGCTTTCTAAGAATCATCAATCTGACAACCACGTGAAGAAATCTGGACATTTGAAGACGGAGATGGAGCTGACATGACTGCCGTAAAAGAGAGCGCCTCTTCCCTAGCTAACTTATCGCCCAAAGTCTAAGCAATTATATTATTCACCTTGATCTCTAAACCTTGAAAAACTTTTTTTATTTTTGGTCTTCCAGATTGCCCATAAAATCCATTTGTAGAAGCTGATCATGATCATCCTGTTGAGAGGCACCCATCCAGAAAACAAAATCCAAATTCGAGTACGCCGACTCATATGAAAAACCCTCTGACGAGACCAGAGTCAGAGATAAATCCCAAACTTCACAAGAGCGAGGGCATTCAAAGAAAACATGAATAATAGTCTCAACCACCATTTACATCAAATATCACATTGGACAACTCTGTGTATTAATTTATTTTTATTGATAGTTTTTACTTACTGAAAAATATTTATTTTATATTCTTTGTTAGATTTCATTTTATTTAAAAAAACTCTAAACCCGCACATCGGGCGGGTCCTAATCTAGTTATGTATATAAATATGAATATGTGAAAACTTTTAAAAGTCAAAATCGTAGGTTTCGTTTTAGCCTATGTTTTTTTGTCATGGCTAACCTTCTTTCCAATGCGATAAAAAATAAAATCGGGAAGAAAGACTATTTTATTGATGTAGATGACCTTAACCCCTTCGTATACGGTTCTAGGTTTGGGTTCACTAGGCTTTGTGTTGTAGATGTTTAGGGTTTGCATGCTTTGATTGATTGTGTGAGTTAGTCAATTGTGTGTGGCATGGAGTCCTAGAACATCCTCTTCGAGCCTACTGTGTGATTCCACGGTTACTTATGTTGTTTTCTGTGTTCTAATTAAATTGCTTTCTTAGCCTTCTGTTCATGGTAGTGCAGATGGTTAGAGAGGATGTTGTTGCTGGTCGTGGACGCGGTCGTGGTCGGTAACAGTTAGTGTTACTGTGGACCAGAGTGTGACAGCTGATGGTGTTGGCGAGTCGCAGGGTGACCACGAGGATTCCATGAGTGTGGTCGGAGGGGGCGATATGGGTGCTCGAGTGGCCGGTGATGCTTGGGTCTTGGGTGTGAGAGTTCCAGCCGGTGGAGTCCCAGGAGTGGATGTTGCGGCTTTGCTAGCACAGGTGTTGGAGCGGTTGTCAGTAGTGGTACCGGCTCAGACTCAGGTAGTGCCACCAGTGGTGGCGGAGGAGCGCCAGCCAGTGGCTGCAGATGCGGGAGCTCATGGACATTATGTGTCTATGTTGAGGGAGATGCATGGCATCGATACTACGCGGTTTTCAGGTGGTACAGATCCTACTACTGCAGATGCGTGGAGAACGAGTTTGGACCATAACTTCTAGAGTCTGAGATGTCTTGAGTAGTTCTGGGTGGACATAGGGGTCCACCACTTGGTTGGTGATGCTCAGGTGTGGTGGAGATCAGTGGCTGCTAGGAGAGTGCAGAGGGAGTTGACTTGGGCTGACTTCGTGGAGGAGTTCAACCGCAAGTACTTTCCTAGAGAGGCATTGGACCGGTTGGAGGTGCAGTTCCTTCAATTATCTCAGGGGACGCGGTCAGTGCGGGTGCTGGACTTGGAGTTCAGTCGAATTCTATGTTATGGGGATCGGGCTATGGAGTCTGAGGAGGCCCAGATCAGGAGGTTCATGAGGGCTCTTCGTGATGATTTGAGGGTCCAATGCAGAGGACGAAGTTATGTTACGCGTGCAGAGTTGGTTGAGACTGCAGCGGAGATTTAGGAGGATATCCGGGCACAAGCAGTGACGGTTAGTCCCGTGGTGCAGCCTAGGAAAGCTCATCATCAGGGAGGTTTTAGCAAGGGCGGCAAGCCTGCGCGGGGAGCCAAGAGGAAGTGGGAGGCTACGCAGAGACCGAGTGGTGCAGGAGGCTTTGGATGTGGGAGCGTGGATCACAAGGTAGCTACCTGTCCCCATAGGAGTGCTCCAATGGCAGTGATTCGTGTGTGCTATCATTACAGGGAGCCTGGGCACATCAAGCCCAAGTGTCCCAAGTTGCAGTAGATGGTGTTTGCAGCGGTGCATCATGTGGTGCAGCCTGGAGTGCAGCAGGTGGCACAGATTGAGCAGGCGCCACGAGTGTACACGACGTTCGAGCCTGGTGGAACCAGTGCCAGAGCGATCACAGGTATAATTTCTGGTACTTAAACTTTATGAATTTTAGTAGGTTCAGATTTTATGTTTTGCCTGTGATAAAGTGTTAGGTTCTCAGCACATGAGGTTTGTGTAGGGACCTTGTTGGTGGGCGGGTTTAAGTCCCGTGTTATGTTTGATTCTGGAGCTTCTCATACCTTCATTACTCCGGAGTGTGCAGAGAGTGCTGATATCAGAGGAGATCCCGGGGAGCGTACAAGAGTTGTCAGAGTTGTGGGAGGCAAGTTTCTGAGGGTCATTGGACGAGCTAGGGGAGTTGATATACAGATCGCAGGAGAGTCGTTGCCAGCGGATTTGCTTATCAGTCCAGTGGAGTTGTATGATGTTATCATTAGGATGGATTGGTTGCATCGGCGTATGGTACATTTGGATTGCCATCGGGGTAAAATGGAATTTGAGCGTCCAGGAGGGAAGTTGGTTTTTCAGGGTATTAGACCGACTTGGGGGAGTCTCGTGATCTCGGCCATGCAGGCTGGGAAGATGATCGAGAAGGGCCGTGAGGCTTATTTTGTTACTATATCAATGACAAAGTCAGTGGGACAGTCTACGGTTAGCTATATACAGGTTGTTGAGGAATTTGAGGATATGTTCCAGTCGTTACAGGGGTTACCACCATCTCGGTCTGATCCTTTCACGATTGAACTGGAGCTGGGGATGACGCCGTTATCCAAGGCTATTTACAGAATGGCTCCAACATAGATGGCATAGCTGAAGAAGCAGCTAAGGATTTGTTGAGCAAGGGATTCATCCGTCCTAGTGTGTCACCGGGGGGAGTGCCAATGTTATTCGTTAAGAAGAAGGATGTGAGTTTCCGCTTGTGTATCAATTATCGGGGTTTGAACCGGGTCACTGTGAAGAACAAGTACCCTCTTCCCAGGATCGATGAGTTTTTGGATCAGCTGAGAGGTGCTACTTGGTTCTCCAAGATAGATCTGGCATCAGGTTATTGATATATCATGGTTTTTACGGTTTTTAACCATAATTATGTTTTTTTTCTTCATTGAATATGTTTGAGTAGTTTGCTTGTTAGGTTCAGGGTTTTTCATAGGGTTTTTATGAATTATTATATCTCTTTATTTAGGATTCATTATCTTTCTAGATCTTCATCATAGGTTGTTCTTCACATTAATTTTTGATTGATCACCTAGAATTAATAACCTAGGAAAATAAATTGATATGAGAATATAATTGATTTTCCTGATAAAACCTTTTGATGAACAAAATTACTTCTTCCAAAGAGATTTGATTTAGTAATTCTGTGAGTAATATAAACCTGTTTTCAAAGCTGAATTATAACCTACAAATTTACAAAGAGATTTGGATTTCTGATTTTAAATTTAGCTATTATTTGTAGTGAGAACTGATTTATTTTACAAAAATGTTTAGACTTGTAGATCTGATCTTCATTGATTCAATCCTATTTATTTGTTGATTTAATAATTTGTAATTTTCTGAGAAATTTCCTAGGCCTAGCTTTTTGATTTATTGAATTTTCACACGCTTTTATTTAAATATTTTGCATTTTTTAATTTATTTCAAATTAATTTGTTTAGCTTAATTAATAAACTCTATAATTTATTGTGTAGACTTGAGTCCTTGTGGATTTCGACCCCTAAGTACTGCAGTGATCTCTAAATTTGAGAGAGTAGCTCTAGGATTTAATTTGAGCATATCAAATTTTGGCGCCGTTGTTGAGGACTCTTTAATCTACCATTAGATTTGAGTTTTTGATTTTGTCTAAATTTTTCTTTTAATTTTCAACTAACACGGTTTTGTTTATCCTCTCTTGTGTGTTTCAGGTGCATTCATCCTAGGCCTAACACTAGAAACAATAAGACTGGTCCAACTTTGAAGCTTTCAAACCAGGAGTTGGGAAAACTTGAGCGTGAGAACCGAAAAGCAGCCAAATCTTTGAAGATGGTTAACACAGTCATTTGGATTCGTGATGAGGATGGTGCTTTGAGGGATCAAGAGGGCCACTTGAGCAATGAGCAGTGCCAAAAGCTTGATGCAAAAGGCAATGTTATTGCTGAAGTTGTTGTTGTCGACGAGCAAGCTGATGGTGTCGACTGACGCCAACAGGGTGTCGATCGACACCCACTTCCTGCGGACGGACATGGAGCTGAAAACCACGTTAATAACCCTGTTCGAAGACAGGAGCACAACCGAGACTTGATCATGACCATTGCTGACTACAACCGGGCTGATCTTGTGTATGAGAACCGTTCTGCTATTGTTCCTCCTCCATTCTAGAGGAATGATTTTGAGTTGAAACCTACTTACTTTCAACTAGTTGGGTAGAGACCTTTCTCTAAACTGCCCAATGAGAAGCCTTTGGACCACATTGAGCACTTTGAGGATCTTATGACCAGTATCAAGGCTAATGGAGTGACTGAGGATTACATTTACTGCAAACTCTTTCCTTACTCACTTGCAGGAGAGGCATCTCTGTGGTTGAAGCAATTGCCAGCAGGATCATTGACAAATTGGCATGACATCAAGGTGGCCTTCCTCAACTACTTCTATGATGATGCAATGTCAGATGAGTTGAGAGTCAAGCTGTCCTCTTTCAAGCAAAGACCAGATGAAGCTTTCAAAGCAGCTTGGGTGAGATTCAAGGCTTATCAAAGGGACTGTCCACACCATGGTTTATCAAGGGTTCAATTGCTAAGTATCTTCTTCAGAGGATGTGACTGGGAGTATCAGTTGGCCTTGGATGCTGCAAGTCATGGGAATTTCAAGATAAGATTTCCAGAAGATGCTGGAGGTTTGATTGAGAACTTGGCTTCTAGTAATAGTACTAAGAGAGCTGATGTTGAGAGAAAGAAATTGCATGGAGGATTTGATTCAAACCAGTTAGCTTATGTTAATACTAAGCTGGATTCAGTGCACAATCTCCTTGTGGGTAAGAAATCTGTTCACTTTGCTGCTGAACTTGAGAGATATGAGCCAGAACCTGACCATGGAAACCATGAGGAAGTGGATGTGAATTATGTCTATGGGAATCAGGGACAGCGGTTTGGAAATCAGCAAGGTAGCAGACCTTACAGTGGAAACAGTCAGCGTAGCAACTTTCAGGGGAATTCTTCAGGCTACACTTCTAAGCCAGACTATCAGAAGCAGCAACAAGGGAGCAACTTCACAAGGACTTATGGAAACTTTTCCTATCAGTCCCCTCCTCCTAAGTCAGCTGAGACTAGTAAGATGGAAGCTATGCTAGAGCAACTTGTGAAAGGCCATGAGCAATTGTCAGTAACTTTCAATGGGAAGCTTGATAATGTCTACACAGAGCTTAATGGCAAATTTGAAGCTTTGAACATACATGTCAAGAAGCTAAAGAATCAGGTTGCCCAGACTGTTGGGTCTGTAAAAAGGCAAGAGGGTTATTTCCCTTCAGGAACTGAATCAAATCCTAAACACTCTTGCAATGCAGTAACTTTGAGAAGTGGTAAACAATTGCATTCAGTACTTCAGAAGCTTCAGTCTGATGAATTGCAGGAACTGATTGATGAGGATAAAGAAGAGGATGTCTCGAAAGAGCCAGTGTCGATCGACACTCAGGAGTATCGATCGACACCCAAGTCACCCGAAATAGTGTCGAACAAATCACTAGACGATGGTGTCGATCGACACCACCTGGGTGGCGATCGACACCCTTCACGAACCGAAGCTGAAATCACCAAGTCTTCTGCTCCAGTTGCTGAAAGTGTCTACGCACCCAAGGTTCCATTCCCCAAGAATCCAAGGAAGTCTAAACAAGAGCTAGATGATGCTAAATGCAAGGCCATGATGGATAAGCTTATTGTTGAGTCACCTTTGGTTGATGCTGTTAGGACTTCTCCAATGCTTAGGAGATATGTCAAGAGGATGGTGACTAAGGATTTGTATGCTGAGCAGAAAGTTATGATGATATCAGCTCAAGTCAGTGCAATAATTCAGAACAATATCCCAGAAAAACTTCCTGATCCAGGAAGCTTTGTTCTTGATGTACTATCTTCACTGACAGATTTGCTAAATCTTTGTGTGATCTTGGTTCCAATGTCAACTCAATGCCAAGATCAGTAGCACTCATCCTGGGAATAAAAGAATTCAAGCCTACCAAGATCACTCTCATCCTTGCTGACCGGTCCGTTCGTATTCCAGATGGTGTTCTTGAAGATGTTCCAATTAAGATTGATGAGTGTTTGACACCTACTGATTTTGTGGTGTTAAAGTATGGGGAGGAACCCAAGGACCCTCTTATTTTGGGGAGATCATTCTTAGCCACTGCTGGAGCTATTATTGATGTCAAGAAGGGTCAGATTGGTCTTAATATTGGTGATCTACAAATGCACTTTGACATGGATAAGCTGGTTAAGAGGCCAACCATTGATGGTCAGACATTCTATGTGGACACATTGTCTAATCTTGCTGAAGAGATTTTTAAGGAGCTGCATCCTGAGGATCCTCTAGAGAGAGCATTGGTTGCTTCTACTGAAGAAGCTGAGCATCTAGATGACATTGTTGTTGGGTATGTCAAGCTACTTGATGCTAATGAACAAGTGAAGAAGCTGGTTGCACAAGAGGAATTGGTTAGTACTTCTTCACAAGCTGAAATTTTTTCTGATTAGAGTCTTGAGAAAGCTCCAAAGATTGATCTGAAGCCACTTCATGCAGGTTTAAGGTATGCATTTTTAGGTGAGAACTCTTCTTATCCTGTTATTGTTAGTGCTTTCTTAAACAATGCATAGCTCACTTTATTGCTAAGCAAGCTGCACAAGTTTCGCAAGCTCTTGGCTATTCTCTTGATGATTTTGCAGGAATCTCTCTAGACTTGTGTATGCATAGGATTCATCTTGAGGAGGGAGCTAAGACATCTATTGAGCATCAGAGGAGGCGGAATCCAAATTTGCAAGATGTTGTCAAGAAAGAGATCATGAAGTTGATGAATGACGGGATCATCTATCTAATATCTGACAGCAATTGGGTTAGTCCAGCACATGTTGTTCCTAAGAAGGGTGGAGTCACAGTGGTGAAGAATGACAAGAATGAGCTGATCCCTACAAGGAAAATTACGGGTCATAGGATGTGTATAGACTATAGGTTGCTGAATGCTGCACCAAGGAAATATCACTTCCCGCTCCCTTTCATTGATCAGATGCTGGAGAGGTTAGCTAATCATCCACACTACTGCTTTTTGGATGGTTATTCAGGGTTCTTCCAGATTCCAATTCATCTTGATGACCAAGAGAAGACCACCTTCACTTGTCCCTATGGTACATTTGCATACCACACTTGGTCTCTGTAATGCTCCTGCGACATTTCAGAGATGCATGATGTCTATCTTCACTAATATGATTGAAGATTATATGGAGGTATTCATGGATGATTTTTCAGTATATGGATATTCATTCAAAAGCTGTTTGGATAACCTTTGTAAGGTACTAGTAAGATGTGAAGAGAAGCATTTGGTGCTTAATTGGAAAAAATGTCATTTTATGGTTAGAGATGGCATACTGCTTGGCCACAGGGTTTCAGAAGCTGGAATAGGGATTGACCGCGCTAAGATAGAGGTGATGACCAGTCTTCAGTTACCAGAGAATGTGAAGGGAGTGAGGAGTTTTCTTGGACATGCAGGGTTCTATAGGCGTTTTATCAGGGATTTCAGCAAGACAGCAAGACCACTTTCTGCTTTGTTGTGTAAAGATGTCAAGTTTGAATTCACTGATGAATGCCGCATAGTCTTTGAGAGGATTAAGCAGAAGCTTTTGAGTGCTCCTATTGTTCAGCCACTAGATTGGGATCTTCCATTTGAAATAATGTGTGATGCTAGTGACTTTGCAGTGGGAACAATGCTGGGACAAAAAAAAGATAAGAAGCTTCATGCAATCTAATATGCAAGCAGGACACTTGATGATGCACAAAGAAATTATGCAACAACAGAGAAGGAGTTGTTAGCAGTTGTGTTTGCTTTTGAGAAGTTTAGGTCTTATCTGGTTGGTTCAAAAGTCATTTTTTATACTGATCATGTTGCATTAAAGTACTTAATGCTGAAGAAGGATGCTAAGCCTAGACTTTTGAGATGGATTCTTCTTCTACAAGAGTTTGAATTTGAAGTGAGATATAAGAAGGGGATAGAGAATGGTGTTGCTGATCACTTGTGAAAGATTAGAATTGATGATGATATTCCTATCCAAGATTCTTTACCAGAAGAGCATGTGTACTTTGTTGAAACTGGGTTTTGGACTGATAACACGGTGAAGATGGTTTCGGATGCAGACGGTGTTGATCGACACCATACTAGATTCGATCGACACCCATGTTTTCCCGAGACAGATTGGTCGGATGATGGAGATTTGGCTGTTGTGGCTAGTTTCCAACAACCATGGTATGCTGATATAGCCAATTATCTTGCTACATAGGTAGAACTAGACAAATTCACAGGCTATCATCAGAAGAGGTTTTTGAGAGAGCTTAGGAGATATTATTGGGATGAGCCTTATTTGTATAAACATTGCAGTGATGGTGTTTATAGAAGATGTCTAGCTGAGACTGAGGTTCCTGATGTTATATTTCATTGCCATGGATCAGATTATCCTGGACATTTTGCTACATTCAAGACAGTGTCTAAGGTTCTACAAGCAGGGTTTTGGTGGCCAACAATGTTCAAAGATGCTCATGAGTTTGTCTCTAGATGTGATGCTTGTCAGCGGAAAGGTCAGATTAGTAAGAGGCATGAGATGCCACAAAACTTCATCCTTGAGGTTGAAGTTTTTGATTGCTGGGGCATTGGCTTTATGGGACCATTCCCTTCCTCTTACAAGAATCAATACATCTTAGTGGCTGTTTATTATGTCTCCAAGTGGGTTGAAGAAATTGCAAGTCCAAAGAATGATTCTGTTGTGGTTCTTAAGCTGTTTAAGATCATTATCTTTCCGCGGTTTGGAGTTCCTAGAATTGTCATTAGTGATGGAGGTAAGCACTTTATTAATAAAGTGTTTGAGAAGCTGCTGAAAAAGTACGGTGTTCAACATAGAGTAGCTAGTCCATATCATCCTCAGACTAGTGGATAAGTTGAGGTTTCCAACAGGCAGATTAAGAAGATTCTTGCGAAAACAGTGGGTGTTACAAGGAAGGATTGGGCTATGAAGCTTGATGATGCACTTTGGGCCTATAGAACTGCATATAAGACACACTTGGCACTACTCCTTTCTATCTGCTTTATGGGAAAGCATGTCATCTACCAGTGGATTTAGAGCACAAAGCAGCCTGGACAGTTAAATTGATGAATTTTGATGTCAAGACAGCTTAAGAGAGGAGGTTGGTACAGTTGAATGAGTTGGATGAGCTGCGTTTTCATGCATTTGAGAATTCAAAGCTGTACAAGGAGAGAACCAAGACTTATCATGATAAGAAGATTATCTCCAGACATTTTGAGCTTAATGACCAGGTACTCCTCTACAATTCTTGTTTGAATCTTTTTCCTCGAAAGTTGCGTTCCCATTGGTCTGATCCTTTTACTGTTCAAGAAGTTAGACCATATGAAGTTATTGTGCTGTTGAACTCCAAAGGAGAGAAATTCACTGTTAATGGCCAAAGGGTGAAACACTATTGGGCGAAAGCTGAGATACCAGATAGACACATTGTGCGTTTGGATGATGCACCCTCAGCCTAATCCGCTGCCAAGTCAAACTAATACTTAAACAAGCGCTGAGTGGGAGGCAACCCACTGGTAGGAACTAATTATTTTTAATTTTTGCTTTTAGGATTACTAACATATTAATTTTTGGTTTTGAGTTTTCATTGTTTCAGAAAAAAAAGAAAAAAAAACAAACAAAAATTTTGATGAAAAAGTTTCGGACAACATGATTAGAGCAAAGCATCGACCGACACCACATGGGTGTCGGGGACACTATTGATGGACCAGAGACGAGAGAAGGTCATCGGGTTTGATTTTTGTGGGCTTCAAGCTTACTGGGCTTTGACCGAAGTTGGGTCGGACCAAATAAAAGCAGTGTCGACCGAAACTATTTAATTGGTGTCGATCGACACCGTTAAAACCGAGAGAATCACGACTTAAACCCTCGAGCCGTCTCTTTTGTTCTTTATTTCTCAAACACGACGAGAATCTTCAAAGCTTCATAACTCTCTCGATTTTGCTCCGTTTTGAGTGATTCCAAGTGCAAATCCACTCGATTTTCTCTCCTCTATCCAGATCCAGTGTCAAATTCGTGTTTTGGAGAGATGGAATCCAGGAAAAAGCTTCGAACAAATTCCGGCTAAGCTTCAACGTCGCGCCCAACTCGCCAGTCCGGCCGCCGTCCGCCTCAGCCTCCGAAGAGATTTTTCTGAAGAGATTATTAAGGAGCTGCATCCTGAAGATCCTCTAGAGAGGGCATTGGTTGCTTCTGCTGAACAAGCTGAGCATCTAGATGACATTGCTGCTGGGTATGTCAAGCTACTTGATGCTAATGAACCAGTGAAGAAGCTGGTTGCACAAGAGGAATTGGTTAGTACTTCTTCACAAGCTGAAATTTTTTCTGATTGGAGTCTTGAGAAAGCTCCAAAGCTTGATCTCAAGCCACTTCCTCCAGGTTTAGGGTATGCATTTTTAGGTGAGAAATCTTCTGATCTTGTTATTGTTAGTACTTCCTTAAACAATGCAGAGTTCACTTTATTGCTAAGCAAGTTGCGCAAGTTTCGCAAAGCTCTTAGCTATTCTCTTGATGATATTGCAGGAATCTCTCTAGACTTGTATATGCATAGGATTCATCTCTAGGAGAGAGCTAAGACATCTATTAATGCGGCAGTTTATGGCCTCTGTTAGGGTTACTTACCTGAATGAGCAGGCACCAGAAGCACATGGAGGTGAGATGCATTTCCTCATCAGGGGAGTGCCTTATAGTATGACTTTTGCTGAGATTTGTGATGTATTTGATTGGACCCGATGGTATGAGCGTGTTACTATGCCTAAGCAGTATGAGGATGTTTATACATTGTGGTCTTACATAGGCAATGGAGAGTATGACTCCAAAAAGTCTCACCAGTCAGATGTCCACCATCCCACAATCCGGTATGTTCTTCGAGCCCTTGGCCACACTTTTCTGTGTAAGATGGAACCAGGAAAGATGAGAGCAGCAGAGGTTTATTTGTTAGGCCTTGGAGTTGGACGCATGAAGCCTGATCTTGATGAGCTTCGTCACACTCTTTGCATCAACTATGGAGCTGTTTTTGCAAACCATTTGGTTGATCTGTAGACCAAGCCATTTCTGGGTACTAGCACTAAGAAAGAGAGTGTGGGGAGCCTTATCACCGCCATTCTTCAGTTCAAGAGAATCCCTACTGATGGTTACAGTGTTATCACAGAGAGAGTTCTCATGGATGAGAAGTATTTGAAGGATGGGCATTGTCTGAAGAAGGGTTTGCTGTGTAGGTTTATTGATAGTACAGGGGAGCGAAGTGAAGCAACTTAGATCATTTTGGAGCATTAATTCCGCAGAAACGAACTTGGAGTCGAATCAGAGTGATGGTGTCGATCGACACCACCTTGGTGTCGGTTGACACCCTGTTTTGTCTACGAGATAAGCCAAGTTTTGGAAGTTTACAAAATTACCCGAAGTTCTCCACAATTGCAACACAAGTCCCTGACGTGTTTTTGGACATATAAATAGTTTTTATTTAGGTTTTACAAACCCTTAAGTTATTTTCTAGCAAGTTTTATTTTCTGCAACATTGAGAGATTTTTGAGAGCTATTGGAGAGACAAATCTGAATTCTTTTGTAGAGAGAAGATTCCTAAACTCCTTATTTACTCTTTTAATTTCTATTGCATATTATTCAGAATTATGTTTTGTTCTTCATTGAATATGTCTGAGTATTTTGGTTGTTAGGTTCAGGGTTTTTCATAGGGTTTTTATGAATTATTAGATCTATTTATTTAGGATTCATTATCTTTCTAGATCTTCATCATAGGTTGTTCTTCACATTAATTCTTGATTGATCACCTAGAATTAATAACCTAGGAAAATAAATTGATATGAGAATATAACTGATTTTCCTGATAAAACAATTTGATGAACAAAATTACTTCTTGCAACGAGATTTGATTTAGTAATTTTGTGAACAATTTAAACCTGTTTTCAAAGCTGAATTTTAACCTAGAATTTTACAAAGAGATTTGGATTTTCTGGTTTTAAATTTAAATAATATTTGTAGTGAGAACTGATTTATTTTACTAAAGTGTTCAGAGTTCTAAATCTGATCTTAATTGCTTGAATCCTATTTATTTGTTGATTTAATAATTTGTAATTTCCTGAGAAATTCCCTGGGCCTAGCTTCTTGATGTATTGAATTTTCACAAGCTTTTATTTAAATATTTTGCATTGTTTAATTTAATTCAAATTAATTTGTTTAGCTTAATTAAAAAACTCTATAATTTTATTGTGTAGACTTGAGTCCTTGTGGAATTCGACCCCGAAGTACTGCAGTGATCTTTTATTTGAGAGAGTAGCTCTAGGGTTTAATTTGAGCATATCAGTTATCATCAGATACCGATAGATGAGGTAGATGTGAGGAAGACTGCATTCAGAACGAGGTATGGGCATTATGAGTTTGTGGTGATGCCTTTTGGGTTGACTAACGCGCCAGCAGCGTTTATGAGATTGATGAAAAACGTGTTTCAAGAGTTTCTGGACGTGTCTGTCATCATTTTCATCGACGATATCCTGGTCTATTCTAAGAGTCCATAGGAGCATGCAATGCATTTGAGGGCAATTCTGGAGAAGCTGCGGGAGCAGAAGTTGTTTGCTAAGTTGAGCAAATGTAGTATCTGGCAGCGTGAGATGGGATTTCTGGGTCACGCTGTTTATGCAGATGGGGTTTATGTAGATCCGGAGAAGATTCAGGCCATCAAGTATTGGCCTAGACCGCAAAATGCTACTGAGATTAGGAGTTTCCTTGGGTTGGCAGGATACTACAAGAGATTTGTGCAGGGCTTTGCGAGCATAGCACGTCCTAGGACTATGTTGACAGGGAAGGATGTTCCTTTCTTTCGTCACAAGAGTGCAAGGAGGGCTTTGCAAGCTTGTAGGAGATGCTGACTACTACACCAGTTTTGGCTTTGCCTGAGCAGGGAGAAACCTATGTGATTTATACAGATGCATCCAGAGTTGGTTTGGGGTGTGTGTTGATGCAGCATGGGAAGGTGATTGCCTACGCTTCGCGGCAGTTGCAGAAGCATGACGATAACTATCCTACTCATGATTTGGAGATGGCAGCTGTAGTTTTTGCCCTGAAAATTTTGAGATTTTATCTTTATGGTGCAAAGGTGCAGGTGTTTACAGATCATAAGAGCATGAAGTATATATTCACTCAGCCTGAGCTGAATTTGAGGCAGATGCGGAATTTGGAGATAGCCTATCACCCTTGTAAGGCTAACTTGGTTGCAGATGCTCTGAGTCGGAAGAGGGTAGCTTCGGCTCAGGAGCATGAAATGGAGTCTCTGGTAGGAGAGATCATTGCATTGAGGTTGTGTGCAGTTTCTCAGGAGTCGTTAGGGTTGGAGGCGGCTGATAGAGCATATCTTCTGAGCAGGGTGCGGTTGGCTCAAGATAAGGATTTGGGGCTGGTGAATGCCTCTAAGGATGTTTATTTAGAGTACCAGGTCTCAGCTAATGGTACTATTTTGGTGCATGGGCGGATTTGTGTGCCCAAGGATGAGGAGTTGAGGCAGGAGATTTTGAGAGAGGCTCATGCGAGCAAGTTTTCTATTCATCAAGGAGCGACTAAGATATACCGTGACCTCAAGAGGTACTATCACTGGGTCGGGATGAAGAAGGATGTAGCTAGTTGGGTCGCGAGATGCGATGTGTGTCAGCTAGTGAAGGCTGAGCATCAGGTTCCAGGCGGATTGTTGAAGAGTCTGCCCATTCCAGAGTGGAAGTGGGATATAATCACGATGGATTGCAAGTGGCTTGGACCTTTGATGCTATTTGGGTCATTGTGGACCGGTTGACTAAGTCAGCACATTTGATAACTTTTATTTTAGCACTTTCCACTTTTGGAAACTTTTATTTCAGGAAAATTTCCTCCAAAACCCCACTTTACGAAAACTCTGTACCCCGAGAACCACCTCATCTTGTTACTTAGTTGCACAACCAACCACCCCTAAGCGACCAAGTAAACAAGAGAGATGGGCTGGAATACTCCATTCCCGCTCCACCCACGAATTACAGATGGGACCAGGCTAGACAAGCTCAAGTCGCGGCTTGCTTCTCATACCACTTCTTAAACATTTCCTTCATCCTCGCCTCAGGCTCCCAAGTCTGCTCCTCAACACCATCACAGTCCCAAAAGACTCTCATCAAAGGAATCTTCTTCTTCCAAAGTTCCTTGATCCTCCTCCCGAGAACCCTCACTGGTCTCGCTTCCAAAGTCATGTTAGGCTGAAGATCTTCAGGAATCTTAGCCAACAGCTGATCATCATCACAAAGACACTTCCGCAACATAGAAGGGTGGAAAACCTTGTGGAACGGACGCATAACCTTAGGCAACTCCACCCGCTCAATCACTCTAAATAGACCCATAAACCTCGGACTCAACTTAGTCTCTGTCAATGACCTGTTCGAACCCCGCAACATGGACATCTTGAGGTACACTTTGTGATGTGAGCACAGGACCGGAACCTGACCGAGATGCACCGGTTGCGACCGAGACGAATGACCAAGACGCGACGAGCACGACCGAGATGCTTGCACTGAGCACGAGACAACGATCGGCCAACGTTCCAGTGATCCTTCCATGAGCCACAACAAGGTCTAGGAGCTCTTCCAAGTCCACCAAGCAGAAGATCAACCTCTTTGTCCAAGCTTTCGTTCCAGACTAACCCCTGATCGAAGAAGACCGTGAAGAGACTATTCGCACGGCTTTCATCCTTACCCAAGGATGAAAGCAACCAAGTCGTTAGAGCGAGGAATCATACTCTTTTTCCTCACTCCGGGTTTTCCCACGAGGTTTACCGGAGGAGTTTTTAACGAGGCGAGGAGCTTTAATGCAAAACGTTTGAAGCCAATTCGTTTACCGCGCCAAGGCCGAAGACGGTTCTCTATCTTTACTTATGCTATGCGTTTTGATTTGAACTCTAGATCCTTCCTTTTATAACGTTAAGATGAGTGTTTGTGGTTATGTTTGAATCTTTAGGGGAGCGACGTGTTCTATTTCAAAGAGAACACGTCAAAGGACAAGTGTACGGACCATTGTGAGTCCGCGTGTCCTTAAGCCTTTCCTTAACCTAGCTATTTAAACTCTCTCTTAGCTTCTTGTAATACTTAGACTTGATTGAAATAAAAACATTTCGAAAGAGAGAATCTTTGACTCTTGTCTCACTCCTTTCTTTAGACTCAATCCAGGATTGATCTACCGAAACAACCCTAGCCGACTCGAACCGGGTTCGTCGTCGCTAGTCGAACGTATCGCGAGACCGAGCCATCCCTCGCGTGTCGTCATTCGATTCCCCTTCGTTCCCTCTCGTGCACCACTCTCGATCCCTTTCGTGTTCCCTCGTGTCGTCTCGGCCCCACCCGTATCGATCCGTCACGATCCGTCCGAGCGAGCAAGTCTGAGTCTTTCGTGCATCTCACGAAGCCTTTGGTGCTTCTTCACCAAACCTCGTTTCCACCACTCTTTGAGCTTCCCCAACTGTTCTAAGTTGTTTGGCCCGAGCAGCATCGCCTCTACAACGAATGGTCCCAAGGCGTGACCCAAGGACCGAGTCGTGCGACGTCTGGTGCTCGCATCACTCTGTCTCCTATCTGAAACTCAAGATCTCTCCTCCTCCTATCATCATAGCTCCTCTGCCGATCCTGAGCTTCCTTCATGTCCAACTTGAGCACCCGAATCTTCTCTGAGGTCTCCTGAACAAATTCTGCCCCGAACATGCTCCTCTCCCCCACCAGAGTCCAGCATAACGGTGTACGACATGGTATCCCATACAAAGCCTCGTAAGGATCCATCTTAATGCTCGCCTGATAAATGTTGTTGTAAGCAAACTCTACTAGGTTCAGGTGATCTTCCCAATGGCCAGCCCAATCCAACACACACATCCTCAGCAAATCATCTAGCGTCTAGATTGTCCTCTCTGACTGTCCATCTGTTTGGGGATGATAAGATGTACTCATATGCAACTTGGTGCCCATATCTGCCTGAAATGCCTTCCAGAACACTAAAGTGAACTTAGAATCCCTGTCAGAAACAATGCTCGCTGGCACCCCATGCAATTTAACTATCTCCCTCACATATTTCTTAGCCAAGACCGCTGCTCTATCAGTCTTCTTAATGGCTAGAAAATGTGCTGACTTAGTCAACCGGTCCACAATGACCTAGATAGAATCAAAAGTCTGTGACACTGGCAATCCTACTACAAAATCCATCGTGATCATATCCCACTTCCATTCAGGAATGGGTAGACTCTTCAGTAACCCGCCTAGAACCTGATGCTCAGTCTTCACTAGCTGGCACACATCGCACCTCGCTACCCAACTAGCTACATCCTTCTTCATCCCGACCCATTGATAGTACCTCTTGAGATCACGGTACATCTTAGTCGCTCTTGGATGAATAGAAAACTTGCTCGCATGAGCCTCTCTCAGGATCTCCTGCCTCAACTCCTCATCCTTGGGCAAACAAATCCGACCGTGCACCTAGATAGTACCATTATCTAAGACCATATACTCTGAATCAACATCCTTAGAGGCATTCACCAGCCCTAAATCCTTCTCCTGAGCCAACCGCACTCTTCTCAGAAGATCTGCTCTCTCAACTGCTTCCAAACCCAATGGTTCCTGTGAAACAACACACAACCTCAAATCACTGATCTCTCCTACTAGAGACTCCATCTCCTGCTCCTGAGCCAAAGCTACCCTCTTCCGACTCAGAGCATCTGCAACCAGTTTAGCCTTACCTGGGTGATAAGTTATCTCCAAATAAAAATCTGCTACAAGCTCCATCCACCGCCTCTCTCTCAAATTAAGCTCAGGCTGAGTGAATATATACTTCAGGCTCTTATGATCTGTAAACACCTGTACCTTTGCACCAGAAAGATAAGATCTCCAAATCTTCAGAGCAAAAACTACAGCAGCCATCTCCAAATCATGAGTAGGATAGTTGCCCTCATGCTTCCGCAATTGCCGCAAAGCGTAGGCAATCACCTTCCCATGCTACATCAACACACACCCCAAACCAACTCTAGATGCATCAGTATAAACCAAATAGGTTTCTCCCTGCTCAGGCAAAACCAACACTGGCGTAGTAGTCAACATCTCCTTAAGGCTTGTAAAGCCCTCCTCACACTCATGTGACCAAACAAAAGGAACATCCTTCCCAGTCAGCTTAGTCATAGGGTGTGCCCTACTTGCAAAGCCCTGTACAAACCTCCTGTTGTAACCTGCCAAACCAAGGAAACTCCTGATCTCTGTGGCATTTTGCGGTCTAGGCCAATCCCTGATAGCCTGAATCTTCTCCGGATCTACAGAAACCCCCTCTGTAGAAACAATGTGACCCAGAAAACCTATCTCACGCTGCCAAAAACTGCACTTTCTCAACTTAGCAAACAACTTCTGTTTCCGCATCGTCTCCAGAACTGCCCTCAAATGCAATGCATGCTCTTCAGGACTCTTAGAAAATACCAGGATATTGTCGATGAAAATGATGACAGACACGTCCAGAAACTCCTGAAACACGATGTTCATCAACCTCCTAAATGCTGCTGGCGCGTTAGTCAACCCAAAAGGCATCACCACAAACTCATAATGCCCCATACCTCGTCCTGAAAGCCGTCTTCCTCACCTCTGCCTCATCTATCGGTATCTGATGATAACCCGACGCCAGATCTACCTTGGAGAACCAAGTAGCACCCCTCAACTGATCCAACAACTCCTCGATCCTGGGAAGAGGGTACTTGTTCTTCACAATGACCCGATTCAAACCCCGATAATCAATACACAACCGAAAACTCCCATCCTTCTTCTTGAAAAATAACACCGTGCTCCCTACGGTGATACACTAGGACGGATGAATCCGTTACTCAACAAATCCTCTAGCTGCTTCTTCAGCTCTGCCATCTCTTCTGGAGCCATTCTGTAAGGAGCATCGGATAACGACGTCCTCTCCAGTTCCAGTTCAAACGTGAAAGGATCAGACCGAGATGGTGGTAATCCCTGCAATGACTGAAACACATCCTCAAATTCCTCAACAACCTGAATACCGATAACCGTGGACTTCCCCACTGACTCTAGCATTGATATAGTAACCAGATAAGCCTCACGCCCCTTCTCGATCATCTTCCCAGCATGAATGGCCGAGATCACGAGACTCCCTGAAGTCGGTCCAATACCCTGAAAAACCAACTTCCCTCCTGGACGCTCAAACTCCACTCTACCCCGATGGCAATCCAAATGCACCATATGTCGATGCAACCAATCTATCCCGAGAATAACATCATACAACTCCATTGGGCTAACAAGCAAATCCGCTGCCCATGACTCTCCTGCAATCTGAATATCAAGTCCTCTAGCTCATCCAATAACTCTCAGGAACTTGCCTCCCGCAACTCTGACAACTCATGTACGCTCCCCGGGATCCCCTCTGATTCCCGCGCTCTCTCACACTCCAGAGTGGTGAAGCTATGAGAAGCTCCAGAATCAAACATAACATGGGACTTAAACCCGCCCACCAACAAGGTCCCTACACAAACCTCATGTGTTGAGAACCTAACACATTATCACAGGGAAAACTTAAAATTTGAACCTACTGAAATTCACAAAGTTTAAATACCAGATATTATACTTGTGATCGCCCCAGCACTGGTTCCACCAGTCTTTGCAGTCCTGTACACCCATGGCGCCTGCTCAATCCGTGCCACCTGCTGCCCTCTCGGCTGCACTTGATGCAACTCTGCCACTGCCACCGGCTGCAACTTGGGACACAAGGGCCTGATGAGTCTTGGCTCCCTACAATGATAGCATACATGAGCTGCTGTCGTCGGGGCACTCCTCTTGGGACAGCTAGCAACCCTGTGATCCTTGCTCCCACACCCAAAGCAACTCGCAGCACTCGGCCTCTGCATAGCCTCCTACCTCCTCTTAGTTCCATGTGCAGGCTTTCCGCCCCTACTAGAACCTCCATGATGCTGAGCCTTACTAGGCTGAACTGCTGGACTAACCGCCACTGTCTGTGCCCGAATGTCCTCCTTGATCTCTGCCGCAGTCTCAATCAGCTCTGCACGCGTAGCATAGCTCCGCCCTCTACAGTGAACCCTCAAATCGTCACGTAGGGCCCTCAAAAACATCCTGATTTGAGCCTCCTCAAACTCCATAGCCCAACCCCCATAAGATAGAAGTCGACTGAACTCTAAGTCCAGCTCCCGCACTGACCGCGTCCCCTGAGATAACTGAAGAAACTGCACCTACAACCGGTCCAATGCCTCTCTCAGAAAGTACTTGCGGTTGACCTCCCGCACTGACCGCATCTCCCTCTGCACTCTCCTAGCAGTCACTGATATCCACCACACTTGAGCATCACCAATCAAGTGGTGGACCCCTATATCTACCCAAAACTCCTCAGGACATCTCAGAGTCTGGAAGTTACGTTCCACACTCGTCCTCCACGCATCTGCAGCAGTAGGATCTGTACCACCCAAAAACCGCGCAGTCTCGATGCCCTTCATCTCCTTGAGCATGGACAAATTACGTTCATGTGCTCCTGCATCCGCAGCCACTGGCTGCCGCTCCTACGCCACCACTGGCTGCTGCTCCTCCGCCACCACTGGTGGTACTACCTGATCCTGAGCCGGTACCCCTGCTGGCAACCGCTCCAACAACTGTGCTAGCAAAGCCACAAAATCAGCTCTAGGGACTCAACCTGCTGGAACTCCCACTCCCGGGACCCTAGCATCACCGGCCTCTCGAGCATCTATACTGCCCCCTCCGGCCACACTCATTATATCCTCCTGGACACCCTGCGACAGCACAATCTCTAGCTATCTGCACTACCATGAACATAAGACTAAGCAAACAATTTATATTATAACAAAAAAACATAAACTCACCGTGGAATCACACAGTAGGCTCAAAGAGGATGTTTTAGGACTCCGTGCCACACATAATTGACTAACTCACATAATCAATCAAAGCATGAAAATCCCAAACATCTACAGCACAAAGCCTAGTGAACCGAAACCTAGAACCGTAAGGGCTCTGATACCAAACTGAAAAGACCCAACCCATTTTTTTATAAATAAATAATAAATAATAATAATAATAAAATACAACTAGTGGTCCCATACCCACTAGCCACCTAACCACATTCACAACCAACAACAGAAGAACAAATACCAAAATAAAAAAAATATCCAATAATAAAACCAATATTATAACATAAACAATATCCAATATTCAATCAACAGGAAACATAGAACCAGCAACCTAGCAATGTTTCTAGTGATCCAACTCTAGCAACCTACCCCACAGTGTCGATCGATGCCGCTTCACTAGTGTCGACCGACACCAATTGGTGTCGATCAACACTACCTCTGCAACCGCGATCCACACGAAGCCGAGAGTTCGAATCTCGCTCCCAAACTCCACCAAATCACCCAATACTCAAAACCCAAGCTATATACGTCCGTAGGAACCTGTAGCAATCAATCCCAGCAAGAAAAACACACAAAAACAGCAACAAACAAGCAAGCATAAGGAATCACAGGCTTAGATCAGCAATGTCATGCACTCACCTCTCTGCAGGAAGATTCTGACCAACAACAACGAATCCAACCTTCCTAGCAATCTTCTAACTTCTTCCTAGCCTTGGATCTCTCAAGAAACAGCAAGGAATCTCACCAATCTCTCTCAAAAGCTCAAGAACAATGTTTTCTCCCGTTTTCTCTCAAAAATGTTAAACAACAACAAAGACAATTGCCAAAACCCTTCTTTTCGTCGACAAACACTTAATATCTTGGATTAATGGTTTTCCCTAAACCAAACCAACCAAAAACCGATAATAAAGTCCATCTGGTCGAACAAGAAATTAGTGGTGTCGATCGACACACCTTGGTTTCGATCGACACCCTCCCCCAAAACGTACAGTTTTGGTTTGCGGGTGTTACACGGTCCTTCGGGACAAGTGGTCTTTGTGACGGTCCTGTTGAGGAAATTTGTTTGGCCTTTGTGGTATGTTGATGATCCTTGGGTAGTCATGAGGTATTCCAGTGAGGGAATATGTGGTTGGTAGGACACTGTGTTGTTTTAGGCGAGCCACGTGAAGGAAACCTGGTTAGGGATAGGACTCAGACGTGTTTAGAATTGTTTGCTCATGACTCTTGGGGGACTTCGGTTCTCCTGGTACTGCCCCATATTCTGAGACTTTGTGGCTTGAGAGTATGGTTGGTATATCGACTTCGGATGACGATCCGGGGGCGTGCTGTAGGGTGGCAACCCGAGAGACGAATATTGGACTTCCTTATATACTATGGCATGCGGTCTTAGACCCGATGAGGAGCCTTAGACCCGATGAGGAGCCAACATTATGGCATGCAGGTTTCGGCCTAATGAGGAGCCAATAAAAACTCAAGGTTAAGGCCTATGAGTAAAAGAAAGTCCAAAAGTCGAGAGCAAATAATGCATGGAGTGTAAGTCTATCGGCTAGAGGTGACCTTTCGTAGATCGGTCGGTGGAAGTGCGGGCTGTGGAGACGGTTGCATGAGAGTCCTTGGCTGATGGTTGTTCGAGATTCGAGGACGAATCAATGTTGGTGGGGGAGAATTGTAACATCCGCGAACCGAATTCCCGATTTAGGGGTTGTATTGGTCGATGCTCTAAGTGTATCGGTCAATGCAAGGTCAATTCTGTGCGGTTTGACTTAAGCTAAACACTGCGTTTTGGGTTAGGAAAAACCCTTAAGCCGTGTTTTTGTCTCATTCAACGAGTTAGCCATTTTTGAGAGAAAAAAAAAGAGAGAAAAAGTTCTTGAGAGTTCTGAAGGATTTCTGGCGATTTGGGGCTGTTCCTGTAGAGATCTGTAGTTGGGATCATTGTAGGAGCTTCCTAGGAGCGTTGTCTTGCTTGTTTAAGGTTCAGAATCCTCTTGGCAAGGGTGAGTGCATGACCATGGCTTATCTAAGCTTGAGATTTCTTTGATCTGCTTGTTTCTGTGTTGTTTGGCTTGTTAGAACGTTAATAGAGGCTTTGTGAAGTTTTCTTGTGGCTTGGGATCAAGTTTGATGGTTTCAGGAACAAAGATCCGGTGAGACGCTTTGGGAAAACGATGCTCGGCATGTGCATTGGTCGATGCACTTTGTGTGTCGGTCGATGCAATGCGAGGACGACGCGATTTGACTTAGGAACATCGGTCGATGCCATGTGGAGGCGTCGGTCGATGCAACTAGGATTTTTCGTGAAATGTCGAGCATGTGTCGGTCGATGCAAAGTGAGTATTGGTCGATGCAGATCATGCGTCGGTCGACGCAATTCCCTGCTGGTGTCGGTCGATGCAGTTTTGGCGTCGGTCGATGCGGTGCCTAGTTTGTTTGTTTGATTGTTGTTTGATGGTTAGAGTATCTCAATTGCTTGTGTGTATATCCCAGTAGATGGAAGGATTGCCTCACTGAGTGTTTATATAAATATTCATGCATCTCAATTTGTGTTTGTGGTGCAGGTAAAGAAAAAGTGTGATCGTGGAATCAAAGCAAAGAAGAGGAGGATGTTCTAATCAACAGACTTGATTGTCGTTGATGAAAAGGTATATTTTCAATATACAGCGTTTCCTTAAATTTTTATTAATCTTTGATTACTTATATATTTATTTAATGTAAGGTAAAAAAATTCATTTATTGATGCGTTCTCTTTATCATGATATCTTTATAAACGATTTGGAAGAAGGTGAATGGATAATGTTATCAAGTTTCTCCCTTAGCAGGGTTGATAGGATTTTTAGGCCAACTGATCATCGTTTTATGATACATTGGAGAGATGTGACATGGTTTAGAAAAATTGCTCCTTTGTCTTCAATCCAGTATTTTTCTTTTGTATCATTTAATGATATCAAAAGTAGATATTTAGAGCCTGTTTATTGTGTCGGTGAGAAGAGGAAAATAATACTATACTAGGTAATAACCCGTACTGTTGCACGGAGTAAAATTTTTGTTTGAGATATTACGTTTGTAAATCTATGTATTTAGTATAATATTTATAATACAAATTTATATTGATTTGAATTCATCAAGTTTATGAAAGTTTAAAATAGTAATCGTTTCACCATAAATTTTAGATGGACATGATGACGGATTTAGATAGAATGTGAACCGAATTAGCAGCGCCAGATTTTATCAAAACCTTGAACTATCAAATCAGATAAAATTCACAAAAAACTAAAATTTCATGAATTAGATAATTTAAATAAAATTGTTAACCCAGTCAAACCCGTCCGTTAAGCCATCCCGCAACGTGTTTAAATATTTTGAGTCGCAAAATGTCTTTGCATCCATTCTGCTTAACTTCGTGAGATCTGCGTGGGTTACACATGATTCTTTTATTATAGCATATAGTACCAACTAACTAATTAGGGTAGTTACCAAATTATTTAGAAATTTAATATAAAATATAGATATTGATCTATCTACGAAATAGAAATTTTAAAAAATAACGGTTTTCAATAAAAATCGAAAAAGTAAACATAACTTTGACTTGAATTTTTTAATTATATATAAAATAATTATGGTAATATAGTTACTATTCTTTTGGAACGAAATATTAATAATATATTGAATATTTATTTTAAACGAAATTAATTATAAAAGATAGGGAAATATATTTGGTAATTAGTGATAAATTTACAAAAAAACATTTAATTTTTTCCGATGATAAATAGTTTAAATTTTTGACAATATATATAGATGTAAATATTCCATAAAGGTATTTCCATATTATGTATATAGAAATACGTTAAAAACTTTTAAAAGTCAAAATCGTAGGATTCGTTTTAGCAAAGGTTTTTTTTTGTGTGGCATGGCTAATCTTCTAACCAATGCTATAAAAATAAAATCGGGAAGAGACTATTTAATTGATGTGGACAACATGAACCCCTTCTATATGAGTGGAAAATTAACATAAAAATACTGAGAAAGTTTTGAGTGCTGTCATCCTTTTTTCAAATCAACAACCTTGATTGTAGTTGATGAAATTTTATTAATATTTGGTTACTTATGTATTTCTTTTATGTAGGGTAAAAAATTCATGTATTGATGGGCCCTTGATATCTTTACAAACTATTTGGAAGAAGGTGAATGGATGATGTTATCAAGATTTTCACTAAGCAGGGTTGATGGCATGTTTAGGCCAACTAACCATCGTTTTAGGATATATTGGATAGACGTGACATGGTTTAGAAAAATTCCTCCTTTGACTTCAAATCAATTTTATTCTTTTGTATCATTCAATGATATCAAAAGTGGATATTTTGACCCTGCTTTTTGTTTACGTGAGAGGAAAAAAATTTATTACTATATTATTAATTAAATTTAAAGTTGATAATTAATTCTCTATTGATAAATATTTGCAGATCTTATCGAAGAGTGTAGAGTGTTCGATATAGCTTTGAAGAAGATCCACCATACAAAGAATGGAATGAATTGTTTGTTGTTTTGGAAAAATTGAGTAAGTCGTTCTATTTTTATAAACTTTAAGTTTAACACTTTCAAAATTTTTTATTTCTAAAACAAACGAAATTGTAGGGGACCTAGGGGTGATCGATTATCATGTTGTTTACCAATGCACTACGCGAACGACTTCTATAATGATTGGACGCAATGTATTGGTGATGTCATATGTGTGTTACGTTTTGCTAAACTATTAGAGTAACAAAAGTTCAAAATATTCCTTCATGCTAAAGATGCAATTGCGTGGTTTATAATGTGTTAATTAATTGAACATTATAAATATAGATTCATGGATAGCAACCATGGTACACAATTGTACGAGCGTCATGATCAATCCTCTATGTCCTTAAGTCACGCAGATGAAAAATTGATTTTTATTTTTAAAGTGTATGATTTTTTATATTTTATATACAATTGTAGCGCCACGATCGCCACCTCTTAGTGGGCTCCATGTCCAAAGATCCACTTTCTTTAATGGGCCTCACGTCCTCTCACTAGGCCCGTGAGCCCATCCATATCCGACGGCCGGTTTGCTACGTCCGGGAAGTTTTAAAGACTTGTTACCGTCCCTACAAATCACCACATGATATTTTCATGTGTTTTTTCCTCACTCGCACAGTTCCGACAGTTACTTCCTGGAAGGTCACCCATCTTAAGACTACTCCAGCATAAGCACACTTAACACTGGAGTTCTCTCAGGACCTTTGACCAAAAAGATAAGTGCACTTTGGTGACATAGGTGGCCAAATCAATTCTTTTAAACCTCACCGCAAGTCTCTGAAATCGGGGTGTAACAATTCACCCCCACTAACAGATCGCAACGTCCTCGTTGCACACCAAGACCGTCTGTAACATCCGCGAACCAAAATATGCATTTTGGCTTAAAAGATAATGAAACCTTAGGGACTTTCTTCTTCAATTTCTCATTTATTTTTCTCAACCCAACCCCAAATAATCATGCTAACTACCTATCTTTCAAAACCGATTCTATTAGCTAGTCCAAATGATTCTAAGCTAAGCTAAAACAAGAGCCAGTTCTTTGTTGTTCTCAATACTCTCAAGGTTGCACAACCTATAGCACAATGAAAAGCCCTCACTCAAAAATTCACAACAAGGTTTGAAAGAAAGGTTTGGGTTCAAGGATAGGGAAAAACAAATCGGGTTAAACGAAAAGATTGGCAAAAATGGAGTGTTAACCCGAGTTTAGAGTTACCATGAGCAAGTATTCAAATTCCATAAGCAAGATAATTTAAGTTCAAGTTAAGTCCAATAATATAGAGATGATGCAATGTTCAAGCAAGTGGAGGAAGCTTTCAAAATACACAAGGTTTTAAACAAAAAAATTTCATTTTTTTCCAAAGATTGATCTAGCAACAATGAATTGTGATTAAGGGCTATAACTTCAATCTTAAGGTTTGACTTTAAACAAGGTGGTTTTAATCATTGTCCCCTAAAATGCATATGCAACAATCCTATATGAAGCAATCTAAACTCAACCCTAATAATGTAAATGGTTTTTTTTTTTAATTTTTCAAATTTTATTTGTGTTTTTATTAATGCAAATAGATGCAGACTCAAATGAATAAAACTAGCATGCAAAAATTTGAAATAAGAAAATAAGAAAAAAAAACACAATTTTATATACATTCTCAGACCCTCTCCCAAACTTAAATTACACAGTCCTCTGTGTAAATAAAAGTCTGAAAAAGAAGTATGAGAATCACACAAAATGAAACAAAATATAATGCAATGGTATAAACAATGGTTTGGATGAAAGTGGTACCTCATGGGTTGGTGAAGAAGGAGGTTGTGGCAGCTTCCATGCTCGCCAACGTGTACCCAGGATCGTCACCGGCTTCAGCAGGCGCCGGGATTCGCTCATTAGAGAGTTCGGTTATGTGCCCGAACGACTTGCTTGAACCAGCATCCAAGGGGTTGATCGGGTAAGGTATCGCGTAACTCATCGGGTAGGGCATCGGGTAGTATGATGGGTATGGTGGGAGAGGTCTGGAATGGTCACCCATGTAGCTTCTCGCAGTGTGCATCGAGTGCGGCATCGGATACGGTATCTGGTAGGTCGGAGGGAAAGGACCTGAGTGTTCACCCGAATGTGTGCTCGATTGAGGCATCAGGTATGACATTGTGTACCCCGTCGGGTTAGGTGTCGGACAGGCATCTGATTGGCTTCTCCGCGATCTATCGGGTTTAGTGACATTCTCCTTTGCTTGAGGCTCATAAGATGACGCTCTCTCAGGCTCTGGAGGTGNCCACGATCGCCACCTCTTAGTGGGCTCCATGTCCAAGGATCCACTTTCTTTAATGGGCCTCACGTCCTCTCACTAGGCCCGTGAGCCCATCCATATCCGACGGCCGGTTTGCTACGTCCGGGAAGTTTTAAAGACTTGTTACCGTCCCTACAAATCACCACATGATATTTTCATGTGTTTTTTCCTCACTCGCACAGTTCCGACAGTTACTTCCTGGAAGGTCACCCATCTTAAGACTACTCCAGCATAAGCACACTTAACACTGGAGTTCTCTCAGGACCTTTGACCAAAAAGATAAGTGCACTTTGGTGACATAGGTGGCCAAATCAATTCTTTTAAACCTCACCGCAAGTCTCTGAAATCGGGGTGTAACAATTCACCCCCACTAACAGATCGCAACGTCCTCGTTGCACACCAAGACCGTCTGTAACATCCGCGAACCAAAATATGCATTTTGGCTTAAAAGATAATGAAACCTTAGGGACTTTCTTCTTCAATTTCTCATTTATTTTTCTCAACCCAACCCCAAATAATCATGCTAACTACCTATCTTTCAAAACCGATTCTATTAGCTAGTCCAAATGATTCTAAGCTAAGCTAAAACAAGAGCCAGTTCTTTGTTGTTCTCAATACTCTCAAGGTTGCACAACCTATAGCACAATGAAAAGCCCTCACTCAAAAATTCACAACAAGGTTTGAAAGAAAGGTTTGGGTTCAAGGATAGGGAAAAACAAATCGGGTTAAACGAAAAGATTGGCAAAAATGGAGTGTTAACCCGAGTTTAGAGTTACCATGAGCAAGTATTCAAATTCCATAAGCAAGATAATTTAAGTTCAAGTTAAGTCCAATAATATAGAGATGATGCAATGTTCAAGCAAGTGGAGGAAGCTTTCAAAATACACAAGGTTTTAAACAAAAAAATTTCATTTTTTTCCAAAGATTGATCTAGCAACAATGAATTGTGATTAAGGGCTATAACTTCAATCTTAAGGTTTGACTTTAAACAAGGTGGTTTTAATCATTGTCCCCTAAAATGCATATGCAACAATCCTATATGAAGCAATCTAAACTCAACCCTAATAATGTAAATGGTTTTTTTTTTTAATTTTTCAAATTTTATTTGTGTTTTTATTAATGCAAATAGATGCAGACTCAAATGAATAAAACTAGCATGCAAAAATTTGAAATAAGAAAATAAGAAAAAAAAACACAATTTTATATACATTCTCAGACCCTCTCCCAAACTTAAATTACACAGTCCTCTGTGTAAATAAAAGTCTGAAAAAGAAGTATGAGAATCACACAAAATGAAACAAAATATAATGCAATGGTATAGACAATGGTTTGGATGAAAGTGGTACCTCATGGGTTGGTGAAGAAGGAGGTTGTGGCAGCTTCCATGCTCGCCAACGTGTACCCAGGATCGTCACCGGCTTCAGCAGGCGCCGGGATTCGCTCATTAGAGAGTTCGGTTATGTGCCCGAACGACTTGCTTGAACCAGCATCCAAGGGGTTGATCGGGTAAGGTATCGCGTAACTCATCGGGTAGGGCATCGGGTAGTATGATGGGTATGGTGGGAGAGGTCTGGAATGGTCACCCATGTAGCTTCTCGCAGTGTGCATCGAGTGCGGCATCGGATACGGTATCTGGTAGGTCGGAGGGAAAGGACCTGAGTGTTCACCCGAATGTGTGCTCGATTGAGGCATCAGGTATGACATTGTGTACCCCGTCGGGTTAGGTGTCGGACAGGCATCTGATTGGCTTCTCCGCGATCTATCGGGTTTAGTGACATTCTCCTTTGCTTGAGGCTCATAAGATGACGCTCTCTCAGGCTCTGGAGGTGCTAATCCTCGGATTCCTCCTAGTGGTCCGCTCCTCCCCATCCATGTGGGTGCATAAGCTGAAGTGGGAGCTGAGGCACAACTTGCCTTTTCTTGCAACTCCCTGATCTGTCCTCCCATCACATTTACTGTGTCGGTAAGGTCCCTCACTTTCTTAGCTAGGAACTTGTTCATCCTCTTCAACCATCTGATTCTCTTGTGAGCTTCTCTCACCCCAACTGGTTGCTTTTGAGAGCAAACATACTCCTAAAAATCATAGTCCTATGAGTTGTCGCCCTGTCCTTGCCCTGTTGGCTCTCTCTCTTCAGCATCGGACCCCCCCTCAGGGTTGTAAAGCTCCTCCAATGGTGGCATGAAGTCTATGTTCTCCCCTAGCCGGAGNCATAGGTGGCCAAATCAATTCTTTTAAACCTCACCGCAAGTCTCTGAAATCGGGGTGTAACAATTCACCCCCACTAACAGATCGCAACGTCCTCGTTGCACACCAAGACCGTCTGTAACATCCGCGAACCAAAATATGCATTTTGGCTTAAAAGATAATGAAACCTTAGGGACTTTCTTCTTCAATTTCTCATTTATTTTTCTCAACCCAACCCCAAATAATCATGCTAACTACCTATCTTTCAAAACCGATTCTATTAGCTAGTCCAAATGATTCTAAGCTAAGCTAAAACAAGAGCCAGTTCTTTGTTGTTCTCAATACTCTCAAGGTTGCACAACCTATAGCACAATGAAAAGCCCTCACTCAAAAATTCACAACAAGGTTTGAAAGAAAGGTTTGGGTTCAAGGATAGGGAAAAACAAATCGGGTTAAACGAAAAGATTGGCAAAAATGGAGTGTTAACCCGAGTTTAGAGTTACCATGAGCAAGTATTCAAATTCCATAAGCAAGATAATTTAAGTTCAAGTTAAGTCCAATAATATAGAGATGATGCAATGTTCAAGCAAGTGGAGGAAGCTTTCAAAATACACAAGGTTTTAAACAAAAAAATTTCATTTTTTTCCAAAGATTGATCTAGCAACAATGAATTGTGATTAAGGGCTATAACTTCAATCTTAAGGTTTGACTTTAAACAAGGTGGTTTTAATCATTGTCCCCTAAAATGCATATGCAACAATCCTATATGAAGCAATCTAAACTCAACCCTAATAATGTAAATGGTTTTTTTTTTTAATTTTTCAAATTTTATTTGTGTTTTTATTAATGCAAATAGATGCAGACTCAAATGAATAAAACTAGCATGCAAAAATTTGAAATAAGAAAATAAGAAAAAAAAACACAATTTTATATACATTCTCAGACCCTCTCCCAAACTTAAATTACACAGTCCTCTGTGTAAATAAAAGTCTGAAAAAGAAGTATGAGAATCACACAAAATGAAACAAAATATAATGCAATGGTATAAACAATGGTTTGGATGAAAGTGGTACCTCATGGGTTGGTGAAGAAGGAGGTTGTGGCAGCTTCCATGCTCGCCAACGTGTACCCAGGATCGTCACCGGCTTCAGCAGGCGCCGGGATTCGCTCATTAGAGAGTTCGGTTATGTGCCCGAACGACTTGCTTGAACCAGCATCCAAGGGGTTGATCGGGTAAGGTATCGCGTAACTCATCGGGTAGGGCATCGGGTAGTATGATGGGTATGGTGGGAGAGGTCTGGAATGGTCACCCATGTAGCTTCTCGCAGTGTGCATCGAGTGCGGCATCGGATACGGTATCTGGTAGGTCGGAGGGAAAGGACCTGAGTGTTCACCCGAATGTGTGCTCGATTGAGGCATCAGGTATGACATTGTGTACCCCGTCGGGTTAGGTGTCGGACAGGCATCTGATTGGCTTCTCCGCGATCTATCGGGTTTAGTGACATTCTCCTTTGCTTGAGGCTCATAAGATGACGCTCTCTCAGGCTCTGGAGGTGCTAATCCTCGGATTCCTCCTAGTGGTCCGCTCCTCCCCATCCATGTGGGTGCATAAGCTGAAGTGGGAGCTGAGGCACAACTTGCCTTTTCTTGCAACTCCCTGATCTGTCCTCCCATCACCTTCACTGTGTCGGTAAGGTCCCTCACTTTCTTAGCTAGGAACTTGTTCATCCTCTTCAACCATCTGATTCTCTTGTGAGCTTCTCTCACCCCAACTGGTTGCTTTTGAGAGCAAACATACTCCTAAAAATCATAGTCCTATGAGTTGTCGCCCTGTCCTTGCCCTGTTGGCTCTCTCTCTTCAGCATCGGACCCCCCCTCAGGGTTGTAAAGCTCCTCCAATGGTGGCATGAAGTCTATGTTCTCCCCTAGCCGGAGTTTTGTGCACACGACGTTGGGCAGAATCATTTGAGTAGCTCCGACTGCTGGATGAACAAACTTGAAGAGCGACCTATCATTTGGCCTCTCATAGGCTAAGAACCTCGCCAATGTAAGGTAGTCGATGTCTAACTATCTTGGCTCATGTACCACTCCCTTCAGGGGCGCATCGCAAGCTACCAAAATCGGTGTGACCAATCCTCCTATGGAGATCTCTCTAGCTCCTTCTCTCCTTTCGGTTTCATTGCCCCCTGATTTCAGATACAAGAACTGATCAAGCAAGACAAAGATCAAACTTGTATCCGCAACATCTCCTACTAGCGGTCTACCATCCCTAACATTATCTAATACTCCACACAAGGCAATGTCTAGCAGTTGGAGCTCATGATCATTCACATTACCAATTTCCTTCCTAGCAAATAGAGTGCAGGCTAGGGACTTGTGAAAATACCTCAAAACAGGGCTCNTATTCAAATTCCATAAGCAAGATAATTTAAGTTCAAGTTAAGTCCAATAATATAGAGATGATGCAATGTTCAAGCAAGTGGAGGAAGCTTTCAAAATACACAAGGTTTTAAACAAAAAAANTTTCTTGCAACTCCCTGATCTGTCCTCCCATCACCTTCACTGTGTCGGTAAGGTCCCTCACTTTCTTAGCTAGGAACTTGTTCATCCTCTTCAACCATCTGATTCTCTTGTGAGCTTCTCTCACCCCAACTGGTTGCTTTTGAGAGCAAACATACTCCTAAAAATCATAGTCCTATGAGTTGTCGCCCTGTCCTTGCCCTGTTGGCTCTCTCTCTTCAGCATCGGACCCCCCCTCAGGGTTGTAAAGCTCCTCCAATGGTGGCATGAAGTCTATGTTCTCCCCTAGCCGGAGTTTTGTGCACACGACGTTGGGCAGAATCATTTGAGTAGCTCCGACTGCTGGATGAACAAACTTGAAGAGCGACCTATCATTTGGCCTCTCATAGGCTAAGAACCTCGCCAATGTAAGGTAGTCGATGTCTAACTATCTTGGCTCATGTACCACTCCCTTCAGGGGCGCATCGCAAGCTACCAAAATCGGTGTGACCAATCCTCCTATGGAGATCTCTCTAGCTCCTTCTCTCCTTTCGGTTTCATTGCCCCCTGATTTCAGATACAAGAACTGATCAAGCAAGACAAAGATCAAACTTGTATCCGCAACATCTCCTACTAGCGGTCTACCATCCCTAACATTATCTAATACTCCACACAAGGCAATGTCTAGCAGTTGGAGCTCATGATCATTCACATTACCAATTTCCTTCCTAGCAAATAGAGTGCAGGCTAGGGACTTGTGAAAATACCTCAAAACAGGGCTCCTTATTTGAGCAGATTTGGAGCTTGTAAACTTGTAGGGGAGCTTATCTCCTGTTTTTAGCCATAGGGGCTTCATCTCGTCCTTGCTTACTTCCATGTTCTTTCCACTACCAGCCTTGAAACCATTGATGACCTTCTCCTCTTTATCTCCTTTTGAGATTGAACGAATGGTAACAATTATGTTTGCACAAAAAAAGTGTCTATGACCAACCAATCAAGTTGAGAAATTAGAAGAATATTAATTTGACATAATTAAAGAAATTATAGAAAATTATAATCACGANCCCCTAAAATGCATATGCAACAATCCTATATGAAGCAATCTAAACTCAACCCTAATAATGTAAATGGTTTTTTTTTTTAATTTTTCAAATTTTATTTGTGTTTTTATTAATGCAAATAGATGCAGACTCNCACGATAATATATGAATCTTAAATAATTCAAAGATGAAAATATAAATTAAATAAAATAATCTAAAAAACTACAATANAATGAATAAAACTAGCATGCAAAAATTTGAAATAAGAAAATAAGAAAAAAAAACACAATTTTATATACATTCTCAGACCCTCTCCCAAACTTAAATTACACAGTCCTCTGTGTAAATAAAAGTCTGAAAAAGAAGTATGAGAATCACACAAAATGAAACAAAATATAATGCAATGGTATAAACAATGGTTTGGATGAAAGTGGTACCTCATGGGTTGGTGAAGAAGGAGGTTGTGGCAGCTTCCATGCTCGCCAACGTGTACCCAGGATCGTCACCGGCTTCAGCAGGCGCCGGGATTCGCTCATTAGAGAGTTCGGTTATGTGCCCGAACGACTTGCTTGAACCAGCATCCAAGGGGTTGATCGGGTAAGGTATCGCGTAACTCATCGGGTAGGGCATCGGGTAGTATGATGGGTATGGTGGGAGAGGTCTGGAATGGTCACCCATGTAGCTTCTCGCAGTGTGCATCGAGTGCGGCATCGGATACGGTATCTGGTAGGTCGGAGGGAAAGGACCTGAGTGTTCACCCGAATGTGTGCTCGATTGAGGCATCAGGTATGACATTGTGTACCCCGTCGGGTTAGGTGTCGGACAGGCATCTGATTGGCTTCTCCGCGATCTATCGGGTTTAGTGACATTCTCCTTTGCTTGAGGCTCATAAGATGACGCTCTCTCAGGCTCTGGAGGTGCTAATCCTCGGATTCCTCCTAGTGGTCCGCTCCTCCCCATCCATGTGGGTGCATAAGCTGAAGTGGGAGCTGAGGCACAACTTGCCTTTTCTTGCAACTCCCTGATCTGTCCTCCCATCACCTTCACTGTGTCGGTAAGGTCCCTCACTTTCTTAGCTAGGAACTTGTTCATCCTCTTCAACCATCTGATTCTCTTGTGAGCTTCTCTCACCCCAACTGGTTGCTTTTGAGAGCAAACATACTCCTAAAAATCATAGTCCTATGAGTTGTCGCCCTGTCCTTGCCCTGTTGGCTCTCTCTCTTCAGCATCGGACCCCCCCTCAGGGTTGTAAAGCTCCTCCAATGGTGGCATGAAGTCTATGTTCTCCCCTAGCCGGAGTTTTGTGCACACGACGTTGGGCAGAATCATTTGAGTAGCTCCGACTGCTGGATGAACAAACTTGAAGAGCGACCTATCATTTGGCCTCTCATAGGCTAAGAACCTCGCCAATGTAAGGTAGTCGATGTCTAACTATCTTGGCTCATGTACCACTCCCTTCAGGGGCGCATCGCAAGCTACCAAAATCGGTGTGACCAATCCTCCTATGGAGATCTCTCTAGCTCCTTCTCTCCTTTCGGTTTCATTGCCCCCTGATTTCAGATACAAGAACTGATCAAGCAAGACAAAGATCAAACTTGTATCCGCAACATCTCCTACTAGCGGTCTACCATCCCTAACATTATCTAATACTCCACACAAGGCAATGTCTAGCAGTTGGAGCTCATGATCATTCACATTACCAATTTCCTTCCTAGCAAATAGAGTGCAGGCTAGGGACTTGTGAAAATACCTCAAAACAGGGCTCCTTATTTGAGCAGATTTGGAGCTTGTAAACTTGTAGGGGAGCTTATCTCCTGTTTTTAGCCATAGGGGCTTCATCTCGTCCTTGCTTACTTCCATGTTCTTTCCACTACCAGCCTTGAAACCATTGATGACCTTCTCCTCTTTATCTCCTTTTGAGATTGAACGAATGGTAACAATTATGTTTGCACAAAAAAAGTGTCTATGACCAACCAATCAAGTTGAGAAATTAGAAGAATATTAATTTGACATAATTAAAGAAATTATAGAAAATTATAATCACGATAATATATGAATCTTAAATAATTCAAAGATGAAAATATAAATTAAATAAAATAATCTAAAAAACTACAATAAATTTTAAAATACGGTATTAGAAAAAGAAGATGCATATATTAATCTTTCAATTTTTTGGGTCAACATATTAATCTTACCTATTCCAAACTAAAAGAAATAGAAAGTAAGAGTATATTTTAGTTTAAAAAAAAAAANCAATGGTTTGGATGAAAGTGGTACCTCATGGGTTGGTGAAGAAGGAGGTTGTGGCAGCTTCCATGCTCGCCAACGTGTACCCAGGATCGTCACCGGCTTCAGCAGGCGCCGGGATTCGCTCATTAGAGAGTTCGGTTATGTGCCCGAACGACTTGCTTGAACCAGCATCCAAGGGGTTGATCGGGTAAGGTATCGCGTAACTCATCGGGTAGGGCATCGGGTAGTATGATGGGTATGGTGGGAGAGGTCTGGAATGGTCACCCATGTAGCTTCTCGCAGTGTGCATCGAGTGCGGCATCGGATACGGTATCTGGTAGGTCGGAGGGAAAGGACCTGAGTGTTCACCCGAATGTGTGCTCGATTGAGGCATCAGGTATGACATTGTGTACCCCGTCGGGTTAGGTGTCGGACAGGCATCTGATTGGCTTCTCCGCGATCTATCGGGTTTAGTGACATTCTCCTTTGCTTGAGGCTCATAAGATGACGCTCTCTCAGGCTCTGGAGGTGCTAATCCTCGGATTCCTCCTAGTGGTCCGCTCCTCCCCATCCATGTGGGTGCATAAGCTGAAGTGGGAGCTGAGGCACAACTTGCCTTTTCTTGCAACTCCCTGATCTGTCCTCCCATCACCTTCACTGTGTCGGTAAGGTCCCTCACTTTCTTAGCTAGGAACTTGTTCATCCTCTTCAACCATCTGATTCTCTTGTGAGCTTCTCTCACCCCAACTGGTTGCTTTTGAGAGCAAACATACTCCTAAAAATCATAGTCCTATGAGTTGTCGCCCTGTCCTTGCCCTGTTGGCTCTCTCTCTTCAGCATCGGACCCCCCCTCAGGGTTGTAAAGCTCCTCCAATGGTGGCATGAAGTCTATGTTCTCCCCTAGCCGGAGTTTTGTGCACACGACGTTGGGCAGAATCATTTGAGTAGCTCCGACTGCTGGATGAACAAACTTGAAGAGCGACCTATCATTTGGCCTCTCATAGGCTAAGAACCTCGCCAATGTAAGGTAGTCGATGTCTAACTATCTTGGCTCATGTACCACTCCCTTCAGGGGCGCATCGCAAGCTACCAAAATCGGTGTGACCAATCCTCCTATGGAGATCTCTCTAGCTCCTTCTCTCCTTTCGGTTTCATTGCCCCCTGATTTCAGATACAAGAACTGATCAAGCAAGACAAAGATCAAACTTGTATCCGCAACATCTCCTACTAGCGGTCTACCATCCCTAACATTATCTAATACTCCACACAAGGCAATGTCTAGCAGTTGGAGCTCATGATCATTCACATTACCAATTTCCTTCCTAGCAAATAGAGTGCAGGCTAGGGACTTGTGAAAATACCTCAAAACAGGGCTCCTTATTTGAGCAGATTTGGAGCTTGTAAACTTGTAGGGGAGCTTATCTCCTGTTTTTAGCCATAGGGGCTTCATCTCGTCCTTGCTTACTTCCATGTTCTTTCCACTACCAGCCTTGAAACCATTGATGACCTTCTCCTCTTTATCTCCTTTTGAGATTGAACGAATGGTAACAATTATGTTTGCACAAAAAAAGTGTCTATGACCAACCAATCAAGTTGAGAAATTAGAAGAATATTAATTTGACATAATTAAAGAAATTATAGAAAATTATAATCACGATAATATATGAATCTTAAATAATTCAAAGATGAAAATATAAATTAAATAAAATAATCTAAAAAACTACAATAAATTTTAAAATACGGTATTAGAAAAAGAAGATGCATATATTAATCTTTCAATTTTTTGGGTCAACATATTAATCTTACCTATTCCAAACTAAAAGAAATAGAAAGTAAGAGTATATTTTAGTTTAAAAAAAAAAATTGCCTTCCCATTAAAAAAGTTTCACCAATAGAATGATAAGAACGTTTTCTGTTTAGTTAATCTAGGTTATATAATCTCTGTTGCTATCTTGAATTTTTGTATTCATGTTTTTTTTTTATGCTACCTGTCCTGCAAATTAAAAGAAATAATAATAACACCGTGAGAAATTTGTTAATCCCAAAAATCTTAGTTATTATGCATAAAAAACTTTGTTAACACTTGAAAGTCAAAGATTGCGTAGTATGCATTACGAAATTGAGAAACGAAACAAAATTCAAAGAGAAATTTTGTATAGTTGCTTCGATTAGACAACAAACAAATTGTCTACGAGACTTGTTCAAGAACAATGATAACAAAAGGTTAATAAAAACAAAAAAGAAATTTTTACCAAGAAAAAAAAATCTTGTTGAAATTATTTTATGTGGTGAAAAATATGTCATCTGTTTGCTTATATAGAGGGGTGTATTTACAATCTTTTTTCTTTTAGGATTAACAAACTTCTTTTTAATATAATAAGATTACAATTATCTTATGCATCATTTTACCAAGTTTGAAACTGTGATTTTTGATTGTTAAAATTGACACGTGACACGATCTGATGAGTTACTAACTTAGATATTTAATCGTTAAAACTGACACGTGTCACGATCTGGTGAGTTTTTAACTTTGATCTCTGACCGCTAAAACTAATACGAAAAACAAATCTGGTTGAAATTATTTTATTTAGTGAAAAGTATGTCATCATCTATTTGCTTATATAGAGGAGTGAATTTACAATCATTTTTCTTTTAGGATTAACAAACTTCTTTTTAATATAATAAGATTACAATTATCTTATTCATAGTTTTACCAAGTTTGAAAACTGTGATTTTTTTATCGTTAAAATTGACACGTGTCACGATCTAATGAGTTACTATCTTTGATATGTGTTTTATGATCGTTAAAATTGACAAGTGACACGATCTAATGAATTACTAACTTGGATATTTAATCGTTAAAACTGACATGTGTCACGATCTGGTGAGTTACTAACTTTGAAAACCAAGGTTTATATAATAAGATATGACACAAATGCCAAATTTTATTTCGTATGTTTCCATAGTTTTCGTAAGGTTACATATTTTACACTTGCAATGTTTCTTCTCTTTTTTTTTTGCTGGTTGAGGACTAAGCTGAGTTGTATGTTTCTTTATTCGTTAAATCCAATGTTGTCATGCTTACAATACAATTAGGCTGTATACTATTATAGTATGTTAGTGTTCATAAAGTCTCCGGTTCACTATACAGCATAGATCTTTTTTTCTTTTCTTGGTTAATCCAACGGGTATATATATACTTTGTAGTGTAATGCAATGTGGTCACCTTATGAACACCTCTTTTCTTCCAAGATCGAGGCTTCTTTTAGCATGCTAGCTGAATCTTCGACCATATTCAGC
>NC_025698.1:27319030-27380406 GCF_000633955.1 Camelina sativa | reverse complement strand
ATAGATGAACCTGTGTCACTCACATGACTCGGAGGGATGTGTTTCCCACTAAGAAGATCCAAAAGAAACGTCCCAAAGCTGAAGACAACACTCTCTGGAATTAACGTACCTACCAATATATATATATACATCATTTGCCACAAAAAGGTGTAAAACTCTTTCAATGAACCTGTTAATTGCTTTAATATTTGCATAAGATATACTCATGATCCATTTGCTAAGTGAATCAAATATATGAAGTGCATAATTCATCAACTTAGAAGACAAGTTATGGATATATAACAGTGTTTTAATCTTGTAATTTTACATATGTGTGTTTGTGTGTGATCAGTTCGTATATATAGGAGTATCTATGATTCAATTTCACATCATCCATAACAAAGCATTCCTTTATTCTGTTCAAGCTCTCTCAAGAGCTCCTCTTCTTCTCCTTTTCTTCTTTCCATATTTTCATTATAGTTTGATTGATTATATATATGCTGTCTAGTAAGATTATATTAGGTTAATAAGAAGAGTAATCTAGAACAAAGACGTTACCACTTATAAGATATTCGGGCGGTGTATAAGCAAGATTCGTGCTGAAGTTTTTGCCATCTTTGCTATTTTTCATCCACCCATAACATGAAAGCCGAGGACTTCCGTTCTGCGTGACAACAACAAGAAAAGAAAGAAACTGTACTGTGAATAAAGTGTCAGGGTGGCCGAGTGGTCTAAGGCGCCAGACTCAAGTTCTGGTCCTCGTGAGAGGGCGTGGGTTCAAATCCCACTTCTGACAATTTGATTACTTTTTGTGGAATTATTTTAAAACAAAAAAAAAGAAAGAAAAAACTTAGAAATTTCTGACAAAACCATTAAACATATGCAATGGCGTTACCTCATCAAAGAGAACCCGACAAGTATTGAAATCATGGTACAATTTGTGTCCACTCTGTCTACAATATTCTAAACCTTCAGCTACGTAAAGTGCAACTCTCAATCGCATGGCCCACTCCATGGTTTGTTTCTCCCCTGTAATACGAGCAAAAGGGAAAAAAAAACTCAAGTACTTGTGGACCAAGTAAAGACCCTAACCACAAGAAGGTGTCATACAATGAAACAGATGTTTGTTGAGGGTGTCGTTGGGCATATACTCCGATACAAGCAACCTTTCATCTCCGTCACAACAATAACCTATCAAATTCACCAGTCTAACGTGCCTCAGTTTCCCGATAGCTCGAGCTTCTGCCTGCATAGAATTCGAATTGGTTCAACCAATTCGAATAAGGAATTCGAGATCGGAGAAAACATTCAAACACATACTTCGAATTGTTTGGGATCAGGCCATGTTGATTTGGAGAACTTTTTAACGGCAATAAGACGTACGTCTTTGTCGTTTTGAATGCAGCCTCGGTAAACAACGTTTGCTTCTTGATCAGAACCAACTGATACGACTGCGTTTTGGTTGAAATCGTTTGTGGCGTTACGAAGATCCGTTGCGGAGAACTCGGAGAAGTCGGGCACGTCGGAAAAATGCCATCCCCTGCCTTCGTTAATGTTAGGAGGATGACGGTGGCGATTACTACGCTTGGTTCCTTTCCCACGACGGCCGGAGATATCATTAGAGGTAAGTCTCTTGTCATGCAAGGACGATGGTTTCAAGAAAGACGATTGACAGCAACCCATGATCAGAGGGGCGACTCAAGTCGGCATCAACATTAACGTTCTTCTTGTTTTTTTTTTTCTTTTCTCTGGCGACGCTTTGACGTCACCGTCGTCGCCGAGAGGGAGAGAGAAAAAAGATTGGTCACTTTGGCATCTCCTCTTCTTTCGGGTTTCGCAACCTCTCTCAAAATTTTCTACGTTTGCATGCAAATGAATCGTTTGGTTTCAACAATATAAGGGTAGTTTTGTCATTCCATCTAACTGAATATTTCAATTTTCACAAGTTTCTCGCGCGATATTTTAGGATTAAGTTTGTTTAAAGAAAAGAACACGACTCAATTAGATCATTATCCAACGTTTTTATAATCTGTTAGTTTTTTTTGGGCCTCCTCCTACGAACATATATCTCTACTACTAATAAAGACATCAAAATTTCAAATATATATATAAGATTAATCTATCTTTTAGGAATAAAGACATCAAAACTTTGGTTATAACATGGCAGTTGTCAAAATTTTACTTTTGTTACCGACCACTACAATATATTTTAACAACCAAGGATCCACAAAAAAAAAAANAAAAAAAAAAAAAAAAAACAGCTGCTTTTCACAGAGATATGTCTAATTAAGCCTCAACCACACAAACTAAATTTATGTTTACATGGGAGTAAGTCTTACATTTCTCATCGGAGCCATCTAAAATCTCCATAGCCTGTTAAATTTATATTTTGACATAAATAACCAATCCCGAAACACTGATGAGATGATTCGAGTTGCTCTACTTTTCTTGAACTCTCTTCACCGATAAGCTAGCATCCAAATTGCATCAATTATTTTTGTATCCAATTGCGGATAAGAAAATGCTTATTAGATTTGTGGAAGCAGCATACATTCTAGAAAAATCTCGACAGTATTGTTTTCTTAAGTTTTTTTTGTTTTTCTTTTGCTCATAGTNAAAAAAAAAAAAAAAAAACAGCTGCTTTTCACAGAGATATGTCTAATTAAGCCTCAACCACACAAACTAAATTTATGTTTACATGGGAGTAAGTCTTACATTTCTCATCGGAGCCATCTAAAATCTCCATAGCCTGTTAAATTTATATTTTGACATAAAAGACCAATCCCGAAACACTGATGAGATGATTCGAGTTGCTCTAATTTTCTTCAACTCTCTTCACCGATAAGCTAGCATCCAAATTGCATCAATTATTTTTGTATCCAATTGCGGATAAGAAAATGCTTATTAGATTTGTGGAAGCAGCATACATTCTAGAAAAATCTCGACAGTATTGTTTTCTTAAGTTTTTTTTGTTTTTCTTTTGCTCATAGTGCCGGAAAAGTTATCTTCGAAAGAACTTAAAGCGAAAAAACTTTGATTACTAAGGGAGGGAGTTGTGCTCTAACGAATATTGACTCATAATTCAGCTTGGCTGACAATAAATAATAATGGACGTAGTTTTTTATTTTATTTTTCTTTTAATCGATGGACATATAAGGATATGAAAAAAATGTATTATGTTTATTGTTTAGTTTTGTTACTGATCAGTGTACTTTTAAAACTATATGTTCTTAGTTATCATTAGGTAAACTATGTGGTATAAAATATTTACAAACTTTGTAAGAAAAATATCACATGGTATTTGGTATTTAAATAATTAATTAATAGGTAGATGTTTTAGGAAACCATTACACCCCATTATGAAAAAGGTAAACATCAAACTCCAGATTATATATGTATGATCTTTGAGTATATTATAAATTAAGAGTTTATGATGTATATATATATCTTCTAGAGACGATTGAAAAAACTTTACACTGACGCATATGGTTTATTAGATGATGAGGATCATATCATGTAAAACTTAAGTACTAACTTATATTATTTTAAGAATGCCTTGGGACACAAGAAAAATTTAGAATCACAAAAAGAAAAAAGTAGAGATAAAATATTCAAGCAAAAGGCAGATTCCATTCGATATTTATTTAATTAGAAACATAACAATGTCTCAGTTATTTACATAAGATAATTTGAAGGAAAAATACCAAATACCAATAGTGAAAGGTTTCCACGTAACAATCCAGTTATTATTTTTGTTTACATAATCAGTTTCAAGAAAAAAATTAACGTTAACTTATCACTTATTAGTCTTGTTTTAAAAATCTCCGCCTAGCACCGATTACGCTCCGTAAAATCGCTAGACCCACCCTTTCCGCCTTCGATTAATGACTAATCCCTACCTAGCATCGATTATCTGATTATACCGTCTAATCCGATTAATTTCCGCTTAATTTTGTATATACCGATTATTTTTGGAGCCAAATATAAATCAAATATATATATATATATATATATTTTTGTTATTTAAACATTTAAATTAAGAGTTTATGATGTTTTACAATAAATAATGTACAAATTTTTAATTAAAATCATAATTTTTTTCTTAAAATTATGTTTTTATGTGTTTACTGTAGTTTTAAAAACAATACTATAGCTTTATATTTTATTTGATATTTTTCTTTTCACATAAACAGAATTATACATATATTTAGTACTACATATTTTTAATTTAATATTAATTCAATAAAATAACTCTAAAACTAGTCCCCGATTAATCCCCGTTTAATCTCCGATTTTTTTGCTAGGCGCTAGGCGCACCTTGACCGCCCGACTAGCGCCTAGCGATTTCTAAAACAGGACTTATTAGTATGGTTTTTCTGCGTATACGACCAATTGGCTGATCAAGTATTTCATTTCCAAGGAGAGCCTTTCCATTCTTCGTTTTGCAGCGTCGCGTCTCGCCTACCATTTGCATGTGCAATAGCCACTTCATCTGGTGGACCTTGTTGTGGATATATAGGCAGCTGGGTAATGTAGTAGCACTATTTCATTGGTGAGGTCTTTAATTTCATTTTCCTTCTCACACCTCATTGTACACTCCTCATTGCACATTGCACATTGCACAAGATTTCAAAAAAAGGAACAAAAAAAGTGTGAAACAATAAATTTGTGACGAACAAAAAGTTCTATGCATAGGAAGATCCCCATCTAAACATCTGAATCAATTATGAAAATGTGATTTTCATGTTTTTTTCTTCTAAATTACCGTTTTGGTTTAAATGTTATAGATTTACCATTTTTCAGGTTATAACTATACAATATAACATATGTTTTACTTGTTATGTTTGAGTTTAGTCAGTTATATTTATTCTTAAACATAAGCATGCTTTATAAAATATGTATTTTAGCAAAACAAAATAAAAAAATTTGTAAAATTTTGAGCGTTTAAATGGTAAATCTGTGAGAGTTGAGCGAATATAGCACATCCACAATATCTAAGTAAGAAAATAGCAAAATTCTTAATATAATCCCTAATTATAACTGAAAACAAGAAGCAATTCTATTTAAGACAAATTCCAATTTTCACATTTCTATTGGTAGGGTGATTGTGCTTTCATCTTATGGAATATTTGTTTAAAAAGTTTAATGGATTTGCTCTTTAAAAGAATTTAAATATTTTGTATAAACTTATATTGAACTTGCCATTTTTTTTATAACAAAGTATTGAACTTGCCACTTTTCACATTTTGTAACATCTCGAACCCAGTTTAGGGTGTGTGTCGATCGACATCACTAAATTGGTGGTCGTTTGGTTTATTTCAAAATTGCTCGGTTTAACTTGGTTTGGGTTTGGAGAGAAAAAATCCTAATTCTTTTAAAGGCTTGACAAGCCTCTTTTCTTTGTGGGAGTTTTGTTTGTCGCTTCTAGGAGAGAAAGAGAAAAAAGAGAGAAAGGTTGTGAGTTTGATCCTAAGAGCAAAGAGAGAGCTTTGAGGAGGGTTAAGAGAAAAAGAAGGGAGATCCATCATCTATATGTGTTTTGGAAGAGTCAAGGAGGCTTTCTCATGTCTGTTATCGAAGGTAAGTTGTGTTGTTTAGTGTTTAATCTACTAGGGAATCATTAGTTGTGAAGAATTAGGGTTTGTGGCGAAAAAGAGCTTGAAGGGAAGCTTTGGTCGTGGTTTTTGGGTTGGTGTCGACCGACACCACCATGGTGTCGTTCGACACCCCAACATTGCCACCACACGTCCATGGAAAACGTCCATGTTAACTTTCGGTTAATTCACAAACTAACCATTCATTCCACAAATCCAATGTTGAATGCAAATCTGATAGCATTACAAAGCTCCCCACCAAATTTCAGCCAAATTGAACTCTGTTTCATCCTCTAAACGTTTTCCCAAAGTAGCCATCTTGGATCAGTTCGCTCTGTCCGTACGTAAGGGTTGGTGTCGACCGAGACCATGTGTGGTTGCAATGTTGGGGTGTCGAACGACACTAAGGTGGTGTTGGTTGACACCAATATGTTGTTGAGTGTTTGGGTCATAAGAGAACAGCTGGGATTAGGTTTGGATGAGGAGAGATCGACGAAAGTGATGCTGTGGGTGTCGGTGTTGATCGAGACCATGTGTGTTGGATCGCAAGTGGTATGTCGGGTGACGATCGACACCAGGTGGAGGTGTCGATCGACACTGGCGGAGTTGATAGTGAATCGAACTATTCGTGGGGAAGTGTTGTCCGTGGCTGGACGAAATCAAATATTTCACCTCACCTCTCTTGTTACTTGGTCGCTAGAGGTGGTTGGTTTTGCGACTCAGTAACTAGATGTGGTTGGGTTTTATGTATTTATGAGAGATTTTTTATAAGAAGCAATTTATACGTTGGTTGTTTTGTTGGAATTATGGGGTTCCTGTGAGATTGTTTCTCTTAAATCATGTGTGAGTATTGAGAATGCGGGTGTGGCCGTCTCACATTTCTACAGGTTGAATCCTATGCACTTTATTGTATAAAGGATTAACTAAAACTACTGCAGCAAATAAATACTTTTATTGAAATGCTCTTGAATCAGTTATAAGAAAAAGACATTTTTAGTGGCATCCGTAGATTTTTTTCATTTTTCTAAAATATTTTTGAATTTGCCATTTTCTTATATCTAAACAATTTTATATATTATATTTGGCTTGATTTGGTTCCAATTTTTTCTCAGGGTATAGTACTTTATATTAATTATATGTATTATATGAAAAAAAAATACTCAAATGCTTAGTTTTTGAAGTAACAAAAATGGCAATTCTAAAATATATTAAACAAAATGGCAGATCCAAAAAATGGTTAGCCAAAAATGGAATTTTGAACAATATTTTGAAAGAAATGTAACTATTGATATGTTAAAAATATTTATAAAAATTTATGTGAATTATGGAAGTCCCATTCCCCAATGGTTCGAGTTCTAGATAATATGATTTATAATAATTATACAGATTAATATAGACAATTTGAAAGATCACTTCATTGATGCACAATTAGATCTGTTCGCCTTGATTCTAAGTATTTTCCATTAGAAGCATGATGAAGAAAGTCTATATAGTTCTCTTTGTAATAAATAATAAATTTAGATATTTAAAAAATATGAGAACTTGCCACTTTTCACATTTGTGCATTGTCTTATAAAGGAATTTAGCAAGCAACTGTTTCATTGATACGCTCATTTTAAAAGTTAAAAGAATTTGTAACTTGCTACATGTCACACATTCAGTTAATTAACTAATTTTATTTTATAAGTAAGTTATCCTAATCTCTTTTCTATGTATTAGTGGTTATAAATACACTGATCGACCATGGTTCAAATGCCAAAGATATGGTGTCTATTTTGTTTTTTGTTTTTTGGCCTACTACATACAAAAGCGAGCATTGAGAAGAAAGACAACTGTAAAATCTAACCATACTTCATTAGAAAAAAAAAAAAAACATCTAACCATATAGGAGCCAACAGCCAAGAGAATTAAACTTGTTTAATTTATCGGTTTGTATATATACCCTGGAGTGTGGATTTAATCGACAAATTTTTGTTGACACATCTGTTGAGATATGTTTTTGTCACAAAGAGAGATAAGAGCATGTCCAACGGTAATTTCTATTAGTGGTAAAAATTAAGAAACGTTTTCTTTTCAAAACCATGAGAATCGTTTCTTTGACATATGGCAGTTTATGATAAATTAACCTTTTTTTACAAATTTATTATTTAAATATTTAATAATATCAAAAGAAAATAGCTAAAATACATTATTTTGAGAAACGATGAGAGTTGGTAAGCGATGCAGATGGTCTAACGTCAAATAGTTGATAAAAATTTCCACCAAAACCCAACATTTATTTTTTTTTATTTTTTTTTGACAGCAACCCAACATTTATTTATAAAGTTCACAAAACAATTAAACTTATTTATTTTATTATTTCAGATTAAGGTGTCAATGTCATAATTCTATTTTTCGGATGACTGTACTTTATTTTATGAATTATAAAAGATTTGTCTTAAAAGTTTCACTGATTTGCTCTTTTTTTTTTTTTTTATTGTTTGCCAACAGCTATTGAACTTGCCACTTTTCACATTTCTGTAGGTTCAATGACATGTACTTTTTGTATAAGGGATTTAGCAAGTAAAAAAGTTTTATTGATTCTCTTTTTAAAATTTTCTAAGTTTTAATATAGATTTGTAGGAATTTGACACTAATCACATTTCTTACTAGCTAGTTAAGTGACATGTGTTATATTTTTAAAAAAATATTTCAATTTAAAAGTAATATAATCACTGAAAAAACTCCTTCTCTAATTTAAAAGCAAATTATAAGAATTAATATAAGAATTAATATCATGATTTCTTTCCTCTTTTTTAGCATTTAAGAAAGTAAAAAATAATGGTAAAAACAAAGAGATAACTGAACATTGATAATTTAATCATGACCAAGATTTACATTGATGATCAAGAACACTATAAAAGAAACACAACTATATGTCTTAGGGTTGTCTATGCAAATAGAGTGTAAAATGGCGAACGAAAGCTTTTCACTAATTGATAATGGCAGCAAAATTAACCAGGAAAGCATGGAGAATAAGATTCAGACAATCAGCGAGTTTCCAGATAAAGTGTTGTTAAAGATATTATCTTTGCTTCCTAGTAAAGATGTCGTAGCCACAAGTGTCTTGTAAAAACGGTGGAGATCTCTTTGGAAGGATGTGAAGACATTCAGGTATGATGATGATGCCATAAGAAGTAGTTACTGGAAGTTTGCACAATTTATTAACAGAAGATCAAGCGTAGAAAGCATGCATCTTAAGATGAAACCAGTTTGTATCAATAAAGACATAAGACCTTTGTTTAACATGGCAGTTGCTCGCTCTTTGAGAGAGCTGAGAATTGAGATGATTTGTAGTTCCTTTGAGTTGCCCAAAAACTTTTACAACATTTCACAACTTGAAACTGTTATACTCGAGAATCTAAGTTTGGTGGATGTTCCACCTGAACCTGATGTATATATGCCATGCCTCAAACGTCTCCACCTTTTATCGGTCAAGTTCTCAGGAGACGAATCTGTGAAAAGGCTTCTAAGCAAATGCCCAATTCTTGAAGATTTGGTTGTGAAACGAAGCTCCCTTACCAATGTTATGATGTTTACGATCGATGTGCGTACGCTGAGGATTTTATCTATCGATAATACGTCAGGTAAATCACGGCCTAAAGGTGTTCATAGATTTGTGATAAATACCCCTTCTTTGAGGTACTTTAGGATTAGGGACAGCTTCAGCAACTATTTACTGTTTGAAAACATGCCTCGGCTGGTCAAGGCAAGTGTCAACGTTGTTTTCGACAACCCTTACAAGTTTCTAGGATCTCTTTCATCAACCCAATATCTCTCTTTGTGCTCTGTCACTTCATATGTAAGAACTTTTATTTTATTGTTTGTCAAAATTCTTAACATGTTTTACTGCAATGTGGGTGTCATCATCACCCGTACTCATGTGTTGCTTCAATTTGTAGACTGCATATCAACCTACTTGCTCTTCCTTCTACAATCTTGACCATCTAGAGCTATGTTTATGTTCTGCTGAGCAATGGAATCTACTTACTCGTATACTCAATAATGCTCCTAGACTTCGACTTCTCCAGCTCAAACTGGTATGTGGATCCTCCTTCAAATACACGTTATTATGGGCCTAAGACTGAAAATTTATATTTCTATCTTCTAGTATCAAAAGCACTGTGTCAAGGACACGATAAACCCGGTGTTGAACAAACCAAATTTTGTTCCTCAAAGTTTATCTTCTCATCTGGAGATCTTTGAATGGAGACAATACAATGGCACACAACAAGAGAGGGAAGCTGCAAAATACATTCTAGCAAACGCGAATCATCTAAAGAAGGCCACATTCTACTCAGAATCTGTAGAGAAGCATGTGATGTTGAAAGAGTTAGAATGTGTGACTAGAAGTTCAAAGGCATGTCAGCTTGCGTTTGAGTAAACCAATGGTTGGGTTGTTGATATTTGGAGAACGTTGTTTTCAACGTATTTCCTAGTACTCCTAGTAATTTATTCCTTAAATCTATATATTTCTTATTGTTATTGAGTCGGGTTCTTTGTCTATTTATGTGTTTCATTTATTATAAAAATAAAAATATTCTATGTTTTTCTGTTTATTTATTTACTCAAAACACTGAAACTCAACAACACCCATGAAAGTTCAGCGCATCGTAGACCTTAAGGTAATTTTGGTATTCTGAATCCATTTTCATACTTGATCACTCTCAAACTCAAAACCGTAGAATCAACACTATGATTACCAACCTCAACTTAGAAATTGTCGTTTAAAGTTTGATAGTTTATCATATATACGAACTTTGATTTGTTCACAAAACGTTTTAACATCATCTTTCGTTAGCTATAAACTGTTTGCTCATCTATGTTCACACATGCATAGTTTGCTTTGTATTGTTATGTAAAAGTCTCAATAGGGACACATCAATATATGAATCAAATAAAGAAAAAGGTAGAAAAAGAAACAAATCATGCAATGAAGAGTTTCTTCAAGGGACGGGCGATGAACTTCTTATAACTAGTGGTTGCTGCTATGAACTCAACGACTACAGCCAGGTAACTGTTAGTGATTTCCAAAGGCTATGAAGGTTGAATTGAATCTGGTTGTGGCATTTCTGCTGCGACCGAAGACTATGCGATTTGTGGCGCATGCTTATTGAAATAATCAAGTATACTCTGCTGATCGGCTTTCGTAAGACCCAGCAACATGAAATACGTTACAATCTCTTTGAGGACCCTGTACTGTTTTGGCTGAAGACGATTCTCCAAACAGTGAAGAGCATGTCACTGGAGAAGGACGGTAGCTTGAGAGTGATCAAGTATAAAAATGGATACAGAATGCCAAAATTACCTTAAGGTCTAAGATGCGCTGAAGCTTCATGGGTGTTCCTTTTGGAAACAGTGTACTATGTCTATATGTCTCGGCCACTGACCTACAGTAGGATAATATAAGTTTTCGGTGAGCAGAGAGAGAGAGAGGCAGGAAAAGTAAAATTGTCTCGATGGTCTCAGGCGAAAACCTTTAGGACTGCTTCAACTCTGCTCATTTGACGCTTCACGAATTCAGAATAGCTCGCAACACTTACAGTCTGAAATGCCATTTCCAAAACTAAAACAAATTAACTGGCTTTTGATTTATAGAGTTATCATAAATGTTTATAATACCAATGCTTCATGACTAACAACATAGGCAATGTTTAATCTTAAATACAGAGTGTTCAACAGAGGCCCTGATACATAAACTGGAACAGATGATCTAACCTGTCTATCAAGAGGTGGAACTTTTAGAAGAAAAGTCTCCAAGGCTTGCGTATCAAGCAACTTCTATGAAACCATAAGACAGAGAAACATAAGGACTCATAAACATAACATGGGAGAGGGATCTCAAGCACACAGGCTAACCTGCTGAGCTCCAGTTTCTGATATTTTCTTGCATCTTAAAATATTAGCACGGAAACGTAGTCCAAGGGATGATGCCAACTGCACAATTTTTTTAAGAAAAAGGTGATCATCTGTGATTGGCAATAGCTTTGGGACATAGCAATTCAAATCTTAGTAGAGTAATCAAGTGGGAAGCCTCTACCACACATTTTCTATAAAAAAAATAAACAAGGATTTGGTCCAGGCTCATGGTTGATCCTAATTGTGTATACGGCATCAAGTAACAATCATTGGAGTATAAAGATATTCAAATATACTATATAATTACCTTGTCCAGGAAGAATTGGAAGTGGACTGGAGTGAGAAGTTTCCAAACGACAGGAACGCTGTTGTTAAGGATTGTATATATTCCATTTACGTACCTACAAGAAGGTGCATATTGCAAAGCTGTTGGTTGTCTATTGGTTCTACCAGCATCCAAAAAAATACAAGCTTAAAAAACCCAGTTAGATCTTACTCAGAATGGTCACCCACACTCTCAAGTGTGCCCCATAAACATGTGTCATCTCTTGCATTTCTGTGTCAAGTTTAGTTTCCAGTCCATGGACTAGTGTCACCAATGTTTTCGTTATGATGGACGGAAATTTATCCTGCACAATACCATAGCTTATGAAAAATCCAAAATAAATAACATATCTGGAAAAATTGGAACTCCTTTATGTCAATCGTACCTGGACCTCTGACATGTCTACACCGTCTGCATACTGCGGGTCAATAATTGTTGAGACTTCTTCTGCCAAGTCACCGGACTGCAAAAAACAATTTAATATTCTTGTGATGAGCCAAGGTTTTGTTCCATTAATTAATATCAAGGTTCATTACATTGTTTGATACAAAACCAGTACATAGTATCTCTGACAATGTACAACATGAGTATTACAAACAATAAGAAAGTTGCTAACTGCAGGCCTTCAATGGACAGAGATCATTGTTTAAAATGCAGTAGAGTAAGATCACATGACAACAGCATAGAGAATGTAACTAGACCCATGAAACTTGATGTGACGATCATCAATATCACAATTGGTCGCTCTACAACAGACTGGCTTAAAATAAGATTAACACCATATGATACAACTCCAACTAACAACAAGTAAGGCCACACATACAAATGTGTAAAAAGTCAAATAAGCTTACTGTTTTACGCCAATACTCAGCAGAATTAACTATCTAACATATCACCCTTTCATCTGTCCCCGAAACCTGCATAGGGAAAAAAAAAACTTAACAACATCAAAAAGCACACATGTGAAACAGAAACCAGGGAGCTATGCAAAGCACATTTGTCTGTTTAGGAGTGCCTCCTTTGGAAAGTTTAGAAAATAGCTTCGTAGCATAGACTTGTAGAACTCGTTCAAAGACCTCCAAAGAGAAAAGCCTTTTATTAAAAGAAACTCAATAATCTCTATCTAAGCTATTATGTTCTAATTTGAAACCGTGACCTAGCATATTAAATTGGTCTGCATACATCACTAAAAGAACACGAGTTTATGACTTTCCCTTGTAGGAAACTGGATCAAACTGTTAAGGATACATAATATCATGTCATTACTATTACGATATCTTCTTCCCTTGTACATCACCTTCCATATCTGTTAGACCTAGAGGCTATCTCTCGTACTGTATATATATGTACTCTTGTAATCAATCTTTAGATATACAATAACATTCTCAACTTACATGGTATCAGAGCCATCGATACCCTAATTCATTTTTCTTGCAGCCGCCTCCCTCTTTGTTCTTTCTCCGATCTCTAATCTCCTCTCTTTTCTGCTCCTTATCTCTATCTCGTCGTCTTTTTCTTTTTCTGCCATGGCTGCCGCTGCAGAAGCTGTTGACACCACTCAAGGCCTTCTCAAAATCAACATAATGAACATAACCAAGCTTACCTCTACCAACTATATGACCTGGAGTCTCCAAGTCCATTCCCTCCTTGACGGATACGAGCTCGCTGGCTATGTTGACGGATCCTCTGTTCCACCAGATCAGATGCTCACCAACACCGACCCACCAACACCAAACCCGGCGTACAACACGTGGAAAAGACAAGATAAACTCATCTACAGTGGCCTTCTGGGTACTCTCTCTCCGACTTTGCAACCGCTTCTGTCCAAAACCAAATCCTCTGCAGACATGTGGAAAACGATCTCCACGACCTATGCCAACCCTAGCTGGGGACATATTCAGCAGCTCCGCCTACAACTCAAGCAAGCTTCCAAAGGTGAAAAATCTATTGATGATTACATGCAGTCTCTCACCACTCGATTTGATCAATTGTCTCTTCTTGGCAAACCTCTTGCGCATGAAGAACAACTTGAGTTCATCTTTGGTAGTCTCCCTGAAGACTACAAATCAGTTATTGACCAAGTGGAAGGTCGCGAAACACCACCGTCTATTCTCGAAGTTCATGAAAAGCTCATCAACAAGGAAGCCAAGCTCATGGCCGTAGCCCACTCCACCACTACGGGACCAACTTCTGCTCATGTTGCCACTACTCGTCCTGGTAACTCTGGCAAACAATTTCCTCGCCACAACCAGCACTGGAACAACAACAAACCAAACTCACGACAGGACACCCGCATGACACGAGGCTACCAAGGTAAGTGTCAAATTTGTAGTGTGTTCAGCCACAATGCAAGACGTTGTTTGCAGCTCCAACAACCGCGCCAATATGGAACTCAAAGTGGCCTGCTACCATCTCTGTTTCGTCCTTGGCAACCTCGTGCCAACCTAGCACTTGGTCAACCCCAGCCGACGACTCCATCGCTGCTCGACAGTGGTGCCACCCATCATATGACCAGCGACCTCGGCAATCTTTCTCTCCATCAACCATATCACGACAATGACTCTGTTCTCATTGGTGATGGTTCGGGTATTCCAATTACTCACACTGGTTCACTATCCCTATCCTCTCTCTCTAAACCATTATCCCTTACCAATGTCCTATGTGTTCCTAACATTCATAAAAATCTCATTTATGTTTACCGTCTTTGTAACTCTAATGAGGTCTCTGTTGAATTTTTCCCTGCTTACTTTCAGGTGAAGGATCTGATCTCGGAGGTCCCATTACTCCAAGGGAAAACTAGAGGGGAGCTTTACGAATGGCCGGTGTCTTCCTCCATCATCCAATCCTTCTTTGCGTCCCCATCATCGTCCCACCCTTCTTTACAAGACTGGCACTCCCGCTTAGGCCATCTTTCCTACTATATTCTTAAAACAGTTGTTTCCACTTTTTCTCTTCCTCATTTACAATCAGATGCACAGTCTATGTTGTGCAATGATTGTGCTATCAATAAAAGCCACAAGCTCCCTTTCTCTCAAACCTCCATTGTTTCAACTCAACCACTCAAAATTATTTTCTCAGACGTATGGACTCTCCTATTCTTTCTATCGACAACTTCAAATATTATCTTGTCCTAGTAGATCACTATACCCGTTATACCTAGATCTATCCCCTAAAAACAAAATCTCAGGTTCGAGACACCTTCATCACCTTCAAAGCTTTTGTTGAAAACCGATTCAAAAAACGCATTGGTACCTTCTATACGAACAACGACGGAGAATTCATTGCTCTCAAGTCATACATGTCTAGTGTCGGGATCAATCATCTCACCACTCCACCTCACACTCCTGAACACAATGGAATATCTGAAAGAAAACATCGTCACATAGTGGAAACCGGTCTATCTTTTCTGACACACGCTGGAATGCCTACCAAGTATTGGACTTATGCCTTCGCAGCTGCGGTATATCTCATCAATCGCCTCCCAACACCAGTCCTAAACATGGAGAATCCGTTACAGAAGCTGTTTGGCACAGTCCCAAATTACACAAAACTTCGTGTATTTGGGTGTCTATGCTTCCCCTGGCTGCGTCCCTACACCAACAACAAATTAGAGAATCGGTCAACACCGTGTGTTTTCTTGGGTTACTCTCGCACTCAAAGCGCATATCTATGTCTCCAACCTACCTCTGGTCGGATCTATGTCTCCCGTCACGTCCGATTTGATGAAAAGAGCTTCATCTTTCGAAGTCCTAGCTCTCCAATCGCACCCACCACTGAATCACCATCTGACTTCTTTCCGCAACCTGCTGCCGTCGTTATTCCGTCAAATGCTCTTCCCCACCCGACATAGCCCCAGTCCGCACCGCCATCACCTCCAATGCCACCACCATCGCCACTCGTAACGCCGCCTCTTCCCGACCCCTGAGATCGGAGTTTCGCCGGACAGTACCCATGGAGATTGAGAACAGAGATCGTGGTAGTGTTGCAACAGATGGACCCTCACACACATCCCAAGCCCAACAACCAGCCCAACTAAAACAATACACTCGCCGTAATACCACTAAACCTCCTCAAGCCCATCATCCTTCCTCACAGCCCAATACCAATCCACCATCAACAAACCCAAATCCACAACCTCTTATTCCACCAAACTCGAGTTCATCTCCGCAAATCCTAACTAATCCTCAACCTCAACCGCAACCCGCTCCTGATAATCATCACCCGATGAAAACACGCCGGAAAAACAATATCACAAAACCATCTACCAAACTCAACCTCTCTGTTGCACTTTCCAAACACATTCCACCAGAACCCACAACCGTGAACCAGGCACTCAAAGACAAGAAATGGAGAGGAGCAATGTCGACGGAGATTGATGCCTTTGCTAAAAATCAAACTCTTGAACTTGTCCCTCGACAACCCCACTTTAATGTGGTTGGTTGTAAATGGTTGTATAAAAATAAGTTTCTTCCTAATGGTTCTCTTGGCAGGTTCAAAGCGAGGCTCGTTGCTAAAGGCTACTCACAACAACTTGGACGTGATTATACAGAGACGTTCAGCCCATTCATCAAATCAAATACGATTCGCCTTGTTTTAGATGTTGCTTTCTCCAAGGCGTGGCCGCTTAAGCAGCTTGATGTGAACAACGCCTTCCTCCAAGGTACCCTTGATGAAGAATTTTATATGGAACAGCCTCCCGGGTTCGTAAACACTGACTTTCCCACTCATGTCTGCCGTCTACGGAAAGCTATTTATGGTCTCAAACAGGCACCTAGGGCGTGGTACAATGAGCTTAAAACTTACTTGGTCGGTCTTGGCTTTGTCATTTCCCTGGCGGATACATCTCTCTTTGTGCTACAGAATGGAAAGGATTATCTTTACCTCCTTGTTTACGTTGATGATATCTTAGTCACAGGAAGCAGTGGAGCTGACACCACTCAGATTCTCAATCTATTGGCTGATCGATTCTCTGTCAAGGATCCTGAAGACCTCAACTATTTTCTTGGTCTAGAAGCACACCGCACATCAAAGGGACTTCATCTTTCTCAGCGGAAGTACATTGTCGACTTGCTTCATCAATACAATATGACCGATGCAAATGCTGTCACTACACCAATGGCCTCATCTCCGAAGCTAACACTCACCACTGGAACACCACTTTCTGATCCAATGATATATCGCAAGCTGGTTGGAAGTCTCCAATATCTTGCCTTCACTCGCCTTGACATTGCATTTGCCGTCAATCGGCTCTCACAATTTATGCATCAGCCTACCGATGTTCATTGGCTGGCCGCAAAATGGATCCTTCGGTATCTCGCTGGCACTCCAACATACGGCATTTTCTTCTCAGCTACAACACCTCTCTCTTTACATGCTTACTCTGACGCTGACTGGGCTGGGAACTCACATGACTATGTGTCTACCAATGCCTACATAGTCTATCTTGGTTGCAATCCCATTTCATGGTCTGCTAAGAAACAGAATGGTGTGGCACGCTTCTCCACTGAAGCAGAATACAGGGCCGTGGCAAACACGGCATCGGAACTAAGGTGGATTTGTAGTCTCCTCACTGAACTCGGCATAACAAACACAGCTCCACCGGTAATATATTGCGACAATGTTGGAGCCACATTTCTGTGTGCTAATCCTGTCTTCCACTCCAGAATGAAGCATATTGCTATCGACTATCACTTCATACGGGGTCAGGTCCAAAATGACAGTCTTCGTGTGGCTCATGTACATACCGCAGATCAGCTTGCAGATGCATTAACAAAGCCCTTATCTCGGCAACGGTTTCTTCACTTACGCTCCAAGATAGGAGTGACCTCAGCCCCTCCATCTTGAGGGGGATGTTAAGGATATATAATATCATGTCATTACTATTACGATATCTTCTTCCCTTGTACATCACCTTCCATATCTGTTAGACCTAGAGGTTATCTCTCGTACTGTATATATATGTACTCTTGTAATCAATCTTAAGATATACAATAACATTCTCAACTTACACAAAAAAACACGGTTTCTCCAAACATGAACTTCTAATGTTCCTTTAACAAAGCCAGTTCTTAAAAATGCATGTCTAATTCGCAATAGGAGTCTATGATATAAATAGAAAGTCCCTTTTGGTGGGCATACAAGAAATGTACCTTGAATAAACTGAGAGTCCATGTGATGACTATCCATGTGGTGTGTTCTTTGATTCTAATGTTGTGTATGTGATTGATCTGAGAACTCAGAAAGTGGTGACAAAAGGACCTCGTCATAAGAGTCTTTATATGTTGGAGGATAAGGAGTTTGTGGCTCTCTTCTCAAATCGACAGTGTTGGGCTACTGATATGGTGTGGCATCAACATCTAGGACACACATAAACTTCCAAGTTCTTCAGAATCTAAGGAACAACAAGGCAATAACAATCAATAAGAGCAGCACATCTCATGTTTGTGGACCTTGTCAAATGGGAAAGAGTTGTCAATTACCGTTTTTTAGTTCTGAGTTTCATGCAAAGGAACCCATTGATCGAATGCATTGTGATCTTTGGGGACCCTCTCAAGTTGTATCTTTTCAAGGCTTCAAATATCATGCAGTTTTTGTTGATAATTTCTCCCGTTACTCTTGGCTAATTCCCTTAAAAAGAAGTCTGATTTCAATGATGTGTTCCTGGTCTTTCAAAAAAAAGTTGAAACTCAGTTTGCCAAGAAAATAAAAGTGTTTCAGATTGATGGAGGAGGTGAGTTCATGAGTACGAGATTTCGGAAGCATTTGCATGATCATGGTATTAAACATCGCCTGTCATGTTCGTCTATTCCACAACAAAACAGTATTTGAGAGAGAAAACACAGACATCATACTGAATTGGGGCTATCAATGATGTTTCAAAGTGAAACTCCACTTCGTTACTGGGTTGAAGCTTTTTGTTCTGAAAAATTAATCAGTAATATAATTCCTTCATCATCTCTAGACCAGAAAATTCCAGCAGAGGTGTTATACAACAAGTCACTGGACTACTCTTTTCTCAGGATCTTTGGTTTGGCCTACTATCCTTGTTTGAGACCTTACACGCAACACAAAATTGAGTCACGGTCTCTTTAGTGTGTCTTCCTTGGGTACCATCCACAGTTTAAAGGTTATTGATGCCTTTATCCACCGACTGGTTGGGTCTATATTTCTCTTCATGTGATCTTTGATGAGCAGTGTTTTCCTTTTGAGCATCACTACAAGCATTTATCTACACAACACAAAAGTGGTTTGTTACAAGCTTGGCAGCAGGGTGAGAATTCATCTGTAATTCCTCATTTACTTCCATCAATTCCATCTCGAGTGGTTGAGTATCCTGAAGCAAGTCAAATGGGGTCAGATGTGTCACAACAACAAGAATCTCAACTCAATTTTGCATCTCTCTCTGCTCCAAATACAACATATACTGTTATAGCTGCATCAACAACATAGACAGAAGATGTTATTGCAGCAGAGGTTCCTAATGATGATTCAAGAGGCCATTCGATGACTACTCGGTCTAAACATGGGATTCGTAAACCAAACTCTTGGTATGCTCTTGTTGCAAGTAAGACCATACCGTCATTACCAAAGACAGTAGTTGAGGCTTTGGCTCATTCGGGTTGGCGACAAGCTATGATAGAGGAGCTCGATTCCATTTACAAGAATCACACTTGGATCTTGACTCCTGCTGCCGCTGAGATGAATATCCTTGGCTGCAGATGGTGTTCACTGTAAAGCTAAACGTTGATGGCTCTAAAAACAAGCTTAAAGCAAGACTAGTTGCCAAAGGGTATGATCAATAAGAGGGTGTGGATTTTACAGAAACGTGTAGTCCTGTGGTTCGAACATCTACCATTCGTATATTTCTAGCAGTTGCTACTTCCAAAAACTAGAGCATTTCTCAGTTAGATGTAAAAAATGCCTTCTTGCATGGTGATTTACAAGAAGAAGTTTTCATTATTCAACCTTGAGGCTTTGAGGATGTTGCGAAGCCAAATAATGTGTGCTCCTTGAAGAAAGCCCTCTACAGATTGAAACAAGCTCCCAGAGCTTGGTTTGATAAGTTCAACAATTTTCTCATTGAATATGGTTTTGTGTGCAGCAAAGCAGATCCATCACTCTTTGTTTATCATCATAATGGTGATAATATGGTCTTTTTGCTATATGTGGATGATATCTTACTAACCGGTTCCAACTCTGCTCTTTTCAAGTCTCTAATTGCAGAGCTGAATACAAAATTTGCTATGAAGGACTTGGGAAATATTCACTACTTCTTGGGGATCCAAGCTCAGATATTCTCAAGTGGACTGTTTCTTAGTCAAGCTAAGTATACAGAGGATATTCTTCATCATGCTAGTATGTCCAACTGCAATCATGTTCATACACCTCTACCTCTCCGTCTGGATCAAGTGTTTAAAGATAAGCGTCTCTTCTCTGAGCGAAGCTACTTCTGAAGTCTTGCAGGTAAACTTCAGTACCTGACAATCACGCGACCAGATATACAGTTTGCAGTAAACTTCATCTGCCAGCGTATGCATGCTCCAACACAATCAGATTTTAATCTCTTGAAGAGAATCCTGCGATGTATAAGAGGGACGACAAAGATGGGTTTACATATGCATTGGAATAGTGACCTGTGTTGGTTTCCTACAGTGACGACCTACCATTGGTTTCATACAGCGACAGTGACTATGCAGGTTGTCTAGACACATGACGGTCGACAACAGGTTTTTGCTTGTTGCTTGGTTCAAATCTAATCTCCTGGTTTGCAAAATGGCAGCCTCCAGTCTCAAGATCATCAACAGAAGCTGAATACTGAGCACTTGCAGCTGTTGCATCAGAGTTAACATGGATATCTTTTGTGCTTTGAGACTCGGGAATTGTTCAAACTAAGCCAGAAATCCTCCGATGCATGTGACAATCTCTTGGCAGTTTATCTCTTTGCCAATCCAGTCTTCCACAATCGATCAAAGCATATTGAAGTCGACTATCATTATGTTCGTGAGAGATTTGCCCTTGGTTTTCTTGAAGTTCAACATGTTCCAGCTGCCTTACAACTTGCAAACATCTTAACAAAGTCTCTTCCTTGACAAGCCTTCCAACAGCTTCGCTACAAACTGAATGTTGCGCTGCCTCCCACCATCAGTTTGCGGGGGATGAGAGTCTACAACAACAAGTCCAGGACAAAAGTGTTTTGGGCTCAGGCCTAAAAATGACAAGCCCATTACCAAAACAGGGTCCAGCAGTACAACAAACTTGTCTCTCCTTGCAACAAGTCGACAAAGTGGAAAAGCAGAGGAAGGTGACGACGAAGGTGACAAAAACACCAGCTGGACAAGGTGGTTGAAGTTGTACTATCAAGCCGTTATGATTCTCTCTTATCATTATAGGAGGTGTAGATGTTCGACACTTGTCATGAGATTAGTAAGGTGGTCAAAGAACCTAGAATGTTTAAGAGCTCACTCTGTATTTGTAAACTTAAAGAAATAATACAGTAAAACTTCAGTCCTCAAACCCTTCTTTGTTTATTCTCAGGACCGTGACTAACATTCGTTCAAGAAGTAGTTAACAAAACAAAAGGCTATAACTGCTTTCTCTGATGTTTAAAGATAGTACTAATGAAAGACGACCCACCTCCGTATAATTCATTTGAGCTACGCAAGTACTTAGTATTTGTGAACTGTCCAATATGTCCCAAGACGCCAAGATTATCAAACTAATCAATATCCAATGAATTTATCAGAGAGACAAATACATACATATAGTTGCTTCTTTGGAACAAGTATTGGATCTTAATGCTACAGGATTTGAAGATATTGTTGGACATCTTAAGACCTATGAAGAAAGAATTTATGGAGAAGAAGACGAACCACAAGAGAGACAAGAAGAACAAAACAAGCTGATGTATGCTAACAATGATGGACAAAACAATTACTCAAACTGAGATGAATACAATGGAAACTACAAAGTAAGAGGAAGAGGAGGCAGCTGGTTCTCTCGAAGCATAGGCCACGGATGTTACGGAGGAAGAGATGCCTCGCAGATCACATTTTTTAGGTGTGATAAAATTGGTCATTATGCGAGTAGTTGTCCAGATCGTCTTCTAAAGTTGCAAGAAGCACAAGAAACAGAGAAAAAAGACAGAGATAGCGGATGAACTTATGATGCATGAGGTGGTGTTTCTTAATGAAAAACGTTGTGTACCAAGCAAATTTGAAACAAACATTGATGGAGAGGACGTTTGGTACCTTGACAATGGAGCTAGCAATCATATGACTGGAGACAGAAGATATTTTGACACCCGTGACACAACAATTACTGGAAAACTAAGGTTTGGAGATGATTCACGCATTGATATTAGAGGAAAAGGGACTATTGCGTTCATTGACCTCTATGGGAAACCAAGGAAGATGACATATGTATACTACATTCCTGGTTTTAAAAGCAATATTGTTAGTCTCGGTCAAGCTATAGAGGAAGGATCTGATATCAGACTAAAAGATGGTCACTTGACCATGAAGGACCATGATGGAAAGCTCCTTGCCAAAGTCGATATATCAGCTAATAGGTTGTACCAGGTTCGCATGGGTTTGAAAGACAACACCTGTCTTTATTTTTCGGATGCAAGCAAGCCAAACAGGTGGCACGCTAGGATGGGACATGTGAATTTCGACACTCTAAACTCCATGATACAGAGAAAACTAGTCCATGGAGCTCCGAATGAAACTCTTGAGAAGATGATCTGCATCTCATGTTTACTTGGTAAACAAACTAGACATGTTTTTCCGCAGGCAACCACATATAGAGCAACGAAGAAACTTGAACTTATACATGGTGATCTATGTGGACCGATTACACTAACTACAAGCGTTGGAAACCGATATGTTTCTGTTCTCATAGATGATTTCTCAAGCAACATGTGGACAATTCTATTGAAAGAGAAGGATAAGCTTTTCAAAATTTCATAAACTTTAAATCGATGGTAGAGAAGGAATCAGATAAAAATATACAAACCTTGAGAACAGACAGAGGAGGAGAATTTGTGTCATTTGAGTTCAATAGTTTTTGTGAAGAACATGGCATAAGAAGACATCTCACAGCACCTTATACTCCACAACAGAATGGAGTAGTGGAGAGACGAAACAGAATGTTGATGGAGATGGCGAGAAGCATTTTAAACCACATGTATATGCCTAATTTTATGTGGGGAGAAGCAGTTAAACACTCAACTTACTTGTTAAATAGAGTGGTGACTCGAGCTCTTAAGGATATGACTCCATATGAGATGTTTTGAGACAAGAAATCAAGTATAGACCATATCCGGGTTTTTGGTTGTATTGGGTATGCAAAGGTGGACAGTCATCATCTTAAGAAGCTAGACGACAGAACACGGATCCTAGTTCATCTAGGAACAGAACCAGGCTCTAAAGCCTATCGATTGCTTGATCCGCAGATAAAGAAGATCGTTGTGAGCAGAGATGTTATCTTCTATGAATCAAAGGGATAGAATTGGAATGTTGAGAATAGCATGAGAGATGGTAATGGTGGTTTTGAGTTTATGTTTGCTGTGTTTAGTAATAATGGATTTCAAGAAGACGAAGAAGGTTTCGCGAGCAAACAAAGTCTTGATATTGGAGAAGAATTAGAAGTTACAGGAAATAACGAAGTGGAGAATGCAAAGGTCAATGAATCTGATGGTGTGAGACAAACGGATACATCTCCAATAGCTTTAAGGAGATCACAAAGAGAGAAACATATGCCAAAATACTTAGAGGACTATGTTTTACTTGCTGAAGAAGAAGGTGAGATGCTATTGTTAAGTCTAAACAACGAACCAAGAAACTTTGGTGAAGCAAAGGAGTCGAAAGAATGGGTACATTCTTGTAAGGAGGAAGTTGGATCAATTGAGAAGCTAAAGACTTGGGACCTTGTTGATTTACCAGTTGGAGCAAAGCCAATTGGGCTCAAATGAGTCTTTAAACTTAAAAGAAATTCGGATGGAAGCATCAACAAACACAAATCAAGACTTGTTGCAAAGGGTTATTTGCAACAGTACGATGTGGACTTTGAAAAAGTTTTTGCTCCAGTGGCAAGGATTGAGACAATAAGGCTTCTTATTGATATTGTAGATGCACATGGTTGGGAAATCCATCATCTCGACGTCAAAATTGCGTTTCTTCATGGAGAACTAAAAGAAACAGTGTATGTCTCGCAACCAGAAGGATTCGAGAAGACGGGAAGAGAAGAAAAGTTTACAGACTTAACAAAGCTCTCTATGGATTACGACAATCACCACGAGCCTCGAACAACAATTTGAATAAAATTCTCTTAGACTTGAGCTTCTTTAAGTGCACCAAGGAACCGTCTATGTATTGAAAGGAGGTTGGAAGAAATTTGTTGATCGTTGGTGTTTGTGTCGATGACCTTTTTGTGACAGGACAAGCTTGGATGTTATTAACAATTTCAAGAAGGAGATGGGATCAAAGTTTGAGATGAGTGACCTTGGAAGAATGACTTATTACATAGGAATTGAAGTTGTTCAGCATCAAGGAGGGATAACACTAAATCAAGCACGCGATGCTCAGAAAATTCTCGAAGAAGCAAAGATGGATAAGTGTAATCCGGTACACACACCCATGGAGCTTGGTTTAAAACTCTCAAAAGCATGAGAGAGAGATTGGCGCAACGGTGTACAAAAAACATGTAGGATGTCTTCGTTATCTGCTTCACACAAGACCAAACTTGTCTTATTGTGTAGGAATTCTGAGTAGGTACATGCAAAGTCCAAGAGAATCTCACGGTGCAGCGATGAAGTAGTGTCTAAGGTACTTAAGGGGAACTACAACACTTGGTCTAGAGTTTGGTAGAACAAAGATACCAAAGCTTATAGGATATAGCGATAGTAGTCATGTCGATGAAGATGATGGCAAGAGTACCTCTGGACACATCTTTTATCTAGGAGCAAGTCTGATTTCTTGGTGTTTACAAAAACAGGATGTTGTAGCTTTGTCTTCGTGTGAGGCCGAGTTTATGGTCGGAACAGAGGGTACGAAACAAGTCATTTGGTTGTAAGAGCTGCTTTGTGAAATCACTGGAGCTCCAAGCGAAATAGTCACAATACGTATCGACAACAGGTCTGCAATTGTTTTGACGAAAAATCCTATGTTTCATGGCCGGAGCAAACACATACTACATAGGCGATATCATTTTATTAGAGAATGTGTTGAAAAGGGCCAAATTGAGGTTGAGCATGTTCCTGGGAGTGAGCAAAAGGCATACAGACTAACAAAGGCACTTGGAAGAATAAAGTTCAAAGAGATGAGAGATCTCATTGGTGTTCAAGATTTGAAGAAAGAAGAGTTCAAGCTTAAAGGGGAGAATGTTGAATTAAGTTTGAAGAGGACTTGAAGACTTAGGTTGTCCTAAACCTATTTGGACTAGGATTCCTAGAGAGATTAGGATTGGTGGATGTTTAGGAGTTATGTAAACATATATTACCAAATAGGATTAGGACTAGTTGGTTTTGGTTTTATATATAAAGGGATGCAGGTGTTGCAGAAAAACATGAGAGAGTTTTGTGTGAGAGATTTGGGAGAGATTGAGAGCTTAAGTTATGACAACCCGTCCCGTGGATCCCGCTAGCTACCCGCTAGCTTGCCCCCATAAGCCCCAAGCTGGCCCTGCAGGGCATCGATGCTAACCCCTCACCGTGGAAAGTAACTACTCATCAAATGGTGACACCTTGTCCTGTGGGAAGGTTGTTAAAAGGTGGGGACCAGGGGTCGAGGAACGCCTGGCGCACCAATAACCTACTGTTGGATTTGGATATCCACAGTGAGGGGTTAGGAACGATGCCCTGCAGAGCCAGCTTAGGGCCTATGGGGGCAAGCTAACGGTGGCTAGTGGGGTCCACAAGACAGGTTGTCACGTAAGTTTTGAGAGATTTTCTTAAACTAAATAAAGTGAGTTATACTTTAAACAATCTTGTCTTTAGATCAAACATACACAAACTAGAAAGCGTACCCGGTTGTAATTCGAGGACGATTTGTGTAATACTCTCTTCTGAGGCCTCATGTTGTGGCAGCATGCACAGATATAGGAAGTGCCGGATAAAACAGAGTGGCGTGATCGGTTTCATCCGTCCCTTGAGTCCAGTTTACATCACTTTTTCAGCATCATGTAGCTCCATAACTTGGGGAACTTAGGGTTGTCGAACTGCCTCGACAGCAGACAAACGAATTCAATAGACAAATATAAAAAGTATCAAAATATGTCAAAAAAGATAAAACAACCAAGGCTTAATTATACCAGAGATTTGTATACTTTCTCCTTCAAGCTTCTGCTTTTCTTAAGCGAATTTAAGTCTATTGGCTTGAGATCAACCAAAACGGTTGTCTTGTAAGCCAGAGAGAGGCAACAAAATGGCCAACATTGCATTATCTTCCTTCATCTTTTCTTTCTTTTTCTGCCATAAAATTTCAAAATCACTAATTAGAGTCATTACATTATTACAGCAACAATTTTAATCATTAAAAAAAAAATCATAGTTGAGGAAAAAAAATAGAATCATTTGAAATACCAATAAGCCATTCCTTGAAAGGTAGCAATCAAAGTAGCTCATCGCAAGATATGGCACAAATGGATCCACTTTTTCACCTTTCCTAATGGTGTGCAAAACATGAGAGACAATCGACATGTTTATTTAATTGTGAAGAAAAAAAAGAAGTACAAAGTCCTCCTCAACACTTGCAACATTACAAAGTTACTTGAAGCAAAGCATTGAGACACGTCAAAACTAAAGATTTCCGAACAAAACTCACTTCGATGATTACGTCCAAAGCTTCTTTTGTCTCATACGCTTATTATTACGGTTGCTACTATATCCACCATCGGGCATGTACTCCCACTCTTGGTTAAAGTACTTGTCATTCATACTAAACGACAAAAAAAAAGAACATATAGAAAAATTTATTGAATCACAAAAAGGGGCTTTGGATAAATTTATTGTGAAAGAGAATCATGGTGTTTCTAGTTCTAGTGCTAATGAGGATGTCAATGATATAAATAATGTAGAAGTCCTAGATGCTCATGTAGTTCTTGATAAGGTTGATGATGTTGGTGTTTCTAGTGTTTTTGATATCTATGATCCAAAAAATTGGGATAACCTTGATTTGAAAATGATAGAAACTTTAGTAATAAATGGACCAAAAAGAGATTTATCTATCGTAAAAGGTCCTAAAAACAAAAGTTCTAGAAGATTTATGTCATCTTGCTACACTAAAGTATTATCTAATGGTGAAACAAGTGACATAAAGTGGCTAGTTTATTCTAAAGAATTAGATAAAGTTTTTTGTTTTTGTTGTAAAAATTTTAGGAAAGGTATTAGGAAAAGTCAATTAGCACAGAGTGGTCTTTCGGATTAGAGTCATATACTTGTTAGATTAGTTGAGCATGAAAAAAGTAAGGAACATATGCTTAATATGAAAGCTTGGATTGAATTACGACATAGATTAAAAAAAAATGAAACTATTGATAAAATTGCTCAAGAACAGTTTAGGAAAGAAAAAGAGAATTGGAAAAATGTATTAACACGAATTATTGCAATTGTGAAATATCTGGCAAAACATAATTTGGCATTTAGTGGAACAAATGAAAAATTGTATCAAAGTAGTAATGGTAATTTTTTAGGATTAGTAGAGACATTAGCAGAATTTGATTTGGTGATGAAAGAGCATGTTAATCGGATTACTAGTGGCATCATTCATCATCATTATCTTGGTCATAATATTCAAAATGAATTAATTCTTTTGATTGGTTCAAAAATTAAATCACGAATCATTGCAAGAGTAAAAGAAGCAAAATATTTTTCTGTAATTTTGGATTGCACGCCTGATGCTAGCCATCAAGAACAAATGTCTTTAATTCTAAGGTGCGTTCCTTTTTCCTCAAACTCTTTTAAAGTAGAAGAGTATTTTGTTGGATTCTTGAAAGTAGATGATACAACCGGCTATGGTCTTTTTGAAGTGTTAAATGATGTTTTAAAGATGGGAGCATGTGAAATATTGAATTTTCTTGTTCAGTTTGATTCTTTTCCTTATACTACAATTGCATTGAGAATTTTGTTAACTGTTCCAATTACAGTTGCTTCTGCAGAACGGAGTTTCTCAAAATTGAAGCTTTTGAAATCATATTTAAGAGCATCTATGTCACAAGACAGATTGAATGGACTAGCTTTAATGGCGATCGAGAACAACTTCTTAGAAGAACTAGATGTTGAAACGTTGATTGACGATTTTGCTGCAGATCATGTACAAAAGAAGGCCTTGTTTACTTGAAAAGTTATGCGATGACCATCTATTATGATGGATGAACATCCCCTGTTTTTTTTTTGTCCTCTGTTTTTCTTTATAGTACTAAAAAATGTAAGCTTTTTGAATAGAACTAAGAAATGTAATTTTTTTGAGGTTATATTTAGGGTCCTTTTCTCATAATAGCACCGGGTCAACCAAAAGTTTGAGCCGGGGCTGCTTGTCAACCTCTTCGGCTCTTCATATCCAAGAGGATTGTACGGGTCAAAACACATTTTTGGCATAGTAAGTATTAATTTATGAATCTCTCTCAAAACTAAAGAAACAAATCGAAAACGTACAGAAATGTAATGAGAGAAGAAGATATCTCGAAACAACTTTATATAGAAGCACTGCCGTGCCTGGTCTGTATTGAAAAGGGCATTTGTCCATGGCCACAAAATAATAAAAAATTGTAAATCTTTTTAATTAGGTTATGTATTTAGTTTGAAAATGTGTTTATGCTTTTTATTTTAAAATTTATGATATTTTGTTTGTTATTAATTCTTCTTATTTCATATTTTTTAATTTTTTATTTGTATTAATGGAGTATTATATAATGTATTAGATGTTTGAAATTAAAATGAAAAACCACATGAAAGTTGAGAACTTGTATTAAAAATATAAGAAAGAATATTTAATGAACTAACAAAATGCTAATGTGACAATAAAAATATATTATATGATATATGAGAGTCTATTTTATTTGTTATAAAAACACATACGTAAAAATATTTTACTTATATTTTGTGAATAATTTGCATATGTTTTGCTTATTTTTTTGTTAATATATATTCAACATTTCAATAAAATAAAAAATGACTAATTTGTTGCTATATATAAATAATCACACCTATAGTTCATAGTTATATCGAATTTAATGTAAACTATTTTCAATGTATCAAACAATCAAATAATTTTTATATATAATGATTTTATCATAGTCATACAATAATATCAATATATAAAAAATAAAATTAAAATACATCCAATAAAAAAATATTGAGAAGGATTTATGCCAAGCGGAAAAGGGAACGACTCTACTTGGAGATGAAGTTTTTGATCGTTCAAATGGTCTCCTACATAGATAAACCAAAGTGATAAGTTAGCGTACGTTACTTTCTTCTTGATACTGGATGATCACTTATATGTAATTAAAAATAATAATAAGTGGATTGGTTACATGGAAACCCCACTCTTCAAATGATATTTATGTTAGTAAATAATTGAGACACTGTTATATCTCTAAACTCTGATGAGTTTTGCTTTATGTAAATAAATAAATAACAAATGATCTTGTTTGAATATTATATCTCTCTGCCATTCTTTTTTTTTTCTTTGTGATTACAAAACTTTCTTGTGTCCCAAGGCACTCTTAAAGTTTCGTATCGAGTTTTACATGATATGATCCTCACATCTAATAAACCATATACGTCAGTGTTTTTTTAGTCATCCATTGGATTATATATATATATAACTTATAATACTCAAAGATCATACATACTTTTGGATTTTGATCTTTACCTTTTTTTCATAATGGGGGTGTAATTGTTTCCTAAAACATCTACCTATTAATATATTATTTAAATACCATGTGATATTCTCTTTCAAAGTTTTTGAATGATACACATCATTTGCCTAAAGAGAACCCCATAGTAGCATATAGGTATAAGTATATTGATCAGGGACAGAGAGAGCTGTGCCTATGTAGGCAAAAAAGAAACTTTGGCGTACGGCCTTCAATTTTTGTTTATAATCATATAAGCTTAACTTGAGAAACATAATGCTTTTAAATTAATAGAACCACAAAGTTTTTACCTGAAAGAAAGAAAAGAAACAAATTATAACTTAACTAGCATTGGATCCGTGCTACGCGCGAGAATTAGATGAAAGTGTTTTTTCGGTTGTTTGGTTAATTTGGTTTTTGGTTATGTATTTTTCCTCTTTGCGTCTGGTTATGTTGTTTGTATCTTTTCCTTTGCTCTTTTGTTGGTTTAATTTTTTCTTTTATCTTTTTTCAGCTAGTATAATGAAGTCAATTTTAAAATATTTATTATATTGAAATTATTATGATCTTTTTTTTATTTAGAAAAAAAGGAATTAGAAGGTAAGTTTGTATAGTAATAGTTGTTCTCTCGCTTTAGTCGTTCATTTTGCTTAATTAAAATTAATTGTCTTTTCGTCGTTTTATTGTTCTTGGGTTTTATTATATGTGGTTGTAGGTAATCTTTTTATTATTTTTTATTTTATTATTTTATTAGTTACCCGTGCGAGTAGTTTTTTGTCAATTTTTTTGTTTGTAGTGATTAGATAGTGGTTTTTGATAAAAAGTGTATAAAAATCTCGATTACATACAATTCTGTTTTTTTTTAGGTGTTTCAGCCGTTAGGCCTTATTTTCTGTAAGCCTTAAAATTGTGTTGGCCCATTGGGCCTTTAGTGGTATGTTATTGAGGTGGGATTGACTTTGTTCCCTTTGAAAATATGATGTCTCGTGAACGGATAGGAGAAAAGTCATTTTTGGGATCTACAGGACAGTATAAGTTTTGAAACTATTTTTGACACTTGTAATCCTTCTGCAGTCATCTCTTTCATCGATGCACAAATTTTATTTTATTGTGGTGTCTTTGGGTGTTTTCCTTTTCGCTTCGAATCCGTAGGTGGTAATTGGTTGTACCCTGATGTTTTTCGTTCCAACTGGTGTGCAAATCTGTTCTTTTAAAAAAAAAAATTGTTCCTTTCATTTCCTAATTAATGTACCCATTTTTTTGAGTTCTTAGTTCTAAATTTTTGTTTCGGTTGGCCCCATCGTGTGGGTTTCGAGTGGATGTGAATTTTGTATTTTCAAATTAAATTTTCACCTCTATTGGTCATAATACTTTTAGACCTGTTTTTTGGGATGTTTTGTGGGAACTTTCTTCAATATATGTTCATCTTGTATGTTCTGGTTTTGTTGTCATTGTAAGTGGTGGACTTTATTTTTTTCCCCAATCGTTTGTGTTCTTGCTATACTTTCAGTTATCTTCTCTCGTTCTCCTGTTTAAATTCTTTTGGAGGCGTACGTAATGTTTATAGAGGAGAAAAACAAAAACTTTTATTTTGAATTTTGGAAATTTTAAGAGGATGATAACATTGATGAACCTTATTGTTATTTCTTAAGCTAAAAGAAAAAGACAAACTTGATTATTTGTTTGTAGTAGTAGCAGTGTGCGCATCTATTCTCTATATCATTGAGTATGCAAATGATAGTTGGTTGGACTTCTGCCAATGTATTGTAGTAGGACTGTAGTTTTTGGACATTGACTATGTGTAACGACCTCTTGATATATTTCCAGCATTGATCACTCCTTGCTTTGTTTTGTTTCCAGCCTAGCTTGTCGAGCCAAAATTTTCCTTCTGTTGTGTCTCACCCCTGCACAACTTAACAATTTCGTAAAGGTAAATATTGTTGTTGTAAGAAATTTCTGCTGCTTTTTTCAAGTGTGCCAACCCTTCTTCTGTGTTGTTCTTGTGAAAGGACTCCTGGATCCCTTTGATGTAGTGTGCCTGCACATTTCCATTTGCAATGCATTTTTCCATGAGATCTTGTAAATTCGGTGATCTTGGGCTGCTTTGGCAAGATGTGGTGATGCTTGCATAACATGCCTAACGGTTGTGCGTGAAATCTGAGCAACCCGAGAGATAACATCTCCGAGCACGTCGTTTGATAGTTCTTCAATTGAGTAGGCTGTGTTTCGAAGCATTTTTGGAAGTTGTGTGTGTATTTTAGTTTAGACTTTTTCAGAATTATTTATAGGCTGGACGTGTGTTGCAGTTACGTTTCTGTGTGTTGTATTATTTACTGTTCGCCTCCCTTTTTCCCTTATCGTTGTTCCTTTGATATTCACGGCTTAATGAGTTTTGCGGTTTTCTTCTTAATCATTAAATTATTGCATAATGGTGTGTGTTGTTTGGCCTTAAATTTGTGGCCATTTAATTTTGAAACCGTTGTGAATAATTAGAAGTTTGTTTAGAAAAGAATAATGGTAACACATGTGGCGTACTGTTCAAATCCATTTTTTTTAAAAGTTTTCTATCAATTTTTTTAAAATGTATGTGTATGATAACATATATTTGTGCCTGATTATATTTTGGTATTGTTATGAACATTAGTAGACATCATATAAGTATTATTGAATATTTAGTGTATGTTGGTTGTCCGTTGATGTGTCGTTTTATTTTTGAATTATGTATCCTCTAATTTTTTTTTTTTTTGTCAACCATTGAACCACAACTAGCCGGTCCATTAACCAAATTCTTACATTCGTAGGGAGCGGGAATCAATCCTTGGTGTGATGATGCATTGTGCATTAAACATTTACCATTGGCGACTGCACTAAGTTCACTTCACATTTGCTCTAATTTTTCAAAAGCTTTTTTTCAAATCTGTCCCTTCTTATTAATTCTGTTTGGCTTTGTGTGTTGGATAATTTAATTTCAGAGTTTTTTGATTAAAGTAATGGGGTTCTTATTTGTAGCAGTATTTCTCAGTGTTAAAATTCAAATAATATTTATGAAAATGAATTTTGGAGTTTTATATTTGTAGTTATAATACTCTACTGTATTTAAAATATAAATTGGTCATATTTGTTTTCTAATTTTTAAAGGTTGTTCAACATTCTTAACATTTTCAGCTCATTTTTCCTTCTTTCTAATATTAGTTAATGATTGTTATTTTCCTTTACCCTTTTTTAAGTTTGAAAGTAATTTAATTTGTAAAACCAATGCTATTTAAAATATGTGAATTTGATGAATGAAAGATCATATATTGGAGATTTGATGTTTAATATTTATGTTTAATTTTTGGGCCCGGTTTGATTTTTTATGACCCATTTAATTTTTTCACATAAATTGTTGGACTTATTAATCTGAGGGAATTGCTTAATGGGTTGAGTTGAAAAATTGGCCTTATTAAATTAAGGGAGTAGCTGATGTGGCAGCACTAGGAATGAGAAAACTGCACTTTATATATATATAAGCTAAAATCAAAATAACAAATTAGGATAAAAATCTTATTTATTTATTATTTCTAATGTCAAACTAAAGCGTGTTTCTTTTTTTTCATTGTTTTTGCAATCCTCTAGCACAATTAGCATCTTCGATATCATTATATTTTGCTATTTGTGTTATGTTTTATAACTAATATTTTAGCTTTTGACTCTACTCTTTTAGAGGTGATATTAGTTACCATTAATTATTTTGTTTTTTTTTTATATGAGTTAAAGTGTTTTTTTTTTACCGCCTCCGGCCTCCATGACCCTCGGCACGGCTCTGATCAGGGACAATATTAAAAGTACGTACGTACGTAATGTTATTTGTTTTTGCTCTTACAGTGCTCGATCCTCAAGTTCATTTTACTTTAATAAATAATCTGAACTCATATATAAGAAAATGAAAGAAAAATAGTCTTAGCCGTTTGTTTTAGTCATCGGTCAAGACCACTTCATCGTCGGTCGAGCTATATTAATCTCCTTTAATTTGTAATAAATTATAAGATTAAAATAGTAATATTAAAGACCACAAGAGTTAACTTAATACAGATTTGATGATTGCGTATAACTTCTGATAAAGACATCTTCTTTTTATTGGGGAATATAATTTACCAAACACTAGAAACTACGATCAGGAAATGAGAATATGACTCATGAAAAAAAACCATAAAATGAATGATAACAAAAGCAGAGAATCAAGAATGTAAAATATATGTCACTCGGATCAATATATATCTCTACTCCATCATCTCCTTCATAACTTCTTTATCTTCTCGGAGAGCTCTTCCAACTTCACTTTCTTACCGTTGAGCTTCTTCTTGATATCTTCAGTGGCGCCAACATCAGGTCGACCGTGAAGTTGCAAGTACTCCGTCCAGAGCTTCCGAATCTCATCTATCATCTCCGTCATCTCACGACCCACCTCTTCAGAACGAGTAGACACACTAGTGTTTCGACATTAGCCATTTTTGCCACAAAGATTTCAAATGAAAAATGAAGAAATTAATGGAATTAATTTATAGATCAACTGCGATATATATTGTAGAAGAGTTTTCTATGAGTTGGAATGTAGAACCTCTTCTAGATATCTCTATTTAAATAGCTGAGAAAAAGGTGAAATTGTTTTGAGTTGCGTACTTAAATCTTCATCTACGCGACTAACACAACAAACTTACTACTTCTCTAGTTCTCTTAAATGTTCGACGTACAAACAAATGAAATAAAATTTTAGTCTTAGCTAGCACCCACTTCATCGGTCAAGACCGTTTCAATGTCATCGTGATTTGTAATAGATAAAACTTGTAGGAATAAACAACATATAGACGCATATTTCCTTTATTTATTCAGCATCTTTAGTATTCACATAACTATTGAAAAAAAAAAAAGATATAGGGATGCTCTGCAACAAAATCATGGATTCAAGAGTTTATTTGAAGGCCCAGCTTCAGTAAGAGCAAAATAGCTTGTAGTTGCAATCTGCAATCATATTATTGAGATGAACCGAAACTAAAATTCTGACCAGCTTTGGACTTAAAAAGTATTATAAATGCTCTATAACTTTGACTAAGAATGCCCGATGCTTCATGCTTAACAATAATAAACAGTCTTGAATCCTAAATACAAAGTCACCAGCAGCGGCAAATGTACATAAATTGGAACTGATGAGCTAACCTGTCTGCCAAGAGATGGAACTTTTAGAAGAAACATCTTTATGGCGTGCGTATCTACCAACATCTGTGAAAGACCAAAGAGACGACGGATCATTCATACCCAGATAACAGCTGAAAAAGGACTCGGAAACATAACATGGGAGAAGGATCTCTAGCAGCTACATTTTTTTTTACAGAGCATAAAATGGATTTCGTAGCAAGAAACCATACTAGTAGTTGTTAAGTAAATAAATCAATAATATAACAAAAATTAACATACTAGTTACTTCTACAGTATCAAAAGAAAAAGAGAAAGGTTTGATGGCCAACAATAACTAACTAGAGCCGCCATATTGATGCTACTTGAGTCCAGAGAAGGACATGATGTAGATAAATTAAATTAGGTAAGCAGAATTTCCAAATAAAGATATAAATCCTAGGTACGTCACTAGCTGACTACAAAGGGAGAAAATTAGATCCACAAAGGCTAACCTGTTGAGCTTTAGTTTCTGATATATGCTTGCATCTGAAAATATTAGCATAGAACCTTGGTCCAAGGGATAATGCCATTTGCCCAAAAGAATTTCCAAACAATGGGTCAGTATCTATAAAGGTCACCAAGGGTTAATCGGGTCAACCTGTCACTGGCAATAGCTTTAGACCTTGACTGTTCAATTATTTTTTAGAAATGAGTGTTCAATGAGCGAAGTAGCATAAACATCTATATACAAGAAAAACATTAAGAAGTAGGTCAAGGGTCCTAAACTTTTGCAAGGCAGAAATTATGATTACCTTGTCTAGGAAAAACTGGAAGTAAACTGGTTTTAAAAGGTTTCCAAGCACAGGAATGCTACTACTGCTAAGGATTTTATTTATTCCATAGACGTACCTACAAGAACATGAAAATGCATGTTAGGTGTTTAATTTTTTTACGAGCCACAGAAAATGGTTACACCCCAATTAGATCTTACTTAGACTGGTCACCCTCACTCTTAAGAGTGTCCCAGGGGACAAGTAACATGTTTGCCATTTCTGTGTCAAATTTAGTTTCTAGTCCATGAACTAGTGTCACCAATGCTTTCATTATGACGGACGAAAATTCATCCTGCACAACAAAACAATTTAAGAAGAATCCAAATTATGTAACATATCTGGGAAAAATATAAGTCCTTCACGTCAACATACCTGGACCTCTGACATGTCTACACCGTCAGCGAACTGCGGGTCAATAATTGTTGAGACTTCTTCTGCCAGATCACCAGACTGCAAGAAAAAAAAATCATAAACAAAAGAATTCTTGCGAAGTGCCAGTTGTTGTTCTTATCAATTCTTACGGACATCGGCACACATCTTAAAATTTTCAGATAGACGCTGTAGATCGTATCGTTGAACAGCAAGGGTAATATGGATTCTATAATAGTTGCAAACCTTTCACAACATTGCTTAAAATGCATTTTAGTAAGGTCACATGACAAAAACATCAAGAAACTATCTTAAAATCAGATAAGAACAATATAATTCAATCCTTAAAAACACCCCGTTTCAAGTAAGGCCTACAGCCAGTTATCACGTAAATACTGGAGGTGTCAAAAGTGAAACAAGCTTACTGTTTTGTGGCAATACTCAGCAGAATTAACTATGTAACATATCATCCTTTCATCTTTGTCCGAGACCTGTATAGTATAAGTAGAAAAAGATAAATCGAATAGCACACATGGGAAACATGAAGCAGGCAGCTAGTCGCAGCACCTTTATCTGTCCGTCCATGCCTGTGGCTGCGGCAACAATACTGTTGCCTCCTTTTCGGAGCTTGAAAAATAGCTTCGTAGCATAGGCCTTCAGAACTTGTTGAAAGACCTGAAAAGAGGAGACCCTTTCAAAAGAATGAACTCAAAAGCTCCATTCATGTAACTATGGGACCGTGTTAGAGCATTTAAAGTGGCCGGCAAATATTATTTAAGTGTATGCCCTTTCCTTGTCGAAATGTAGGCGAAATAAAAAGCTGATTCAACTAACAGTATTTATCCAATTTAAGAAATAAGAAAATCTAATACTCCACGAACAAAGCTGGTTCTTAGACAAATTAAGACATTGCTCGAAATCACAGAACTAGTCTAAATTATATAGAAAACCCAACATTAAGCGAATTAAAAATGCACCTTGAACAAATTGAATAAAGTCTTGACTGTTTGTGACTGCACTACACCGTTTCAAGCTCTTCTCTATAGTGGAAAACAACTGCAAACAAGGAAACAGTAAACTACTTACAACTAAATTTGACTGGTCACTGAAGGTCAGAGATAATGTCATATATATATTTTGTATAAGTATTATCAAGTTCCCATTGGCCAATCTAGTAATATTGATAGTCATTAGGCACAGAAGATAGTGTGCTGAGTAAATCTTGACTCTGATATTCGGTTTCACACAACATGCGAAATCTGGTAGAACTTTTGCCGCTAGTAAAAAAAAAGTATCATCCTGGACATTACCTAACATTTCTATCCAACTCAGAAGCTACTGAAAAGTTGTGGTTCTCTGTTCCAAGTAGAGAGAAAAATGGCAATTGCTCAGTTGCGTCTCTATAAAAATAATGCAACCAACCACCCATGTCAAATTATCATAGTGGACGTAGTGAGTCAATCCACTCATTGACGATCTATATATCTGCTAAAGTAAAGACTATCAGATAACCCTACTTCAAGAATCTCGCCTATGTACTCACCTGTATGCTGCTAGACAGAATATTATTTTGACTTTTCTCCTCAATATCCCATGTTTCCTCCTGACAGAAAGAAAAACAATATTAGGAAACTCGGCAAACCTGAACATATATGGAAACTAGCCTAGGTACTCACCTGAAACGCTTATATACACAGAAATATTATATTACCTGAACAAGTTTCTCAACATATTTGGTTAAATGAGGCTTGAAGCAACAAGAGATAATTCCACGGAAGTTAAACTGCCAAGTTTCATAGTCTCAGTCTGACAGAAAATAAGGAAGCAATGCAAAAAAAGAAAGAAAAGAAAAAATCCCATCTTCTGTTTGAAATGATATGAAGCCTACTACATAGAACATACATTTTCCCCCAATTCTTGATTAGCAGAAAAAATGATTTCATACTTCATGCGAGTTTCAGATATATTGTGACTATTATTTCCCCCTTTACCAATTTCCTTAATGTCATCTCCATCAATATTACCAAATTTCATTTCAAGTTACATTTCGAGCTCTAGCGTCCTTTTCAGTTCCTGATCATCCAATGACATCAAAATTTAATCGTATCATAACAGGGTAATGTGATGAAAACAAAACAGGATAAAAGAATTTCTAATCATCAGAAATTTCCTCGAGAGGTAATTCAACGCTCTTAAAGTGTACAATTCATCTATTAAATATAATGAAATTTTCATGTTAGGGCAAGCATGCCTGACCAGAAGCAATTTTTCTGCATCTGGCTTCTCTGTGAGGTTGCCCAGAATTGACTCTACTTGCTCCCTGAAAAAACATTAATGGAAAAACCGGAAAGTTAAGAAAGATGCATACTGTTAGATATAGTTAAGGTAATGTTCAGTTCATCAAAAACGAGGAGGCACTACCTTGTTCTCTCGCACAACTGGATGCATAGTCTATAAGGCACATGCCATGAAGCAGGAAAAATCGTCCACTTTTCTTGATTTGTTTGAATTTGACAATTTAGCCAATTGTATATCTTCTTAACTTCATCCAACTTTTTCAATTCTGCCAACAATTAACCACTTAGAAACATAAAAACACACTTTCAGTGCCAGTTATACCTTGGGCATAAAGTCTAACATACCAGCTCCTACATAAATTTGTTCATATGAGGTTAGCTCCCTGCTAAAAAAGTTTTTTACTAACTCATCCCTCACAGATGGCTCCATGGCATCAACAACCAAGCAAGAATCAGATAACTTCTTTCGCAAAAGCTTTTCCTCTGTCTCTGTCCCAGTACCTAAACTGAGATCACAACAGCAGACATTTTAAGAACAAGTAGCTTTTAGGCGTCTAGCAAATAACGGGAGGGAGGTTGAGGATGCGAAACAGGAAAATGAGAGATTATTAAAACAGCTTTTTTTAAATTGTGCTTACTACCAGAAAGAAGCAGAATAGCCTAAATAATAATGAAACGTACTATACTAACAAAAAGAGAGTAGCCAACAAGCTTAAAACCTTAATTTTATATCAAAAGATGCAAAGTTCTTCACAAATCCTCTTGAGGTTTAAGATAAGGAAATTGAGAAAAAGAAGTAGCATCAACAATACAGTGGGCCTCTTTGGCCACCTCTGTCGACTTATTATACTCTATGTATATATATGGTTGAACCACTAAAAAGCAGTACCTGTAAAAATCAGAAAATACATGGGACTTTAAAACTTGCTTTATCTTCTTAAGTTTTTCTCTTAGCTCCGTGATTTTAGGAATATCCATATATGCTTTGAAATGATTACATAATTCGTTTACAGCCTGAAAATTTATTATAGATTCAGAGCTTATGAATATCATCAAAAATGGGAAGATTAATCGGCTAAGAAGTCCACCTAGGTAACCTAGCGTTAGAATCAATTTTTAAAATGACAACGAACTGCATTAAGCTCTCATGGTGAACATAAAAGCTGTAAAAAATAAACTACAAACAACAAACACCAAAGATTGTTGAGTTAAAAAAAGATACCTCCAGCTGTGCAGCTGCCTCCTTGTATTTTATTTTGATGTCATCAACTGAACCTGTTCAATCGCAGAGACTGCATAACATTACAGTGAGTGTCATTAATGAGCATATGAATGGTGTAGTTGGTCTACTTTAACTACATTCATGGCATACATGTGGTTACTACATAAAAATAGAAGGTTAAATACGTAAGCAGCAACATCATGATACGTATTTGATGTTAACTACCTCGGAACCCCTATCTATATTGGGCTTGTTTTGTAATTATGTTCAATACTCTTGGCTATCATTCTGATTTCAGGATACCTTGAGCAGAGTAAATGTTGATAACTTACCTAACGATGCGAGGCGATGAAGGGCAGTGACTGCCGAGGTTATGTTCTTCTTTGCAAAATCTAACTTCTGAATGTCACCGCATATGTCTTGAACCATTGCTTCGGTTTGTTCAGATTGACTTTTATCTCTGGTATCTTATGACAGAGTTCCTGTATTAAAAAGAGTGTAAAAAGCAAATCCTTTGTGAATGAAATAAAAAAAAAGATAGCTTACAATACATATCAGCCAATGTGAACCTAACCTCTGCAGCACCTATAGCATCAGCAAGATCGTCTTTAGCTTTAGTTCCAGAGTTGCTCTGGAGTATCATAGCCAAACCAAGAATCAGTTCCAGAGGCATGAAACAACTTTTTAACATAGAAGCAACAAATTTTATCATAGCCAAACCAAGAATCAGTTCCAGAGGCATAAAACAACTTTTCAACATAGAAGCAACTTTTTTTTTTTCACAGTGCATACAATACAAAATTCTTGACTACTCACAAAAATGTTCCACGCTATGTAAGTTTACAATACAAAGAAACGAACAAATGAACACAAACCTCAGAGTAATCTTCACATAAAATTTTCATAATTTGACCAGTAAGAATAAAACAATATAAAGAGACTTAACCTGTTTCTGAACAGCAGCTAAAATGGTAGCATCAAATCGCCCAATCTCATTATTAATGTTTAGCAAAAAAGGCTGAACGCCAGATAGAGAAGCTTCTGTAAGCAAACGAAAACACAGTTTAAACTTATCAGACAAATCACTACACCTCAATGATTTCGATAACTTCAATTTTGATTTATTATCATGAAAAAATCCAGCCATAATCGAGAATCATGTTCTGCTACTGACTGTTTCAAACTTAACCTCGAAGTAAAAACAAAAAAAATTACATACCTACTGGGAACATCTGGTTGATCAATTTCAAACTACTTGACTTTCCCATTGCTTTTAATTTCGTATGATCGACCAACATCACTCGAAACGGACGACGATCTCCGAAATAAACAAAAAGGGGCAAAAAGGAGCAACGACGCGTCTGCTAAGAATCGAGAAGAGAACCAGGTTTGATCTTCCACTGAATCTCTCAAATCGACGCCGAGAAAAAAAAAAAGCTCCGATCGTTCCTTTTCCCCTCCTCCGCCGAGAAAACTGTATCTTCACTTCGTTCTTTCTTGCGCGTTTGTTTATTAAATACCGGAAATCATCAAAACCGGTTTAGAAACATGAACCGTACCGGTTTGATTTTACCCGTGTAGTCGTATTTGTTGTATCACTGAACGGTGCCGTGTTTGAAATTAAACAGACCCATTATAAATTAAATTCAGTTTTATGGGTCACAATTTTGATGTCAGGCCCAATCAAGTTCATTGGTCATATACTTTTTTTTTTTTTTTTTAAACTAATCAATGATCTATAATTGCTAGAGAAATCACCCACAATAATAATTAACAAAAAACTGTAAGATAAAATGTTCTAAATCATTAGAAGCAAAAGAAAACAAAAAATAGAAACCGCACCGAACTTGTGTAATTGGTATTTTTTTTTATTTTTTTTTGTCATTCATTTGCAAAATGACAAAATGATTGAACGAAATGGTGATCATTCATTTCCCTAGCTAGTTCTAGAAGATAATATTTTTATTTTATGTATAATAAATGTTGTTTTTTTCTAATTTAAAAAAAAACCATCAATTTTGATCATAGGAAACTTAAAATAAAAGTTAAAGAAATGTTATTACTAAATAAAATGTGAAACATATAAAAATTTTGATACAAAACATTAAGTTTCTCTTGCATCTATTATTTATTATAATAGACCTTGCATTGAACATATGTTAAATTGAGATTTGAGGAATTGTCAACAACAAAAACGACAAGATTAGTTTTAACCTCTCCACTATAAAGGTCCAACGTACGTCAAAGATATGGATCAATTGAGAAACCTGGACAAGCCTACCTTATCACCAGTTTCTTTAACATCACGTTCACTCTGCTCCTTGTACTCTCTGAAACTGAACCTTCTATACTTCTTTGGATGCCCGAAGTATTCTATCTCGGTTTCAAGATTAGGACATACGAAGAAAGCTATCGACAGTCTCTCCATGTTTACCGGAGAAATCACTCTATGTCTCACGCTCTGGTACACTCCATTACTCAGTGCCTATAGCATATATAAACACCATCAATTAGCATAAATATATAGATTCATTATATATTTTTTCGTCTATCAAAGACCAATATTAGCGTTTGAGTCATAATATTCATTTTTTTTATATTGAGTAGTAATACATATATAAACATAGAAATCAGTAAATCTTTATCTAATATGTGTGAGGGAGTAGAATCCCATGCATAACTTTTTATCCGCAACCACAAAATCTTCTCCCTTGATAATTTTCTAAGATATTTGATTAGGGTTTCCCCTAAATCTATGTTTATGATTCATATAATTAATAGAGAAACCATTCGATAAGAAAGGATCTCGATCTATATAATTACTGAATGTTAGATTCAAAATTTTATTGAGAACTTGATAACAAATATAAAAATTGAGCGGCGCCTAATTAAGCATATGTTTCTTATCAATTTTTGTATTAACATTATCTCTTGTAACGTTTAATCGACAAATATATATATATACTACACCAGAAAACTTGTATTGAAGTTTTAGGGTGTGCCTAAATCCTAAGTCGCTGGATTGCTTTTTAGTCATATATATACGCTTTAGAATCTTAGAACTTAATAACGCTGTTGCAAAGTGAGACAGAGCAATAGCCAAGAATTAACTTTAAAGGAATCGAAACGTTAAAAATCAAATGGTTGAAGTTACCTGAAACATATCCCCAATGTTGACAGTAAGGGCCTCCGAGCAAGGTTTTACGCTGATCCATTGTTCATTTTTTTTCAATTCTAGTCCTCCGATTTGATCTTGAAAGAGTATAGTGAGGAAACTTGTATCGGTATGAGGAACCAAACCAAACACTTCAGAACCAAAAACACGAGGATGGTACTTATTGAGCCTTAGAAAACTGTTTTTAAGCTCGTAAATGTTTTCAAAATACTTAGAATTCACGTTCACTTGTTTCCCCAGTACTTCACATATTAATTGTGTCACTCGAGCGATCTCTTGCACATACAAATCAACGGTTGTTCTGTAAAAAAGAAAAAGAGAAAATTAGTAATGTAGCGTTTCTTCAACTCATCTGTGTATATATGATCTTGTATTTATATATATAAAATAATCAAAGTTTCCCCTAATTACATTATACTATTTTTATATTGTGATTCACCTTTTATCAAAAGAAAATTTTCATCCCAAAAAATTTGAAATATTTTCATATACTCAAATTTCACAAAATAAGGTCTAGAAAATGGTTGTTGAAACTGAAGGGGAAGACGAATAATTATGACTAGCTACGAACTTTGACCCGGAACTAATCAAGAGTCAGTTATTATCTTCATTAAATCTAAAGAGAGTTCAAGAATTAGGGTTTCATGAGACAGAACTCAATTAAAAATCTTATAATTACAAAACCTGAAGTTGTTGCGATCATCAGAAAACTTTGTAATCTCTGAAAGAGTGATGTGAAATGCTTCCGAGAATGAGTACTGAGCGGGAGAAGAGGCGTTAGGGTTTCCCCACCGGTAACTATTCTTCGATAAGCCCGAAATACTTTCCCCGACTTTGGAGGAAAAGGGTCGGTCAAAGAGTTTCTTCTCTTCGACCAACATCATCTCAAAGACTTCTTTGGGGATCCCATGGTTCACAATTTGAAAAAAACCCCACTCTTTGGCAGCTGCAACCATTTGTTTCACCACTACAACAAATATGTACATTGTTAGCACGAGAGAAACGCTATAATATGTAATTCATAGCTCTTTTACAAACGCTATGTTAGGCCACTGTTATTGTAGGTACCTCACATATGATAGCGCAGAATTCGTATGCTATGATATATTATTATACCATAGCAGTACAGAAATGCTATGTTATCCCGCTTTTCAAATTTTTAAAGATAATGTTATAAGTCATTATACACGCTATGTTAGGTGATTCTACCATAACACGTTAGTTAAACGGTTTAATTCAGTTTTCGTAAGCAATATCTTTATGCTATAATATATTCTGTTATAGCAGGATTTTAGATGCGATTATAAGTGTTTTGAGAACACTGTTTTCATGTTATTTTGAAATTGATCCGGAACCTGTATTAATATTAAATCCCTAATTCACCATTTCACAATCAAACATAATACATAGTACATAACACAAAGTTTAAAATCCATAAGGAACAAGACAAGACCTTCACCATTTTGCTGTGTATTGCTTTGGTATAAACTCGGGCTTCTTTTTTTCATCAGTGGTGGCAACACCAAGAGCTTCCTTCCCAATCATGTTGCCATTAACATACCACCGGGGCATTATCATAGGCTCGATAACATCACTTGTTCTACAACATACTTACAAGAAATAGAATTCAAAGATATAAGAGAGAAACATAGAATTCAAAGATGTAAGAGAGAAACATAGAATTCAAAGATATAAGAGAGAAAAAATAGTTAAGTTCTACAAGATACTCACTAAAAGCGGCAGAAACATAGAACAACCTCGCCCAAGCCTCCCTACAAAGGGTAAGCAAAAGAAGTAAGAAGACCAGACTGCTTCTTCAAGCTTATAGAGAAGCTCTAGCAGAGGCGTGCTCCACAAATCTCTGGGATATGTTGTAACAAAATAAACATAAGAGTTTTACGTATCTTCTTACAGCTCTTCCCTTTAAACGGGACAACTACTTCTTCAAGCTTATGTTCTCCAGAATCCATCATCATCCCAAATCCAAGCTCTCAAATACGCAGAATTACAGCAGCAAAACGCTGGAACATGAAACACTTATAGTGAGACCAAATCTGAGGATATAAACCAAATTAGTATAACTTGTAATAGCCAATAAGATTTACAATCAACAGATAACCATATCATTACATATGCAGAACTTCAATTCAGGTTTACTAAACTAAAGTATTACGGAAAAAAGAAAAAAAGCAAACCTTGGGATTTATATATGTTACTTAACATCACTACAAGAGTATATATATAACGTAACATCACTACAAGAGAAAACACAATAGAAAGAAGTCATGATGCATTATGATTTACGAGGGATATGACAAGAGATGTTTTATAAATTTTTTTTTAAAAACTAACCTTCTTCTTAGACCCTTTCTTCACAAAAACCATCCAGCATCGGTGATTCATAGACATAGCTTGAAAACCAAATACTTAAATCAGGAGGTTCTAAGAATCAAACAGATTGAACCAAATTAAGTTTGAAACAAATATGCATCAATAGCTGCAGACCTAAAGGTTTAATAAGAGTATAAGGGAAATAATACTTACCTGAAAGGAGTGAATCATAAAGGGGTTTACTTGTCTCTTCTTTGCTCTTTACATCATGAAAAGGATCTCTAATAAGGAAAAAACAAGTATCAGTATGAATAATAGATGGCACCTGCGACTAAGACAAGCCTTGAACATGAAACTGAACATCAAGAACCAGTAGGAGAACAAACAACTAACAACCCACAAATAGATGCTTTATGGTACCTTCACTATTGCCCATCGCTCAATGGAAAAACCTAAAATGGGGTTAAACGTTTAGAGAAAACAACAACAGCCACAATAATATACTAACTAAACCGTTCAAAATACTAACCTGTCTATTGAGTACAAGAAAAAAGAAGCTTCTCTATGCGACAACAACAAATATAAAGGATCACAAAAGAAGAAACCCAACAAAGTTCAGCACTTTCCCCAAAATACCAAAGCAGTAACACTAGTGATAAATCAATTAACATTCAACACAAATGAACCTAAAGAGAATCACAAAAAACGCATAAACTTTGCAACATAAATGAGAATGTGTTGAGTTGTTTCAACCCAAATGAACCTAAAGAATTACAGAACTCACTCATTTTCCTGTTGTTGAGAACCGAGATAGGCTCAACTGTGGAAGAATCTTGGTTAATATCCCAGAGACGGAGGAAATCGCCGGAAGAAGTGAGTAGATCTCCGGATGAAGGACGACGGAGAGAAGAGGACTGAACATTAGCTTTGTAGGAGGATAAAGACGCTGGAACGAGAGATTCGGGAGAGGCTTCACGGTTATGGAATCAGATCGAAAGAGAGGATGTCGAGTTACGGCGGTTTCCGATCGAGATAACAGATCTGTAGTTGAGTTATCTATGGCGAATTGTGTGATCTGAATTCGATTCAATGATGGTGTCTTCTTTGCGAATATAGTGAGAGAAAGTTTCACTATCAGTATTCGTCGGAATTTTTTTTTTTTATTAACAGACGGAGAAAAACTCGATGGAGACGAGAGGCTATGGAGGAGAAGAGTCGTGGAAGGTTTTCTTTCTTTTATTTATTTTCTTTCTCCGTTCAAAGTTTTTTTTTTCCTTGGCACTCAAAACTATTTTTGATGTAAAATCTGAAAATTTTCCCTATATTTTGGCGGAACAAGTGATTTTGTCTTCCCGCTTACTGATTTTTTGTCATAACATTGTTTTAATGCTATTATAAGTAATCAAAATAAAATATTTATCTTCTATAGCAGTTCAGGAAAATAAGCTATCTTCTACTGCTATCAATGTAGTTTTTTCTTGTAGTGCACACATCTTTTTCGTTTGACCTCCTCGCCACTAATAAGATGGCTTAGATCGATCACAGGAAGCTTTAAGCCCGCGGTTTGGATAGTTGATGTGTTTGTATATATATTATCACTAGTGGATTTCGGAAAGGAGCTTCCGAAAATCGAGCAAAAATTTGTCTGAAAGGGAGGTTGAGAGGCCATGTAGAGCTAGCTCTGGTTAAGAAGAAAATGAAATTTGATGAGAAGTGATTCTTCTCTATACGATTCTTATATTTTGCTTTATGTCCATATAAGAGAGGAAATCCCTTAACCCTCTATTTATAGGTAGAAAATTTCAAGCGTCGCTGTCCAATCTTCTGTAGATGGAAGCAAATTATTAAAGGATCATATACTGTTAGAGAAATGATTGTATAATATTTAGGGTTGATGCCGCACAACAATATGAGTGCTTTAAAGGGAAGAAGTTCGAAATTATTGTTTTAAACTTTTAATGTGTATAAATTTGATATTTCCTCCCTTACAAGATTCTGTTTGTTTGCGTGTATTACGACGATTTCAAAGAAATAAATTTGTTGATCACGTATTAGATAATTACAAATTCTACTATTACGTTAAGTACCTATATTTTTATAAAACAAATAATATATACTTATATGCTACTAGTAAATATGGTGCATTCATTTTGTACATTACATGCCGTTCCAAACAAACAGAATTAAGTGCATAAATCCTCATATTCATTTTCGAAATAATACAAAGGGCCTACGAAGTACGAATATTTCACCAAGAAAAATGAAATGTTTTAGTTATATTTTATATAGGATATACGTAAATTATTAGATGTCGATATATGTCTTGAGAAAGTCCATATGGTGACTCTATGAACGAGACTTGGTCGTGCATTTATGATAATTTCTCAAGGCTATGAAAAACCACGTGTTTATGTCTCTATTTTTCATTCTTCCAGTAAAGAAAGATATTTTTNAAAAAAAAAAAAAAAAAAAAAAAAAAAAAAAAAAAAAAAAAAAAAAAACAACAGAAAATATTCCGAGAAAAACTTTTGAAACAACACGATATACAACACACAAAAAAATCTTTTAAATGGCTATCATCTATCCAAGTCTTGCCGTATCTTTTCGCCTGTTGTCACTCATGTCGACAAGTCTTTTGCTTGAAATTTAGGTGACTCTTCTTGCACTTTTAATTAGCCACCTCCTTTGAGATTTATATACATTTTTTATCTTTTGTCGTATCTTTAATAAGCTCACCAAACTGAAGAAAGATAAATTTAAAAAGTCAGATGTACTATACTAGCATCCAAGGCTTTCGATTACTCAATTAGTCAATTTGCGGCGGTTTGCTTGCCAAAATAGTTGAACACTTGAACTAGCCAAAAAGAATTTTCTAGTGGTGAGCAAAAAAGCCAAACCATACCAAACCAAAAAATCTAATTGGTTAAAAAAATAATTTTTTTCAATAATTTCTAACTTTAAATTTAATTAAGGTTTTCGGTTTAAGAAACTAGAAGATTATATTATTTACATTATGTTTGACTTATTAGTTGATATATATTTTCATCTATCTATCAAACATAAAAAAAATTCTGTAAACAACTTAGAAAACTTTAAAATAATGTAAACAACTTAGAAAATCTTTTTACGAATTCAGATGTCCAAGGTGTTTTAGAGATGTTACACGAGATTACCCCTTTAATTTCGGATGCTATGAACAGAGATCTAATTCGGGATATTTCTGATGCGGAAGTTTGGAAAGCCCTGTTTCCTATGCATCCGGAGAAAACTCCAGGACCCGACGGCATGACGGCTTTGTTTTTTCAACGATTTTGGTCCTTCTTAAAAGGGGATTTAGTGGCTCTGGTTAGAGAATTTTTCCGATCAGGTAGTTTTGATCCACGTTTAAATGAGACGAATATTTGTCTTATTCCTAAAGTTGATCGGCCACAGCGGATGGCGGAGTTTAGGCCGATAAGCCTTTGTAATGTGAGCTATAAAATTATTTCTAAGGTTCTGTGCTTCGGTTTAAACGGTTCCCCCCATCCCTGGTTTCCGAAACTCAGTCGGCTTTTGTTTCGGGTTGCTTAATTACAGATAATATTTTGGTTGCGCAGGAAATGTTTCATGGATTAAATACTAATCGAAGGTGTGAGTCGGAGTTTCTGGCCTTCAAAACGGACATGAGTAAGGCTTATGATCGTGTGGAATGGGATTTTTTAGAAGTGGTTATGGTTAAGCTAGGGTTTGATAGGAAATGGATTTCCTGGATCATGTGGTGTGTATCCTCGGTGTCATATCAAGTTCTTCTCAATGGTCAATCCCGGGGTTTTATTAAACCACAGAGAGGTCTGCGTCAGGGGGATCCGTTGTCACCGTATTTGTTTATACTTTGCACGGAGGTTCTGATAGCGAATATTAAAAAGGCAGAACGGGAGAAGAAACTAACGGGTATCTCAATCGCTCGCGATAGTCCTACCATTTCACATTTGTTGTTTGCTGATGACAGTCTGTGAGGCGACTGAATGTCAGACGGTCATGGAAATTATCAGAAATTATGGTAAAGCCTCAGAGCAAAAGGTTAATTTAGAGAAATCTTCTATAATGTTTGGTAAGAAGGTTCCTTCTGAGATAAGGGATCAGTTGAAGTCAGTTATTGGTATTTCTAAAGAGGGAGGTATGGGCTATTTCCACATTTTGGTGGAAATCCAATGATAGGGCTCGTGGCCTACATTGGATGGCCTGGGATAAATTATGTAAGGATAAGTGTGAAGGGGACCTAGGTTTCAGAGCCCTGGAACAATTTAATGATGCTATGTTAGCGAAACAGTATTGGCGGTTAATCCAACATCCGACGTCCTTAATGGCTCGGGTGTTGAAAGGCCGATATTTTAGGAATAAACACCCTCTTATGGCCAAAAAACCATATAACCCCTCCTTCGCTTGGAGGAGTATTTTTTCAACTAAGGGATTGGTGGAACATGGAGCGCGGTGGGCGGTCGGCTCGGGTTGTTCTATTTCGGTTTGGCGAGACCCATGGATACCAGATATTCGACCACGTCCAGCAAATGGTCAGGGAAGACTCTCGTTACCGAGTTTGATGGTGAACCACTTAATTAATCCTGTTACGAAGGATTGGCATTTGCCTACTCTGGAGGATTTTCTGGATCCGGGGGATATACCGATTATTCGGAGTATGGCGGTCAGTAAAGTCCAGCAACCGGATCGATTAGTATGGCACTTTACCAAGTCAGGGAAGTATACGGTTAAATCAGGTTATCGGCTAGCCAGAGAATTAATGACGGAAGTCGAATACGGGCCGACTTGTATGGCCCTTAGGGCCCAGTCGTGGAAACTTGATGTTACCCCGAAGGTCCAACATTTTTTCTGGCAGATTGCTTCGGGCACTCTCCCAGTGTTAGAACGGCTTGCGTATAGGGGTGTCCGGTGTGATACTCTATGCAAACGGTGTGAGTCTGCACCAAAGACTATTAATCATGCTCTTTTTGAGTGCCCTCGCTCGCTCGATGTTTGGGGGTTGTCACCGGTTTTGTTAGTGACAGATGGTTTTCCATATACTTCAATCTATGCAAATTTAGATTTTATTTTCTGGCGGGCAGCTTCTCAGTCGGGGGATCCTGATGTAGCTCTTCGTCTTTCTTGGATTCTTTGGTCACTATGGAAAAACAGGAATAAAAAAGTTTTTCAGGGGTTAGAGGCCAAGCCGTTGAAGATTTTAATTCAGGCGAATAATGATAAAGTACTGTGGGAGGAGGCCAAATCTTACTCGGACAGTTATTTGCCTACTACGCCTCTGTTGGAGGATAGGGGGCGTTTTCTCGATGTCAGATTGATGGTTCATGGAAAGGTTCAGATCCTCTGCAGGGTCTAGGGTGGTGGTATTGTAGTAATGAAGATTCGACGCTTCTTCTGGGAGCACGGAGTCAGAGGCGCGGTCCTACATCCTTACATGCAGAGCTACAAGCCTTGATCTGGGCTATGGAGTCACTATTGGCGGCGGGAGTTGTCTGCCAGAGCTTCGAGACAGATTGTGCAGAATTGGTGGCGATGGTGCAGGCGCCTGATGATTGGCCAGTTTTTTCGCCTCTGTTGGAGGAGTTATTTTTGCTCAGATCACGCTTTCCTTCCTTCTCCCTGACCAAGATCACTCGAGAGCTCAACGTAAGGGCAGATTGTCTATCCCGTTCTTCGAGATCTTTACTTTCTGAAATTTATTTTGTAAACTCTTTTCCTCCGGTTTGGGCAACCAATCTTGGAGTTATCTTTTAATTTAATTAATGTTTGGTTGAAAAAAAAAAAAAAAACCTTAAAATAATAGAACTGAACTGTGATATATATTATAAAACCGTTAAAACCAAACTGTAACCAATCTATATTACAAAAGACTTTTATATAGTTTCAGTTTTTGTAAAACGTTTATTTTTTCTTTGAATATAATTTAATATTAAATTCAAAAAAAAAGTTTTTGTAGAACCAAAAAACCGAAAAACCTTAAGTCCATCCATAAATTCTCTCCTTGCTTATATTTAGTTAGAACAAACTGATTGGATTGAAAAATTTAATAAGTCTTCTCAATTTCGGTGGGATTAACTTATTTTGAGTCATGAATTTTTTTAAAAAAATTTAAACCAATTTTAGTCATTAAAAGAAATGCATAGGTCGCTCAATAGACGATTAGCATTCCTATACACATGTAAGATATGAACTATCAAGTGCTTCGAGTTTGAAATAAATTGATAACATAAACGTATTAGGGAAGACACAATATGTAAATCATTTATCCTTGTCTTAAGAAAATCAACCACCATTTTTGAATTTACTTCCGGCTCTAAGCGTGTAATTCCTCTCTCTCTCCCATGCTATATATATCATAGTAAACGTCCTATAACTCTGCTAACAATATTGAACATATCTCAATATTTAAAGCAAAACCACCACACCAATAACCTTCTCCAATACGTACAACCCTGCTGTTGTAAGCTTGGGATTCCTATGAAAAGTTCCATCTGCATTCAACTTGAACCATCCAATCTCGAAGGTGGATTTGTTCGAACAAGGATCAAGTCTTAATTTTTTTTTTCAATCTTTATATGTTTGTTTATTTTTTAATATTGGATAACAACAGACCAATAAATTAGTCAAATTCCTACATTTATTGAAAGCAGGTTTTGATCTTTGGTGTAATAGTGTATGTTTGCAGTGGATTTATTATTTTCCACCACATTGACTTCATCTTTATATGTTCTTTTTAATGATATTTTCTTATTTTTCAGACAATTTTATCAAAAATACAAAACCTCATATATGTATTAAAATATTAAAAATGGGATTACAATAAATTTTTTATGTTTCCGCTGCATTTTATAAAGCAAAAACTAAAATTTATCTGTTTGTGTTTAAATTATAAACTGAACCTTTTTTATCGGATGTCCCCGAAGGGACAATTATAAACTGAACCAACTTGTGAAACTCTGAAACTGTGGAGAAAATGTCCCACATCTGATAGATGAGAAGGGACTTGAGTAATATATAATATAAAGGGTTAGGGCCTCTCCACTCATTGCCAATTGGTTTTGAGTTAGAACCCCATAACAAACCCTAATTTAACATGGTATCAGAGCCTACACACGCTGACCCATTAATTAGTCCGGTCCGGATAGAGGCCCGATCACCTCATTAATTGATGGCCCAAAAGAAAACCCAATTCCATCGAGATTTCTTAAAAAAGAGAGCATTATCTCAAGGGGGCGTGATGGATTCTGTCGAGATTAATGGCTAGAAGAGCCATTATCTCGAGGGGGCATGTGGAGAAAAGATCCCACATCTGATAGATGAGAAGGGATTTGACTAATATATAATATAAAAGGTTAGAGCCTCTCCACTTATTGCCAATTGGTTTTGAGTTAGAAGCCCATAACAAACCCTAATTTAACAGAAACAAATCAATCATAGTTTGGTTTTGTCTATCAACATTTGTAATAAATGTATGAGGTAACTAATATGTTGATGAGTTTGCCCCCCCCCCCCAAAAAAAAAGTAATATGTTGATGATTTATTTGTAAAAGTGTCGTATGAAAAACCGTAAACAAGTTTACTCATATAATGTCTATATTTTATTGAATTACATAGGTTATACATGCATTTTTAATCGATGATACAATATTTATTCACATGCATCAGATATTTGAAATATGATGGACAGTGCTGCCACTAGGACTCAAAATCAAATAACTCTTGGAGAACAAAAATATAACCTTTGGAGTCAAAACACCCAACATGTGACATTTTTATATACTTTTTAAAATATAATCTCAAGAAAAAAAGGGTGTAATCTTAAGCACTGTTTACCCCCAGAAAAATAATATATACTTAAGAACCTGAGATTTAGTTACTTTAAACATTAACAACATACTTGATCATTTTAAATAGAAAACATAAAATATTTCAGGAATTTCATATTTCCATCATATCCAAATGTTTTTTTAGTTAGTTAAAAACTTACGAATCAATTTTTTCTGTAATATATTATACATTTTTTTATTAATCTCGACACTTAAATATGTATTTTTAAATTATTTGTAAGGAAGAAAAAAGTGATTTAACCTAAATAAAAAACGCTGAATTCTTTTGTAAATTGCAAAAAATTTACGTACGATTTATTCAATTATAATTAAATTGTTTATGTAAAATTTAGTAAGTTTAGTTACCACTTTTTACCAAAACAGAAAATTTACTTACCACTTATCTATATATATTCTATGAAATCAATTTGTTAAAACATATTAGTTTTTAATTTAAAATTCAGTCAAAACAGAAAATAAATATATATTCACGTCAAAACAAAAGATAAATATATATCACCTTAGCTAAGATTCTATGAAATCAATTTGTTAATATATATATATAAGTTTTTAATTTAAAAATTTGTGATATTAGAAATAATGATATAATAATTATATGAATATAATATAGTATGAAACCCCACGCGTGAGTCAATTTCTAATACTTTATTAAGAATTGATAAGAATTTTGTTATAATAAGAAATTGACGTATTTAATTAATTTAAAATTTTGGCTCATATCAGGTCTAACTTGTATAACCAAAGATCAATAAATTTATATTTTTTTCACGATACTTATTAAACTCATAATAAACAAAAATATAAGAAAACAGAAATTCTGGAAATAAATATATCATCTCTGCTGAGATATTAAAATATATTACATTTTTTATACTAAAAACTAAATTCACATGCATACCAAAAATGATATTATAATCACCAAAACAAATCTTACTCAATACCACAAGAAATCCACATAGTATAATCATATTGTAAATATAATTTCTTTTATATATGTAGATTTATAATGCCAATGCCTAATGGGGTGGTAAAATTTCGATTCCTCCTACAGGTAGAAAGATTTTGTATGATAGTTCATAAATGTCATAAATAAGATTCATAACTCATCGAATAAAACCCTCAATGTCGACGATGCATTATCGTAAGTAAGTGAGATTTCTTAAATCGGATTGAATTGAATTTGAATTGACTTGACCGATTACAAAAATAACTTCCAAACCTAATTAAAACCAACATTTAAAACAAGTTAGCCTACTAAAGTTTTTAGATATATGGTAGTATGTATGGCCATGGAATATGTAGGTGTCGGCAACACCTAAACCAGTAATAAGTCGACATGTGATAAAGTTGGGATCATCGACATTATATTATATTAGGAATAAAAAACCCATTCCTTCTCACTAACTATTTTTGGGCCTCTTTATCTGTCCTATCCAAGGAACAATTTTGAAGACTCACTTCACTCTCACTTATATCACTATCACTCACTATTATTATCACTCACTTCTCGTTACCAGTATCATTAAATAATCATTTATACTATTGTTTCTCTTCGTTTTCCTTTTTAGTGAGATATTATAATCAATTAATCATTACTATTTGTTTCGGAGCTAAGTTTTGTTTCTCTTGTCGACATGCTTACATATTCCCTCTTTAGGTCTTTTAATTTATTTGAAAGTATATTATTTTGGATTATCACATAAAGATAAAAGTTTGAGTTTGAGTTTTGAAATGTTATGAAGGTAAGTTTCAGCTAAAATCCATATACGATTATTTAATGAATTTATAAGGTAATATCTATCAAAAACCTCAAAAAATAGTTAAATGTCACTTTTTTTTTGGATTAGGAATGCATTGGTTCTGATACGTACCATTTTGAAGATTCATGGACATCTAGCTGACATATCAATCACGCTATACGGGTCTGGTATGACTCAAAAGTCTTAAACTCCCAGTATCCCATAGATATTTTAAAGGGCAATTGTCATAAATACCACTAAAATAGATTTTTGTTCCAAAAATACTATAATTTAGTTTTTTTCTAAAAATACCATTAAAATATATTTTTTTCCAAAAATACCATATAATTGAACTAAAGTTCTAATACTAAAAACTAATTCCTAAATTCTAAATACTAAACCCTATCCCTAAAAACTATACCCTAAAACTAAATGTGTCAACCCAAACCTAAAAAAAAAAAAATCTACATTCTTAAAAATCAATTTTTTTGTGTTTGTGGTAATTTTGGAAAAAAAAACTTTTGTGGTATTTTTGGAAAAAAAACAAAAATGTGGTATTTTTGAAAAAAAAACATTTTAGTGGTATTTAAAGGAATTTTTCTATTTTAAATTGATGTTCTTTGGCTTTATATATAAACTGTGGCATAGACCGAATGGTTTCCGGCTTTGTTAACAAAGAATATCCATTTTAAAACTTTCATCAATCAGTGTGGTTTGTTCACAAATCCAAATTAGTTCAATTGCAATAGTGAAAACACCGGACTAATCTTAACTCCAAAAAAATAAACACACATACTTTTCACAACAAGTAGAACACGACAAGAGGAAATATAGAACAAAAATATAAAAAGTATGAAACATAAGATTTCTATATTGAAGATGGAAGTGAAAACTTAACATGCTTAATTATAAGTACTGTATAAATGTGAAACTGAAAATTGAAAATTTATAACAATAATAAACATAAATGATATTTTTTTCGAATCATGAAACATGGATTCATTCAACCAAATGCGTAGTGTCCAAATCAATGTTAGGAAGAAACGTCGACTACTAAAATTATTTTAAAACATTATATGAAATGTAAACTTGTTATGTTTATTAGGGACCCTTTTTTTGGGCCACTTTATTTTTAGGGTTTTTTTTTGTAAAGTAGTACATTTTCAACACAAACTTAATTGGATTTTTAGTACATAAGGTAGAGTGTAGTGGTGTGAACAAAAGGGCATTTACATCCATAAAGCTCATTTACTTATTCTACATTATTTTTTAAAAAATGTACACTTATTACTTTTTCTAAATACTAAGATAAAATAATCATGAGAGAATAAATAAAAATAAAAATAAAAATGAAAACAAAAATAAAAATAAAAATAATGTGAACCCAACCGAAATAGTTCAAGTTTATAAAATAATTTTAAAATTTGTGTGAAATCCCACAATTAAAAAAATAGATTAATGGGTTTGGTTTTCTATTGTTTTCTTGTGATCCTTGAAACAGTTGTATGTGCCAGAGAGCTCGTGGTAGATAGACAAAAGGGTTGGACCGTGTCATCTGTTAGTTAGATAGTTCAGATCCTCTATGGATCTTGGATATATGTGAATCTAGAATATCCTCTTAGTATAGATATGATCTTATCAACATATTGTACTATATATATTGTCCTTCGATCAATGTCAATACTCACAGAGTTTACATTATAAGCCCTAGCCTACGGCTAGTTGTTTACTCGATCCATCTCCGCCATTTTCTTCTCTCTCTGCTCTGTTTCTCTCCCTCGTCTCCTGTTTCTTCTTCTTCTCCTTCTCGTTTTCAACTCGTTATTCTTTTTTGTTCGACGTCCCATCTCTCATTATGGCCGACGTAACACAGAAAACCAACAAACCATTCGGTATTTCCCAGATCAAGGCTTATATTCCAATCACCCTTGACATGACCAAGATGAACTACGACGTCTGGAGAGAATTGTTTGAGACTCACTATCTTACATTCGGCGTTCTTGGTCACCTCAACGGCTCGTCTACTGCAACTCCGGCAACAAAACAGCAGTGGACAGAACACGATGGACTAGTTAAAATGTGGATCTACGGCACCATCTCTGAATCAATCCTCAACACTGTTCTCAAAACCAAAGCCACTGCCCGTGAGCTTTGGCTCACCATCGAAGAGCTCTTCTGCGACAACAAAGACGCCCGCGCTATGCAGTATGACACAGAACTGCGGACCCTCACGATTGGCGATTCCAGCATAGCAGAGTATTGCAAACGCCTCAAGACACTTTCTGATCTCCTCGCCAACGTCGACTCACCTGTTACCGACCGTCAGCTCGCCATGTACATGCTGAACGGTCTGACGGACAAATTCAACTCCATCATCAACGTGATCAAGCACAAGACTTTATACCCTTCTTTCACTGTCGTTCGCTCAATGTTACAATTGGAGGAGGACCGTCTCTCCAAGCATGTGAAACATGTCGTTAGCCCACCATCAAACACATCATCGCCAAACATCCTCTACACAACTACCGATCAACACTAGTCGCGTGGTTCTTCATCTGGCTACAACAACTGTGGCGCACATAGAGGTCGTGGTCGTGGCAGTCGTCATAACAGAGGAAGAGGTCGCAACAACAACCACTAGTCGTACAACAATCAACCATGGGGATAAGGTTATCCGCCGTACCAACCACCATATTTTTCACCTCCCCCTCCCTACTACGGACCTCCGCCCTACATGGCTTATCCTTTGGCACCACCGGTGAACCATGTCGCTCATCAACCTCGCCAACACGGTGAGGCTCATGTAGCACAGACTACCACACCGTTGACCTACCTCCCACCAGCACTGACGAATGCACTCTAGACCATGACACTAAAGAACCCCAATGCCACCCCTTGGGTCATGGACACCGGCGCAACCAACCATATCACCTCTCAACCAGGTATCCTTCGTCCTCCTTTTAGTTCGAGTCATTTACCTTGTGTCGTTGTGGGAAATGGATCCTCGGCTAAAGTCACTCACGTTGGTAATAGCATCCTACCCACACCCTCTCGTTCACTTTCCCTTTGCAATGTGCTTGTTTGTCTGTCAATAATCAAAAATTTAATCTCGGTTCGTCGTTTTGTCACGGATAACAATTGTTCTGTTGAGTTTGACCCCCTTGGTTTTTGTGTTAATTATCTCCCGACCAGGACCAAACTCTTCCGCTGCATTAGCCCAGGCCCTCTCTACTCCGTGACTCCGAACACCAACTCGTCTCCCCCAAGTTTTTGTTTCAGTTCCTCCAAGTTTTCAACTATGGCATCGTCGCCTCGGTCATCCAGGAAATGAGAATCTTTATCGCATTCTTTCTTCAAACAATATTTCCTTTAATAAGACCGACTTGACAACCCTGTGTCAAGTGTGTCAACTTGGCAAACACATTCATTCAACATTTATTTCATCAAACAGTTCAGTTTCCAAACCTTTTGATCTTATTCATTCGGATATCTGAACCTCCCCTGTTCCAAGCGTTAGCGGAATGAAATACTATCTCCTATTCTTAGATCTTTTACACACTCTATTTGGGTTTATCCACTACAACGCAAAAGTGATATGTTTAGCAAGTATATGTCATTCGTCGCGTATGTCCACACACAATTTCAATGCAATATCAAGTCTATCCAATGCGACAATGGTGGTGAATATAACAACCGTGCGTTCCTGGATCATCTCTCCTCCACCAGCACAACCATTCGCTTCTCTTGCCCCCACACGTCACAACAGAACGTACGGGCCAAACGCACACTACGAACCATTAACAATCTTGTCTGCACGCTCATCCATCAAGCGTCCATGCCGCCCTCGTATTGGGTCGAAGCTCTACACACTGCTGTTCATACAATCAACCTCTTACCATCATCGGTGATCGCCAATCAGGTAATACCACCATCTTCGCATGTTTGGATGCTTATGCTATTCGAACGCTTTAGCCACCTCCGAACGCAAGCTTTCTCCACGCACCACTTCGTGTATCTTCTTGGGGTACCCGACCAACCACAAGGGATACCGCTGCATGGATATTGCAACCCGAAAAATCATATTGTCTCGCCATGTCACTTTCGATTAATCTGTGTTTCATTTTTTGGCACTTTCCTCCGCCGCTTCCACACCGGTTCCCGTGCCTAAATAGATTATTCTCGTGCCTCCCATTCCCCGGTTGACCATCACTCCTTTAGTGGAGCCACCAGTCATAAATGACATTCCCCTCCCCCCTCACATCTGATGGTCACCCGTAGTAAAAGTGGTATCACCAAACCACAAATTCTATTATGTCTTCATACAGACATAATCTCTCCCCTACCAACGTCGCATGTACAAGCGGCTAAGGATCCATTTTGGAATGACGCAATGACAAAAGAGCACAATGCTCAAATTAAAAGGCGTACGTGGGATCTTGCACCCCGGCTAGTTGCTACTAACATTTCGTTCCATGTGGCTTTTCAGGCACAAGTTCGATGCAAATGGCAAGCTTAGTCGTTACAAAGCTCGGTTAGTCGCCAACGGAAAGTCACAACAACTGGGTATTGACTGTGACGAGACGTTCAGTCCAGTAGTAAAATCGGTGACCATCCGTGCGGTGCTTCATACGGCGACTGCTCGCAACTGGCCACTACATCAACTGGATCTGAAAAACGCTTTCCTCCATGGTGACCTCAAAGAAACCATGTATATGCACCAACCTCCCGGGTTTGTCGATCCAACTAAGCCCAATCATGTGTGCCTCCTTCGCTGCTCCCTCTATGGTCTCAAGCAGGCACCCCGCGTATGGAACTCTCGGTTCACCACTTACTCTCGTAGCATTGGGTTCAAACATAGTGTTTTGGACAATTCACTCTTCATTTATCACCACGGCCATGACATCGCTTTTCTTCTCTTGTACGTTGATGACATAATCCTGACAGCCTCATCCGACAACCTCCTTCGCAACATTATCTCATCTCTAAGCACTGAATTTGAGATGTCGGATCAAGGCCTACTCAACTACTTTCTTGGAATTTCCATTAAGAGGAACGATGCTGGTCTTTTCTTGAGTCAACACAACTATGCTACTGACATACTCCATCGCGCAGGTATGAGCAACTACAACAGTAGTACTACACCCGTAGATACCAAATCCAAACTTGCAGCCGACGCCGGCCCTCTGGTCAAAGACCCTACGCTCTATCGAAGTTTAGCAGGCGCACTTCAATACCTTACATTCACCCGCCCGGACATTGCCTATGCGGTCCAACAAGTGTGCTTGTTTATGCACGATCCGCGGGAGTCACACTTCACTGCGTTAAAACGCATCCTCCACTACATCAAGGGTACTATCTCTCACGGTCTACAGATTCATCGTTCGTTCGTTGCTGATCTGGTTGCTTACACGGACGCTGACTGGGCCGGCTGTCCCACGACGAGACGGTCTACCTCAGGCTACTGCGTTTATCTTGGCGATAGTCACGTTTCGTGGTCCGCCAAGTGCCAACCAACCACGTCCCGGTCCAGCACCGAGGCAGAATATCGGGGTGTTGCAAACGTCGTTGCCGAAGCTACGTGGCTGCGTACACTTCTCTCTGAAATGCACATTGCCATTCCTAAAGCAACTCTTATGTACTGCGACAATGTCATCGCCGTCTACATGTCTTCCAATCCCGTTCAGCACCAACAGACAAAGCATATCGAAATTGACATTCATTTTGTTCGCGATAAGGTTGCTATTGGTGAAATAAAGGTGTTCCATGTTTCCTCAGCTCACCAATTCGCGGACATCTTCACGAAAGGACTTCCAACTCCGTTGTTCTTAGACTTTCGGGACAGTCTGAACGTCCGCTCCTCCGCTTCACCGACGCTCTGACTGCGGGGGATTGTTAGTTAGATAGTTCATATCATCTATGGATCTTGGATATATGTGAATCTAGAATATCCTCTTAGTATAGATATGATCTTATTAACATATTGTACTATATATATTGTCCTTCGATCAATACTCATGGAGTTTACATTATCACACAATCAGCTCATCAAACTCTACAATCAAAGGGCAGAGCAAAGCAGGTTCGAAATCAGTGAGTCTCTGCATAAGTTAAGAAACCATGTTGCTCATTCCGATACATAAATCATATTGAGTCGAAAATCATGGACAATGCAGTGTTCGTCTACCAACCAAACAAGACTCGGTGCTTCAATTAACAATGAGACGTTACGATAGCTTCAACACAGATGCAGCCACCGCTATATTCAAAGATGGTCACACTTCCTTCACGCTAAATGGTCTGGCCCATATCATTTCATCACAGCTTCGCCTTGTTCTTCTTCCTCTGTTTTGCCTTCTATTAACAGCTAAGGTTGTATATTAGCGTAAGTATATGCGTGTGTTGTTTATTTCTAATGTAAATGATCTACACAATTCATATAACTAGCAGACCTATAATATATGAACTAGGTAATCATCCGTGCTGTTGCACGGGATGAAATTTTTGTTTGAAATATTATATTTATAAATATATTTATTTAGTATAAGATTTATAATACAAACTTATATTGTATCAAGTTTATGAAAGTTTAAAATATTAATCGTTTCACCATAAATTTTAGATTGACATGATGGCGGATTTGGATCGAATGTAAACCAAATAAATAAAAGGTAGAGTGTTTGTAACTTCTGAATGTGATTAATGGTGAACTGGTGGAAATGATGATGATAGGAAAATCATATATATAGGG
>NC_025698.1:27314091-27319021 GCF_000633955.1 Camelina sativa | reverse complement strand
GGGGTAGTAAGTCCAATGATGGTTTATGTTTTAATTTTTAAAAAGATTCACTTCCCTCTAAGTAAATTGTTTCGATTGAAAAACAAAATCTTAGATTAGGTAAATGATTTCGGATTTTTAGGCGCAATTACTTTAGTTCTGGTGAGGGTGTTTTTAATTAAATTTCTTTTTTAATGGAAAATCAAAGGATTAACTTAGGTCGATTTGATTTTATTTCGGTTTGCAGTATATTTGATTAATTATGTCCTGATTTTTTGGGAAAACGTTAATTTCAATTAGAGTAATCGCATTTATTTGTTTAATATTGCAATAATCAATCATACGTCATTTACATCTATAATCTAGGAAATTACGCAATTATCATCTTAATTAAAAATAGTAAATTAATAGACCTGTATGATATTATTCCCATCCTTTTTTCTACTGAATTTAGTAGTTAATTTAGAATCGAATATTCGTTTTCTGTTTAATTGATAATCCCCTATATCATAGGAGAAAAACGTTATTATCATCTTAATTGAAAAAAAAAAAGTAAATGGTTAGGTCTGTCAGATTTTATTCCTTTTTTCTAGTGATTTTAGCAGTTTCTTAGTAATCGAATATTTGTTTTCTGTTTAATTGATAATGGTAATCTCCGAAGTATCATAGGAAAATTTATCCAAAAATAGCGAGTCAATCAACAAATTTATGTGTAAGTATGTCATGCATAAGTATTGATTTACAAAATCATCACCATATATATATTTTCTTATTAGAACAAATTAGTATGCATTTGTTCCCGACATTACGTGATAGGGTGAATTTTTAATATAACAGAATATTTAGCGGTATAATTATATAATTATTGGTGTGAGGCAAAAAGTTATGTGAAAAATAGAAAGATTTGAATATTGTCAGTATTAAATCCAACTAAAATGTTGTACTTGATTAACTATTAAGAGGAATAGAAAGAATAATATTTTTAATTTATTTAATTATTCGAATGAAATACAATTAATAATAAAATCCATACATTATCTTGCTTATCCCAAAATATTAATACAAATGAAATCCTTTATTTCTTTGAAGTAGTTATGTAGTTTTCATGGGTTATTTTGATTCTTTTTCTGGGATTTTGTAAACTGTTTCCTTTGGTTAAATACTGAAACAGAATCTTGATATTAGGTGTCTGGTCATTTGCTTCATGACGTACCGCTTTTGAAACATGTTCAAATGTAAGATAGATCTTGAATACTTACCGAGTAAAGGTTCGCAATTGGTAAAAAATCATGTTTTTCTTTTTCTGCCACTGTTTTTCCACGACATTATAAACGAACTTAGGAGGATGTTCATCATAAATTATATTGGTGGATGACTGGTACTGGCTATTACGCTCGAACCATGATGAGACATGATTTACGTAAAGCTTGGAGAAAGAAGCATGTGATTATTGAAGATAGATTTTTTTTGTTTGCTCTGGCTGTTTGCTCTAACTATTAAGCTCGAAAAATGTATATATAGGTGAGGATAGGCATGTGTAGGGTTTTGTTTATGGGTTTTTTTTTTTTTTGCCAATAAATATAATGGCAGAAAATGTAATTAATTAGAAAATTTGAGAGAATTTTACTAAATGGTGCACTGAGCTCTGTAATGCTGACACATCAGCTTTTTCACCAAATAGGGGATATATGAAGGATAACGAAACACTGAGAGGTTAAGGTTAAGTATAGACAAAAAAATCAAGAAGACCTATAAATGTTTCTTTATTCTCTCTTTAAAACTGCTATTCGAAAATAAACAATGTCTTCAAGGTATGTAAAAAACTGAGGGTTTGTTTTCTTCTATGGTTTTGCTGATTTTTAGAAAAGTGAAAAACTAACATCTAACCTCACTCACTCATTCCTGATCAAATGTTTTTCCCGAGTTCAATCTTTTTCACCAGTCTGACTGTGTTTTGAAATATCGAATCTAGTATCCCCGCGACCTGAAATCCAACAAGCAAAAAAGTCTTAACTTTTCTCCCAAGGAATCTAGCAGAGACTGTGAAAAAGCTAGGCTGTGAGACAAATACTATACCGTAAAAACACCTCCTATTATGGCGCAAACATTCGTGATGAAGTGCGAGAATGACTTCGGGTTCTCGCTTATTAAGACCTGCAAAAAAAAACAGAGCAATGTATAGTATGTAAAAAGGAGAACAGGCATTCAAATTAGTAGTATGATATATTTATTTCTCATCTGTGTAAGTACCTGCATTGGAGAGAGCTCAAAGTGAAACTTTGCTTCGGGATAATGGTAACTACGAGCTACACTGCTATGAGCCGTATATTCATATTCCTCAATCAATGAGTGTTCTTGGCCGGATCTTCTTGAAACGACCTCTGTTTTGACTATTTGCAAGTAGTGTTCGATCTGTACATGTTACACACGTAATAAGAGAAACCTCGAGTAGGGAAGTACTTTCACTTGGAATTTTGTGGAACTTACGGTAACATTAGCATCCAGTTGTCGTTGATTGATGAACGCTTTTCCATTAAGCCTGTCATGGCTTTGGCCAAGATAAGGCAGTAATCGTTTCATATCAGTCCACAACCTTTCTGAAACCATTGTACCAAATGTTAGATGGGTTACGATATGAGACATGTTTATTTGAGAAACATCGAATGAATGAGCTCCTGAATGAGCTGAGATCACAAGTTCGCCCGGAACCTGAAAAAAGAAAACAATATAAAAGACAAAATTGGCACCATGTGCATGTGAAGGAAAAAAACACATGAACATCTCATAAAATTTGGATGTTTTCACATTTTTACCTTCTTCGCACGCACATAGCCTTCAACTCTACAACCTCCACTAACTGGTGCCTTTTTAATAGTTGAGGCCGCATTATCAGATTTACCATCCAAAGCCAACTTATGATCCTCCTTTTTAATAGGTTTGAGCAATTCTTCCACCATCTGAAAGAAAATAATAGTTGTAATTATGTGCTATTGAATCCTATATAGGTAGAATCTGAATTTAGAGTAGTCTACCTTGACTAGGCTATCTGTGTCTCGATCTCCATAGTACGACTCATGTTCGTGGTGCCCATGGTCCTCCCTTGAATAAGATTAGATAGTGAGCATTATATAGACAATTGATCTTCAAAAATGATTAGGAGTTTTATAAAAGAGGTGAGTAAATGGTTAAGTAGACGACATGAAGAATTATAACTGAACAAATGGTAAAGTTTTAAGGAGCTAATGAAGGTCATTTCTCACCTAAGATCATTGCCTTTTCGGAAAATCCGAATAGATGGGTAGCCTTGTATATGATTGCTGAAAATTTCATTTGATAAATTAGAACTGAAAAAAGCTAATCTGAATACGAAATACCCTAAAACAACAAGAAATAGAGGAGGAAAAAAGTCAAGATTGATAGATACCTGTTACATAGAGTAGCTTCTAGTGTGCAATCAACACTTCCTAAAAGAACACGGTCATCAGTTCCAGGATCATATCTGAAACATCAGATGTTCCACACTGAAATCATCAGAAAAGCGTAACTGGATGATTCTTGTTATATCACAGAAAATGTTTAATGACAAATACAAAAGAACAAGTAAAACACACACCTCTGTCTTGTTATTTCAGATGGTTTCTGAAAGCAAACGGTAAAAAAACCAAGCATGAACATTTCATTGAGCCATAAAAACTCTCACAACAGTGTGATTCATCCACCAAGAAGATATTGTATGCTAGACTACATAGTTTGGTTAATTAGAACATCTAGAATCTAGTTTCAAAAATCTGATAATTGCAAACAAAAGTATTATGAAAATTGAATAGTCTACTACAGAATGCAAAAACTATTACCAGGCGATTACTCCAGTAGCACCACGGTGCATAAAAATTTACAACCAAAATTTGAAAACTGCATAGAGAGAGTCAAACATTAATTCATATTAAACACCCTTGGACATGTACTCATATATAGTTAGTATACATACAAAATATAGAAGAAGTTGCCAACTTACTGATGTGTATACTTGTCAAAAGAAGCAGCGGTTAATAGTATATCAGCATAACTATTTTCTTCATGATCTTCGTCTCCATGGTTGATGAGATGTAATCCGGAGGTGGAGTGAAACTCCGCACCAGTGGCTCTTAAATTTGGATCAATTGGAACTTTTCTAATCGTTTTGGTCATATTCAACCTGTGCTGAAGAATTTTACTACAGTTTAAACATAGGATATGATATAACTATTGTCACTGCACACTATGACGTGAGCATACAACATACATGCTAGCAATGCGGAATGGGATGATAGAAACAGCTAGACTGAGAGCTGGAAACAGAAACTTACAGTTCCCAACACGTCGCTCACGTCAACCGATGCAAATTCACATGAGAGGGCAGGAAAGCTACAAAAAAAAGTGAAAAAAACCAGACATCAATTTATCAATAAACTACCAGTATTGTAAATAAGATTGAACCATAAACACATAAGAAGGAGCAATAGTGAAAATGCTAACCAATAATGATTGTTAAGCATCTACCTGATGTTGAAATCAATGTTTAAGAAGTCCCCATCAGAGCTTTTATCAACTATTACAGATGTGCTAGTGTTAACAGCCAAATAACTACTCAGCTCCTGCAATTTAAACCATGAGCCAAAATCATTGGACAATGGCAGAATCATATACAATTCTTTCAAGGCAGAGAATGACAATTTACCATTCCAAACAAAAAAAAACATAGCAAGGGCAGCTACAATGGACAATCCAGCACCAGAGAGAGACGCCTCAGTCAAATCTCTTGGGATTTTCCTGAAGAAAACAAAAATATCATAACCAGAACAACACAATTACACTCAGTTCTAACTCCAGACAACAACAACACAAGTATACAATTTTAAAGACAAGGACCAAAAACACTGTTTCCCTATTCATAATCAAGATAAAAAAAAAA
>NC_025698.1:27297030-27313628 GCF_000633955.1 Camelina sativa | reverse complement strand
AAAAAAAAAAAAAAAAAAAAAAAAAAAAAAAAAAAAAAAAAAAAAAAAAAAAAAAAAAAAAAAAAAAAAAAAAAAAAAGAGAAAGACAGGACCAAATTCTCACAATCCATAGTCCAACAGATACTGTCCACAATTGTATTAAAAAAAAGGTACGAACTTTTCGCATATGCATCAATGCCAATAACGAGAATTGTCACGAAAATTGTTACACGAAAGAGATAATAAGAGGGTTTGTTTGTTTGTATGATGTACCTGTAGAAATCAACGGCCTTGATCTTAGTGGTTGAAACCATGGCTGTGGCAGAGACAGATCTCGACAATGAGCTCTCTCTCTCTCTCTCTCTGTACTACAGTATCTCCGGTTCTGTTCCTAAGGCCGTCTCGTGATCCCACTAAGCCAAATCTTCAAGACTTCAACAAAACGGATTTTTCATCATTTAAAGTTTCGATTTTTTTTTTGTTCTTTCTGTTCTCTATTAGATTTAGATCATATCTATATATATAGGAAAGAATCATCACACTATAAAAATATGGAATTTTCAATTTTGTGAAATATGGAATCATATCATCTCACTACAAATGGAAATGAAGTATGTAATCAGCTTTTGATCTTTTGACTAATCCTCTCAGGTCAAAAAAAATTAAAAATAAATCCTTCCAAAAAAAACAAAAAAAAAAAACATATTGGCTTTGATTAGTAAACGTCGTCGTTTTATATAAGTTTCGTTCTCTTTCTTTTGTCTTTTGATTTGTCAATCTGATGGAGAAACCAATCAGAAGACGGAAACGATGACGAGAGCTGTTCTACTGAGAGCTCTGTGGAAGAACAAGTTCGTCGCCTCTTATGCTCCTCGATCCATCACTAACCTCTCTCGATGCGTATGATCTTTACTCTCCTACCCATTTTACCCTCTGTTCGAACTTTTTCCCCTGAAATCGATTCTTCCACTCCCTTGTCTTGTTTTCGTTGCCCCCGAAGCTCGATTTAGTAGTTTCCTATTTTTTCATATTGGATAAATGAATTCGAAATTGTAAAGTATCAGTCTTTGTGTTGATTTCAAAGTCTTGGAGAATAAAAAGGACAACTTTTTTTTAATTATTGCTCAAGTGTTGTTTTGAAATAGCCAATTTGTGAAGCTTCTTTATATATTCTTCTTGTTCATTGTGTGTTGTGTATGTTGGCATGTAGATAAGCACTCTGATTCTAGCTGAACATGAGGGTGGTTCTATCAAACCTCAGACAATCAGTACAGTAGTTGCAGCTAATTCTTTGGGTGAGGATTCTCCAATCTCTTTGTTATTGGCTGGTTCTGGTTCTTCTCTACAAGAAGCTGCTGCTCAAGCTGCATCTTGTCATCCTTCTGTTTCCAAGGTGAACTGAAACTACTACTACATTCTCATTTTCTTCATGTGCTTTTCTGTTTTTAAGTGTGGTCTCTCAATGTTGGTACTTTTGTAGGTACTAGTTGCTGATTCTGATAAGTTTGAGTATCCACTAGCTGAACCTTGGGCTAAATTGGTTGACTTTGTTCGGCAACAAGGAGATTACTCCCACATCCTTGCTTCCTCGAGTTCATTTGGCAAGAACCTATTACCCCGTGTCGCTGCTCTTTTAGATGTTTCTCCTATTACTGATGTTGTCAAAATCTTAGGATCCGATCAGTTTATCAGGTACATTCCCACTCTCTCTTGTTCTCATTGGATCCATGATGTGTGTTGCTGAACTGAAACTTAGCTTTTTAATCTGTGTCAGGCCTATATATGCGGGAAACGCTTTGTGTACAGTCCGTTATACTGGTGCTGGTCCATGTATGTTGACTATTAGATCGACATCTTTTCCTGTCACTCCAATTATAGCAGAGTCCGAGTCAAAGAAAGCTATTATCTCTCAGATTGATCTCTCAAACTTCAAAGAAGGTTCGTTTAGTGCTTGTGCATTCCTGTTCTAAAACTTTGGTTTCGTTTTTAAGAAACTGAGTTTTCAATTCCCCATTGCAGACTCTGCCAGCAAATCTAGATACGTGGGACGTTCAACTCAGGATACAGAACGGCCTGATCTTGGAAGTGCGCGTGTTGTGATAACTGGTGGAAGAGCGTTGAAGAGTGTTGAGAATTTTAAAATGATTGAGAAGCTTGCAGAAAAACTTGGTGGAGCAGGTTAGTATATATGCTTATCCTAATCACCAATGAGTATGTGGTAATCTGTTTCTCTTCAATGAGTTTGCTTTCAAAATGTGCATACATATATAACGGTTTGTTTGTACAGTTGGTGCAACTCGTGCTGCTGTTGATGCTGGATATGTTCCTAATGATCTTCAGGTAACATTTTTGGATCTTTGCTTTGGTTTTTCCTTCTGTTTAACGGCTTTTGAAATCCAACAAGAGTTTGGTTGTTGGTGTGTATTTGTCAGGTGGGACAAACTGGTAAAATAGTAGCTCCAGAGCTATACATGGCGTTTGGTGTTTCAGGAGCCATTCAACACTTAGCTGGAATTAAGGATTCGAAGGTGATTGTCGCGGTTAATAAAGACGCGGATGCACCTATTTTCCAGGTAACAAACATAATAGAGAGCCTTCTTCTCGGTAAATTTAAGTTAGAACCAAACTGTATGCTAAAAGGATTGGCTATGAAATTGTAGGTTGCTGACTATGGTCTTGTTGGAGATCTTTTCGAAGTGATACCAGAGTTGCTGGAGAAGCTTCCCGAAAAGAAATGAGAACCCGAGAAACCGAAACATGTCTCTGTAATCATCTCCTAAGACTCTCTGTAGTTTTTCAGGTGCAGACCATAGTAAGAAGTAATGTGTACATATCAAAACTGTAATAATAAAACGGTCTGAAGAAACTTTGTCATAATCTGTGTCTCACGAATCTGACAAACAAAAGCAAGAGTGTTTTAACTTTCCAATATGAAATTCGATTTCTCTATACAATTTGTTAATAATAGTAACAATTTTACATAAAAGAATCAGAAGAATAAAAAATAATGACAACAGTTAAAAATAAAATAAAAAAGAATCATCAAGCAATAAGGTTAGATAACATGGACAAAGGAACTACACAAAGTCCTCTCTTCTTCAGTTCCGCAGAGAATTCTTCATTCATAACTTCGTTTATCTTCGATCCTGTCTCTGTTATGCATCCTTTCTCCTATAAAATTCACCAAAGATACAATGTATGTTAGTCCAAATTAAAATCTACTTTTGATGAAAAATATCAGTTTCATGCAACAAATGTTTCTTATTACCTCGGATGTAACATTGTCCGTGAATTTTCCATTATCTTCCGCTCCATCCAATACAAAGAAACCCTAAATAAACCCAAAAAGAAAACAAATGTTAGAAAACTATATCTAACAAAAACAACAAATTAAGAAACAGTCATATATATGTATCTAACCTTGGTTTTATTAGAAGGAGAAGAAGCTGTGTCTTCTTCATCTTCTTCTTCCTCTCCTTTTTGTTGTTGTTGTTGTTGTTCGCCTTCTTCTTCTTTGTGTTGATGAATGATTCGTCTCTTTTTAGGGTTTGTATTAATGTTGGTGGCCTTTCGACGAACAACATTATTAATCTTTGTGGTGCGGACAGGAGATGCAGCGTCCGAGATCATAGAGGAATCATTATCGTAATAATGACTCATTTCTTCTTCTTCGGTCTCCACCATTGAATCATCGTCGTGATCAATATCTTCAAAGTAGACTATCCAACTACTCTCTTCTTGATCTTCTTCTTCGTGTATCGTTCGGATTTGGTGATTGGAGAATACTCTTTGTCTCACGCAGGAGTTCTCCATTTGAAGTGTTTGGGGGTATATGTAAAAGAGAGTTGTGTAATGTGATGAAACTGATGAGACTTTTCTTTGGCAAATGATTGTGTTATAGAATAGGCTCTCATTTATATAGTAAAGGCCAAGGTGTTTAGATCATGGAAGTTGGAGGTGTGGCACATTTTGGTCCGTTTGTCCTTTTTGTTTTTTAATATATTTTTATTTCTTTTTAATATTTGTTTAGTTTTATACATCAACTAGTTACGGATCTTATGTACTTTGTTTGACAAAAAAAATGGCATATGTACACTTCTTTAATTAGGAAAACTAAAGGATCACAAGATTCATTACAACAAGAGATATATTTGCTTGCGTTTGGGGAAACATTTGTCTTTACGTACATCTGAAATTTTTATAATTCTGTAAAAAATATTATACCAAAAAATTTGTAATTGTAGTAATTTTTATTTGCATAAACAATCAAATAATCTTAGGACTCAAATTGATTGTACAAGGTAGTTTGGTTTGCTTGATGTGCAAGAACAAGAAAAGGAGGGAAAGTGGTCGGCCTTCTTGTGGGTTAGTGGATAATGTGTGATTGTGCACGTTTCACATTTCTCCTTGTTCTCTAAGTGAGTTTGCTAACTCTAATCCTTCTCAGATTATATTATATTATCATTATAAAACTCAACCAAAAAAAAAGTGCACTGTCAATAATGTTCGATTTCGTTTATAAAAGAGATGCATATTTTAAGCCGTGACCTAATTCATCAACAAGATTCACTCATTGACATCGAAATTATCTGAGAATTTTAAAATAGCTGACATCTTAATGGTTAAAAGTCCATGATCAATACCTGAAAAATACTCTGGGTTATATATTACTAGTTTGTATATCTTTAGATCATTGGTATACTTTATATATAACTAGATTATTTACACGAGCATTTCTGTTATTTTTTTAGAATCCATACCATGTTCACGCAACAAATTAAGTTGGTAATCATTGAACTATTATCATTTAGTTTTCTGGATAAAATCGTAAACTACATACCAACCATCATACTCTATGTGACTATAGCATCTCTCCTAAATTACTTGTATATATCTCTTACATAGATATATACAACTCTTTTGATAAATCACACGATAAGTAGCTATGAATATTCGCTAGTGGCAACCACATATTAACATCATTATCATCAAATCTTCTTTTCACCATGACTAAATCTAATCTAGGTCAAAATTTCGACACCTTAACATTCATACGCATCGTCTAACGTCATACATTTTTGCGTCATCTAATTAAAATTACGAAGAATGGGTACTTTATATTCATTAGATAAAAAACTAAATTCAGTTCACACATTTCACATCTTGGATGATGGTATTAACAACCCAAAAATACAAGAGGTGTTACATCAAGCTATTTTACTTAAATCCAATATGTATTACATCTAACTATATATTCTGTTCAATCCAAAGTATTTTTTTTATGAAATTGTCTTGCCGGACTCAAAAGGTTCAAGAATCGTGGACCAACTATATTATATACAAACCATTGATTTAGATAAACTAACCATGTATTAGTTATATACGTCGCTTTTTTTTTGTTATTTGGCCTTAACCTCACTATTACCTTCATCACGTTTCATTTATTCAATTAGTTATTAAGTGTTTTTAAAATTAAGTGACGACTATTTTCGCCTGCTTGCCACGTTATAATCCACATTCTCGTTGAATCTTTATTACCACTTCCCCACGAATTACATGTCTTGATCATTGACCAAAAATTATTTATTTCAAGAAGTAAGAACCAAGTACTCTCTCGAAACATTAATTTTTGTATTTGGCCGTCTCTTAAAAATCATTTGATTTCTAATTTCTTTACACACATGTCATCTACTCTCTAGTTCATAGATGATGCTACTAAATAGTTATAATTTATCGGAAACGAACGACATATATAATATATTTCTCCTTTTAACAAAGAATTAAAAAACCTAAAACAGAATAGAAAACAAATTTTTATCTTACGATGATATATATCATTTACGTAAGCTAAAATGGGGTTTCATTTAAAAGAAGTATGTTCATAAAATCAACTTCTTTATAACACTCTAAAATTAGAATGTAGCAAGTATATGAATTACATGATCAAAACTATGTGGAAACTAGAAAGAAAACAACATTTATTATAAGATTCTCCAATTTTGGTTTATCAAACAGATTATTTAAAATAACAATTCTCCATTTGTCGACTGATGTATTTTAAGTTCAGATCTTTTAAAACAGTGTGCTTGCGCAATATCGTCCATCACATTAGTGTGCTTACGCAATATCTTTCCGCAAGAGGTCTTTTACGAAGAAAAAAGTTAAATATTTCGTAAAGAATAAAATACAAAATGACAAGTATCAATCATGAATGTATAAGATTCAACCGAACAGGCTAAGTTAGTTTATGAATCTATGATGATTAAAAAGACCATTACGACTAGTACCAACAACAATACTTGTTACCAAAAAGAGTATGAACTTCACTTAACACATCCTTAATAGCGTAATTGCTGAATTTGTCCTCAGTTTTAAATTAAAAATTTTAATCCTACCGTGGGTAATTTTCAGAATCACTAATTCACCATTGTGTTATGTTTTGCTTTTGTCTTTACAATTTTTGTCGAGAGATAAAAAAAAAATCTGAATACGGTTTAGTTTCTTGTCAACCCGATTGGTTTTCCATTAATTAAAACTAATTTATATTTCTATCATCCGATCCATCCCATATGGTAATAATGTAAATGTTAGTATGTTACTATTCATTCTACCTTGCAGTTGATATCGATTATCGATTGATGGTTTCGAGTTTATCAAGTTATAGATGTCGCAAGAAACTAAAAACATATAAACAGTTTACAAAGCCTTTCTTTCACCCGCAATCCGGTAAACATTCCGGTCCGGGTTACTTCTAAAAACCGGGCAACTAAAACCCCGCAAAAAACCAAAAGAATCCGCTAAAAACCCGTGAACAAGTGGTCGGATCGTTGGGTCGGACCAACGGGTCAGTATCAAATTAAAATATTTTATTTTTATCACACTTCAAACTCAAACCAAATTAAAATTAAATGTTGTTATTTATAGATAAATCACTTAGTTATTTTATCTAATCATTTAAAAGTTTAATTATAGTTGTTTAGTACTTTATTATGTATGTTTTGTTCATATATTTATAAAAAAAGTAGATGTTATATTTATAAAATGTAAACAACCCAATAAACTAATTGACATGTGGTTCAACCGGTCTGACCGGTTCACCTTCCGGTCCGGTTTTAAAAACATTGCAAATCACAATATATCCACTATGATGATCAGAGCCTACCTTTCTATAAGGCAAAGAAAGGCTTATCTTTAGACAATCCAATAGTTAAATGTAGCAATGTTTGGATAAAAATTGCATTGGAAAATAAAACCGGAACAGAAACACCAGTTTTGGTTTACAAATTGTAACCGAAACACATTTACTCATTTAGCATAAAATTAGCGATAAAATACACGAGGGTCTTAAATCAAAATACAACGCTGAAAGATGATTCATCAAATACTGGATTCATCATTGGATCTTAAATCAAAATACAAGAGGGACTTAAATCAAAGTGGACGTTTGAAACCAACCTTAGCAAACTCCTCCAAAATGATCTTCTTGCTAATTCCCAAATTCAAATCTGTATATATATAAATTGTCAACAAATTAGAATCCCTGAATGTACAAAAAAGAAAGAGAGAGAGAGAGAAAAAAGAAAAAAGAAAAAAGAAGCAAATTTGCCTTTGAGAATGATGCGGCATATCCAAATAAGTTCTATAGGATTTGTCTCCTTGATTAGAGTCGAGAGAATATCAATTTTCCTAGCACTAATAAGAAACAAACAGTTACAAACATATTTAGAACTGTTAACTATTGATTAAAAATTCTCAATCTTTTGCTTCTGTTTGCGGAACTGAAAACAACCTCCAAACAATTCGAATATGTACCTCGTTCCTAGAATATGATGTAACAACTAGAGAACCTGGATCTAGAAGCATAGAGGTCATGGCAATCCGAATATGTAAACATGCACTACTAGCTGACCAACCTAACCAAACTCCAATATAAACTTTTTAAACTTTTTTTAAGAAAAAAACAAATTTACGTGGATCTAAAAGTAGAGAGGTCATCCTGATGACCCGTCTAATCTGAATATGTAAACAACCACTACTAACCAACTTAACCAAACTCCAATATAGTTTTTTAAAAATCTTTTTAAAAAGAAAACAAATTTACCTGGATCTAGAAGCACTGATCGTGAGAAGGAAGTGGAAGTTGAAGACTACCCACAACCTTCCCTACATGATGCCGGTTCAAGAGCCTGGTTGCCTTAGGACAATCCTGTGACAAGCCCACATCATCACGGAAACTCGAAGCTAGTGTAGATTCCTTGAACCCATAATCACGATTGTCATCCAAAAACAGCTTGTAGACATCATGAAGGTTTTGGAGCTTGACATTTCTCAAAGACTAGTTTTTGGACTTTGAACCTTCTCTGATGATTGGTGTTTGCCTTCCTGATTCCGTTAAATACTATTAAGCATAAAACTACATGATATAAACTTATAAAAATAAAATTAATTTTTTAAATCTCTGTTTTTTAAATAATTTATTATTGTAGTAACTAAAATAATGTATTGGAAAAATATTTTAAATTAATCTTAAGTAATACTCTCTCCGTTTCATAATAGAGGATGTTTTAGAGAAATATTTTTGTTTCATAATATAAGATGATTTCAAGTTTCTATGCAACTTTTAGATTAATTTCATATTTTATATTATGCATTCTTGTTTATGATTGGTTAAAAAATTTAAAAGTAGTCATTTTTTAATATGTGTTTTTTTAGCTAAAATATCCTATATTTTGAAAGGAAGAAGTATTAATTAAAATAATATTAAAAATATAATTTAAATTATGCATAATAGAGTTGATTTATAGATAATTTTATTCACTGACTTTTAAAAATATATTTAAAAAGTAATAAAATAGAAAATATTTAATTGATATTCTAAACTATGTAAAATATGATTTACTAAAAAAATAACTATGATCCAGTTACAAAAGAATATATGTGTCCATGTCTTGATGACAGAGAGACTGAGAGAGGATCTCTCATGAGTCCAAATCTAATGTCTCTTTTGGTTTAGAAATAAACCGGCTTTGAATCGATTCGATTTAATTGTTGGTTTAGGGCTGGTTCTTCTTGAGCATCGTCGTTCCTAAACAAAATTGAAACTTTATTATATAGCGGCAGCGCAGAGCTTAATTAAACAAAAGGGTTTTAAAGAACACAAAACCCTAAATTCGTCTTGTTCGAATTAGAGAAATTTCATCAAAATTTGCATTGAAAGATCCATTAACTTTACTGGAAGAAGTGTAAAACTCCATGGATGATGATACACAAGTCAAAGCTCTAGAGGAGAAGCTGAAGAGTCAGCTTAGTCAGCTCGAACTTGAGCACGCTGTGTTCGACAGAATGGTTTACAAGAATAAGAACCAGCATCGGAGATGCTCCTATTTCCAATACCTTCTCAAGGTATGTCTTTCTCGTTCTCCTCTTCGATTCTCTTGTTTTTGGGTGGAGTTCAATTTTATCAAAATCGATTTTTTTGTTTTTGTTTTGATTGCTTCTCAGGTGAGAAGGGATTTGAGAATTTTACGAACAGCAAACATGGAGGGTATACTGAGACCTTGCTTTCATGTTATTTCTGGGAAAATTAGTAAACAGAAGATTCATGTTTTGGAGAGGTATGCGCTTCTCTCTTTCTAGAATCTTACTGCTTTATGAGAATGTTGTAATAAAGAGCTTCATTTTTGGGGTTATGTGTAGCTTGAAGTTGAAAAAATGTGATACTGGGAAACCAAATGTCTTGGAACGACTTCGTGGAACTCTTCATTTACTCTCACAGGTATGCTCTTCTTATGGAGCTTTCTTTTGTTGCTCGGGTAGAGATAAACGAGCTTTGTTCATATACCAGCTCAAACATGTGAAATTGATTTCTGAGTGTTCTGACTCATCATTGTGTTTGTTGCAGATGACTGAACCCATCTTAAAGGCTGCTAGGTATTAATTGACTCATGAGTTCAACTCTTTGTGTACTTTCTTGGACCTAATCGCATTTGGTTTATGATATTTGTTCTACAGTGGGATATCTACTCTGCTAGCTCGTTCATTTTTCGTAGGATTTTCTGTGACATTTTTGGCGCTGCTTGCACGTCTCAGAGTGTTAGTTCAACAAGTAAGTTCACTTTTATTTTCGTTCTGCCTAATCCAAACAGAACTAAAAAGAACATTGTTGGCAGTTTCTCCAGTCTATGATCTGATAGGCACACACTGTGATTGATGTTATTGTAGTTATAATGTGCATAATGTGCTTAATTTCTTTATCTATATGGTTTCCTGCAGATATTACTTGATGCTGTTTCAGTTTTCAATTCGGTAACCTCTACATCCCTGAAGAAACAGTCTGTGAAGATAGCACAGGATGGGGTTGAGGTTGGTCAAAGCTTCTTTGGTGCCTTTAGTTTATTTCTTACATAGTTCAATGATCACGTCAGTTAACTCTGTGTTCTCTATTGGAATGAATACAGGTGTTCCGCGAGTTCTATCCAAAGGAAGAAGAGTGCATGAGCATCACCATGTTGAATTGTGTATGGAAGACTGATAAATATGTCTTACTCGAGACATTACAGAACCAGAGTAGTAAACCTATAAAGGAAAACGTGTCAGAGGATGCTACTACGAGGGATTCTTTGGTACAGTATCAAACATCCGTGTCTTCTCTTGGGGGTAAGAAATTTCACAGAATTACTATATGGTTGTTCCTTTTTCGTTTCCAAGTTCCAATGCTGGTTATGTTCTTACTACCTAGATCTAGAGAGAACCACTCACTTGTCTCATACTTGTGTAGAATTCTGCCTATAGAGTTTTGGTTTAGATGGCTAAAGTGTTGCAAGATCCAAAATTTCTATGTTATTTGTAACTAACTAAATAATTTGTGTTTCCGATTGAATTCTCCCACTTGCAGAAGATCTCTCTCCTTTGCTTGATGCAGACAACGATGGTGTTACTGTGAGGGAAAGTTCTTCTCCCATTGCTGAAGCAGCTTCGTCCAAGACTGATAATGCGATGCAACCAGAAGATTCAGAAAACCCAGAAGATCCTGTAACTATCCCGTGTTCAGTTCAGTATCATACGTTTGCTTCTACTCTTGGAGGTAAGAATCTCTAAAGGGTCACTGCTTGGCTGTTTATCTTTGGTTTCCCTACACCGTATGCTGGTTATGTACATAGCACCAATCGATTACGTAGGCTTATACTTGTTTTAGTCTTTATGGTTTTAGTGTTTCAAGGGCTTACAGGTTAGATAGTTTTGCTTTTAGATTGGTTTTTATTGTTAAGGGCCTAGTGACAAAATACAGAACTTTGTTTTGTACTTCACTGACAGAGTTTGCTTTTGACTTCATTGTCCAATTGCAGAAGATATCCCTCCTCCTCTGATGGGAGCAGACAAAAACGGTGAAGTTACTGCTACAGAGTGTTCGGCCCCCATTGCTGAAGTAGTTTCTTCCAAGACTAACAATGAATCCCAAACAGAAGATTCAGAACAACCCAATGATAAATCTACAAATCCCGTGAGCCCGGTCAAAGTTAACACAGACACAAAAAAAGCGAGTTGCAGAGCAACCAAGGTGGCGTTTCTACCCGTGAAAAGACCTTCCTCTGCAATAACTCAAAGCACCATAGAGGAACCCCCAAAGAAGAAACAAGAAACAGGCGAGAAAGACAAAAAGGAAGAAGATGGATTTTATAATCTATTCGTCCGCGGAACCCAGAAAGACAGTTTGTTCTAGCAAACGCAAACATTTCAAACCCCAAGAACACAACTTATGTGGTTCCTTTGGGTTAATACCAAGCTGCGGAGTCAAGCCTTTTGAGCAGTGTAATTAAGGATCAAGTCACGGATCTCTTCGCTGCTGGCTCTGTCTATAGCAGTTCTTCCATCACCATCCTTGACTGAGCAATCAGCACCGGCTCTGAGAAGCTCCTCGATCTTAGGTCTGTCACCTTCTGTAGCGGCTAACAGCAACAAGATATCGACTGGATGAATGTTTAGGTTAAGAAGAGCTTCCATCTTTGAATAGGTACCTTCTACCGCAAGCATTCCCATGTAGTTGAAATACTGCAAAAACACATCAAGAACATAACATTTATTATTACACATAAGATCAAATGTTTGTTAAATAATATATTCGTTCACTGTTTTCTTTACAATTCAAAGAAGTTGGCATTTGCGTTTGTGTTCGAGATCATGATTCAAGAACCAAAGTGGAGAATTTGATTAATAAGTTTCCACAGATGCATCAATGATTCATCAGAATCCAGCCTAAGGCTCTTCCTCGTAAAAATTATAAACCAATTTGATTCGAGTCCAAAATAAGAAAAACCTGTTCAACGTCGTCTCTGTCAAAGTCGTCACGAGACTGACTGCCATAGATTCCGGCATTTTCAGCATCGACACCGTTCTTGCCAAACTTGAACCAACAGGTTGTTCTTGACCCGTTGGAGGGACCGAGTCTGGCTGGTCGGATCTGAAGCTTCAAGTATCGGGTACCGAGAAACCGAGAGGAGAGCAGCCTTGGGGAAGAAGAAGAAGAAGTGGTGGAGAAGAGTGAGGTGGGCAAAGAAGGTGCGCAGGAGAAAGAGATAGAAGAAGAAGCCATGGCTCTCTTGATGCTTTCAACAGCAAAACAGAGTCAGTGGTTTTATTATCCACTCATTTCTCCCTTTTATCTAAAAAAGACAATAAATAATATTTTGATTAATTTACACCGTTAGATTTGAGATACTGTTTTTTTTTTCCTTTTTTTTGTGACAACCAAGAAAAAAATAGTTTCAAAGCAATCTATTTTTTTTCTTCTTAACAATCATTATTGGGTGCTGAATGACAACCCTTTTTGTGTTTTTTTTTTTGTTTTTTGTCAACAACACTTTTGTGTTTAAAACTAAAAAATCTCATAGTCAAACTTTTGATTATTTAAAAAACAAATATATATTTTTTCTTACTTTGATTTTTTTTCTCTTTAAGTAGATATTTTATTTTTGGATTTCTAATAAAACTTAAATTTATTAGTTCAAAACTAAAGTTAAATATTTGGTAATTTGTTCCCATTAAATTTGCTCTATAGGGTAAGAGGCAATATCCACCCATATCATCAAAATCAACATCATTGATCTATGCAAATTAGACCATCAATTTAAACATGTAACTTTGAATGCAAAAATGAAGTTTTTTTCTTAATCTTTTGTTGTACATTTCTAACAGTAGACATGATAAACACTTCATATATATCGATTGAGATGATGAATGTAAATTGTCAAAACAAAAGTTTATTATCATCTTGCTAATAACTTATTAGACTGATAGATACATTTTTGAAAATATATTTGATCATTCCAAGATTTAAGGTTTTGACCCAAAAAAAAAAAAAAAGAAAAAGAAAACCTCCATTTATTCGCAATCTAATTCAAAGTCTTTAAGCTTTTGTGATTGGCTTAAAACTAAATATAAAAATGGAATATTTTCTGGATAAAAAAATAAAACCAACGAAGCAATGACATGGCAAAGACGTGGTCTCCACTCTCTCAAGAGTCAAGACTCCTCCCCAACAGAAAAAATATTAGCAACGTCGCCGGAATAAACCAAACGTCTTCAGTTCTTCTTCCTTCTGATCTATTTCTTCTTCACATCATCCAATGCGATCACCAACCTTTACGAAACCTTCAATGAAACCTTCTTCAAATCCATCTTCCTTCTCCGTCAGATCCTCCTCCGTCGCTGTCTCGTCACACTCAGCAACGGTGGAATTAAAACAGAGGATCTTAACCTCTCTCTCTCGTCTCGGTGATCGCGACACTTATCAGATTGCCGTTGATGATCTCGAGAAAACAGTCCTCTCCGTCTCCGATTCTCCCGATATCCTCCTTCCCGTGCTTCTCCATTGTCTCTTCGATTCCTTCTCCGATCCTAAAGCTCCGGTCAAAAGAGAATCGATACGACTCCTCTCCTTTCTCTGTCTCACTTACACCGATCTCTCCTCTTCTCAGCTCGCCAAAATTATCTCTCACATCGTTAAGCGTCTCAAGGACGCTGATAACGGTGTACGCGACGCTTGTCGCGACGCGATTGGCTCTCTCTCTGCGCAGTTTCTCAAGGAGAAGGATGATGGAATTGGGTCTTCTTCTTCTTCGTTGGTTGGGCTATTTGCTAAACCCTTGTTTGAAGCAATGGCGGAGCAGAACAAAAGCTTACAATCTGGTGCTGCGATTTGTATGGGGAAGATGGTGGATTCAGTTACTGATCAGCCTCCCGTTGCTGCTTTTCAAAAACTATGCCCTAGAATCTCTAAGCTTTTGAATAGCCCCAATTATATTACTAAGGCTTCACTCTTGCCTGTAGTTGGAAGCTTGTCCCAGGTTTGTGCAATGTGGTTTGTCTAAAGTACAATGCCTTTTTAACTTGGATTAAGATTCACTTGCTTGAAATGTTCAGCTGCTTTTAGTTTGTGCTTCGTCTCTAGTTTTGGCTACTTGTGTTTCTATGCTAAGAAGATTAGGAAGGGCCCGAAGGGGTGTGCTCAGACTTTTGGAATCTTGATTTATGTAATCTAGAAATGTTTTTGTGGCACTGGACTAAGAGATAAGCTATGTTTTGGTCTCCTTTACTAGAGAAATGAGATGAAAGCAAACCTTTATGTGTCTAAAGTTCATTGTTCATCTCTGATCTGCTTGGTGGTCAAATCTACTGGGTCTTCTCTATTGATTAAATATTTTGAGCTATGAAATTGTTGCAGGTTGGAGCCATTGCACCACAGAGTGTGGCATCACTGCTACACAGCATTCACGAGTGCCTTGGATGTACTAATTGGGTTACTCGTAAAGCAGCTTCTGATGTCTTAATCTCCTTGGCCATCCATTCTAGCAGTTTGGTTGCAGACAAAACAGATTCCACTCTTACAGCTCTTGAAGCCTGTCGCTTTGATAAGGTACACTCCAATTTCGTTTCTTTTCAGTAAAATTATGTTCTTACAGTCACGTGAATCTCTGTAAAGAAACGACTTTATACTTTTTTGTGGATTTACCATCTTAGCTTATAACTCTTAGCATAGCTATGGGTTTTTTTCTTGAGATCTTCCTGGAAGAGGAATCATTTGCCAATATCTAAGGTTAGAAAGGAGATTGACACCAGGAAAAGAAATGCAGATTACTCTAATGCAATGTTCAAGAAAGCACTAGGCGTTAACTAGGCCGTGATCCAACGCCTAGCGCCTAGAACGCCTAATTGGAATCTAGGCGATTTTAGGCGGTTTAGGCGTTTACATTATAAATTAATATATATCTGATATTATATGCATAATTATACAAAATATGTATAAGAATAATAAAAATATAAAATCAAAAACAAAATAATAGAAAAAAACATTATTTCAATTCATTTTAAACAATATATTAAACATTTATAATTATGTTTATAGAAATAAACCTTATAAATTTTAAATTTGTGCAATTAAAATTTTAAAAATACATTAAAATGATGATACTAAATTAAAGCGGTCGTCTAAGCGGCGTTATAGTGCCTAGCACTAGACGGGGCGGAGGCGGACGCCTAGAACGCTTTTTCGAACACTGCTCTAATGGTTATGATAAAATAGCTCTCTCCTTGTCTTTAGAACCTTATAAGTAAGCTAATCGTGTTAGCCGTGTTTAATTTTTCTGATCAACTAAACAGTGCCAAAGGTATACAAGCTAGACTTGGATAGTAATAAGAATTGCGGATGTTCTTTATATTCTACAAATCTACTGGGTCTTCTCTATGGATTACATACTTTTTCCGACATTTCTTGCATCATTCTGAAAAGTGACTATATTTCCTATNAAGCTTTTGAATAGCCCCAATTACATTACTAAGGCTTCACTCTTGCCTGTTGTTGGAAGCTTGTCCCAGGTTTGTGCATTGTGGTTTTTATCAAAAAGTACAATGCCTTTTTTTAACTTCGATTAAGATTCCCTTGCTTGAAATGTTCAGCTGCTTTTAGTTTGTGCTTCGTCTCTAGTTTTGGCTACTTCTGTTTCTATGCTAAGAAGATTGGGAAGGGCCCGAAGGGGTGTGCTCAGACTTTTGGAATCTTGATTTATGTAATCTAGAAATGTTTTTGTGGCACTGGACTAAGAGATAAGCTATGTTTTGGTCTCCTTTACTAGAGAAATGAGATGAAAGCAAACCTTTATGTGTCTAAAGTTCATTGTTCATCTCTGATCTGCTTGGTGGTCAAATCTACTGGGTCTTCTCTATTGATTAAATATTTTGAGCTATGAAATTGTTGCAGGTTGGAGCCATTGCACCACAGAGTGTGGCATCACTGCTACACAGCATTCACGAGTGCCTTGGATGTACTAATTGGGTTACTCGTAAAGCAGCTTCTGATGTCTTAATCTCCTTGGCCATCCATTCTAGCAGTTTGGTTGCAGACAAAACAGATTCCACTCTTACAGCTCTTGAAGCCTGTCGCTTTGATAAGGTACACTCCAATTTCGTTTCTTTTCAGTAAAATTATGTTCTTACAGTCACGTGAATCTCTGTAAAGAAACGACTTTATACTTTTTTGTGGATTTACCATCTTAGCTTATAACTCTTAGCATAGCTATGGGTTTTTTTCTTGAGATCTTCCTGGAAGAGGAATCATTTGCCAATAT
>NC_025698.1:27295768-27296253 GCF_000633955.1 Camelina sativa | reverse complement strand
CAGAGGCATCTGAAAACAGAGGGAATTGGCCACCTTTACAGAGACAGTTATTGCACTTGGAGAGACAACAAACCCACATAATGAATATGTTGCAGGTACTGTTTTGATTTCAAATCAATATAGTTATTTGGTTTGAAGAAGTTTCACTCTTAAAAGGTGAACTCCTTTACCATTGCAGGATTTCATGGGTGGTTCACACGACGGCATGATAAGTTTGGAGAACCGTGTTAGAGGTCTTGAGAGGATTGTAGAAGAGATGTCAAGAGAAATTTCCATACAATCAGGTAAGTAAAACTGCTTGATCTCCCCAGTTAAACAACTGCAACTTGTTGAGTCCATTTGAAGAAAGATATTTATTAGTCACCAAAACTTAAATTATCTTCAGGTGCGAGGGGAAAGGCGGCAGCATCATGGAGGTCTGATGCAAATGGATGGGATAGTTCTAAGAATGGAGATTTTTCTAGAAACACTCAGGCCAGTACAAG
>NC_025698.1:27294642-27295621 GCF_000633955.1 Camelina sativa | reverse complement strand
TAGTATAGTGTTTGCACAACCATTTAGCATCCTCCAAAACCCAAAGTGTGATTTTCGTATGGTTCGTGTTAAGACCAACACAAGCTAACTTACCTTCATAAGGTATAAGCTTACCCCACCATTTATTACCCCATGGCATTTCTATCACATCATGGAACTTTTCAGACCTGACATCAAAACTCATTATAACGCCAACATTGGATTTGTCAAGGCTGGCTTTATAATATACAACACCGTTGATGCATCGCCCATCATTGCCATTTAAAAATCCAATAAAAGGTTGATGCTTATGGTTGATCTTAATGCTTCTCCATTTTTTTGTAGCTGATCCTGTTAACGTAAGAACCCGACACTCATCAGAAGCTTTATCACGAGGCATGGACACTACTTTGTGTTCATACGCCACGGGATCGTATCCTAAAAACACTGCTATACCCTTCCAGGTGGTTTTGGGTTTGGGCAAGGTTGAGAACTTTCTAAAGGTAGGGTTCCAAATGACGGGTGTTGCTGCTCTCCGGAAGCAGATCAAGCCCTGGACAGATTCCGTGAAGGAGAAGCGACAGTACTTAGGGTATTTCATTTGATAACTATCCACTTGCTGATCAGGCTCGTTCGGGTTCTGAATGGAGAAAACAAACAGCTTTCCTTTTGTTTTGAACAAGAGTAGAAGACTCGATGAAGACTGCTTTGGAAACATGTTGCTAATGAAATATGGATCGGTGCTGATCGAGGACCATTGCTTCGAAACGCAACGAGATCTCAAAACTGATTTTGCTGGCAGCTTTGAAAGTATCTTCGACGTTACATCCGAAGGAATTGATGGCGATGACCTGCTTTTCTCGATTTTTCTCATTTTCTCTTCTCGTGATTGTTCCATCCTTTGCTTAAACCCCTATAATTCGTTCTCTTATTATATATATGGGAACCCTAACAAAGCTGTGATTTGCTCTCTTTTTTTTTCAAAATAAAATAACTAAAA
>NC_025698.1:27268687-27294067 GCF_000633955.1 Camelina sativa | reverse complement strand
ACATTTTTCATTGTACAGATATATGATTATTCTTACACTTGTGAAGCACTAAAAAAATAAACATTGAATATGATACTTTTGAGTCAATGAAAGCAACTATACATCTGATCATATAAAATAATGGTGCTCCTTAGTGCATTTTATGGTTTGCAATATTGCTTACTATTAAATCACAAAAGGACATTAGTAATGAGATAGAAATCCTACGTAAGGAACGATAAAATTATTCGACAAAAACAAAACAAAACAAAAATATAATTAACCTTAAAGTTCCATAGGAAAAAAAAAGAAAAAGAAAAAGATCAAATGTTGTTACAAAGGCAAGAGACTCTCAATGTTAAAGCAAGTATGTAACGGATATAGATGTCCGTTTCCAAGTCCATTACTGAGCATAAAGTCAGCACCCGCGACTCCTTTGAATTCGACTTTTCTGGAGCTCTTTTTCTCCGGGTCATAATATATAATATAAAACGATTGGAGACTGTCTGGTGGTACAAAAACAAACTCACCATCATCAGTGATACCAATTATTCCGCAGGGTGATTCAAAAAATGGTTTAGTATAGTGTTTGCACAACCATTTAGCATCCTCCAAAACCCAAAGTGTGATTTTCGTATGGTTCGTGTTAAGACCAACACAAGCTAACTTACCTTCATAAGGTATAAGCTTACCCCACCATTTATTACCCCATGGCATTTCTATCACATCATGGAACTTTTCAGACCTGACATCAAAACTTTTATAACGCCAACATTGGATTTGTCAAGGCTGGCTTTATAATATACAACACCGTTGATGCATCGCCCATCATTGCCATTTAAAAATTTAATAAAAGGTTGATGCTTATGGTTGATCTTGATGCTTCTCCATTTTTTTGTAGCTGATCCTGTTAACGTAAGAACCCGACACTCATCAGAAGCTTTATCACGAGGCATGGACACTACTTTGTGTTCACACGCCACGGGATCGTATCCTAAAAACACTGCTATACCCTTCCAGGTGGTTTTGGGTTTGGGCAAGGTTGAGAACTTTCTAAAGGTAGGGTTCCAAATGACGGGTGTTGCTGCTCTCCGGAAGCAGATCAAGCCCTGGACAGATTCCGTGAAGGAGAAGCGACAGTACTTAGGGTATTTCATTTGATAACTATCCACTTGCTGATCAGGCTCGTTCGGGTTCTGAATGGAGAAAACAAACAGCTTTCCTTTTGTTTTGAACAAGAGTAGAAGACTCGATGAAGACTGCTTTGGAAACATGTTGCTAATGAAATATGGATCGGTGCTGATCGAGGACCATTGCTTCGAAACGCAACGAGATCTCAAAACTGATTTTGCTGGCAGCTTTGAAAGTATCTTCGACGTTACATCCAGAGGAATTGATGGCGATGACCTGCTTTTCTCGATTTTTCTCATTTTCTCTTCTCGTGATTGCTCCATCTTTTGCTTAAACCCCTATAATTCGTTCTCTTATATATATGGGAACCCTAACAAACTGTGATATACTCTCTTTTTTTTTTCAAAATAAAGTAACAAAAAAAAAAAACCAAAGACATTATTATTATCCTTTCGGAGATTTATGATTAAATTGGAACGGAACGATAATGACAAGATTAGCATGAATAACAACAACAAATTAAAAACCGAACTACGATATTGGAGCTAGATTGAAAATACAACTTGGAACCTTTAAATGTTAGAAACTTAAACATTAATTTGGTTTTTTGAATCTATATATGCTTAATGTTCCCATGTGCATTCATATTTTGTAATTTTTTTTTGACAGCTCACTTTGTAAATTATTTTACTCAAAGATCACAATTTTTTTTTGGTAATTATAACAACTGGATATAGAGTCATAAACATATGAAAATAGCCAGAAGATTACAACTAAATTGTAAAGAGATCTAAAGATTAATTAACAAAAATGATAAAAGCTGCATGAATAAAGTGTGTGAAGAGAAAACAAAATTATCAAGATGTGAAGGTTTCCATGTGATTGGGGAAATATTGGATCCCACGCAGGGGTCTCTCTCCAAGTCCATAGCGTTGTCGAAAATCATAATTTGCAATCCCATTGTACTCGAAACGTCTTTGTCATTTGGATTAATATATATGATATGAAGATCAGATTTGAGCTCCGTCCTTGGTACATAAATCAATTCACTATCACCAGTGATACCTATAGTTTGAACTTGTTTTTCAAACCCCGAACATAGTGAGAAAGAGGTAACAAGATATGATTCGACCATTCGAGTTATTTTGCATCATTCAAAACCCACAATGAAACACTGTCATGGGTGGAGCCAATNGAATTCGACTTTTCTGGAGCTCTTTTTCTCCGGATCATAATATATAATATAAAACGATTGGAGACTGTATATTGGTACAAAAACAAACTCACCATCATCAGTGATACCAATTATTCCGCAGGATGATTCAAAAAATGGANTTGATTAGATACCATCATCACAGGCCAATACTTATCCTCCCATGGTAATTTCATTGCATCGTCAAACTTTTCAGATCTTACATGGAACCTCATTATAACCCGATCATTATTAAATATTGGCTAGAAAATATAGGACACCATTGACGCATGTGCAGTGTCCATAACCTTCTGTGCGATTGCCAGTGAAAGGGCTGTGCTTGTAGTTGGTTTTGACAGCTCTCTATTGTTCTTGAGCTGGTCCCAAAGATAAAACCCTACACTGATCATCGGATTCTCTATAATCATACGGCATGCACACTACTTTGTGACCCGTAGAATGTTTGGAAAACATTTCATTGTACAGATATATGATTCTTTCACTTGTGAATCACCAAAAAAACACATTGAATACATTTGGTACTTTTGAGTCAATGAAAGCTACTATACATCTGATCATATACTTATATAATTATCTTAAACTTCAAAAAAAGTATAAGAATGGTGCTCCTTAGTGCATTATGTTTTGCAATATTGCTTACTATTATTAAATCACAAAAGAACAATTAGTTTCAAAAGGGAAAAAAAAAAACAATCAAATGTTACAAAGACAAGAGACTCTCAATGTTGAGGCAAGAATGGACCGGATGTATAAGTGTGTTTCCAAGTCCATTACTGCGCCTAAATTCAGCATCCACGAGTCCTTTCTAGAGCTCTTTTTCTCCGGATCATGATATAAAATACAAAACGGGTTCAGAACGTAAGGTAAATAAATAAACTCACCATCATCAGTGATACCATGTATCTGCAAGTTTCATTCAAAAGCTGATAATATGGATCAGTAAAGTGTTTGCACAACCATTTATGTTTGGTAGCGTCCTCCAAAAACCACAATGTGATATCCGCGTTGTTGTTCGTGGTATAATTGACACAAGCTAACTTACCTTCATAAGGTATTAGCTTACCCCAACACGGATTAACCCATGGCATTTCTGTAACATGGAATTTTCCAGACGACATCAAAACTCATTAGAACATGGCCATCGGTCATATATTAGTGAATGTCAAGACAATAAACAACAAAAAAGTAATAAAAAGATGGAGAAAGAAAGAGATCCAAGGTCTCTCCCGAGATTTTTGTAGATACCCTGGGACCTCTTTATATTATATGTCTTCATTTGATTGATTGATTTTTTAAAAACAAACAAAATATAAATTAAATAATATTATTACATTAAAATATAATTTGAAAGCTCATTTTACCGATGGTAATGCTCTTATAATGTCAACATTGATCAAGGCTGGCTTTATAATAAAGAACACCGTTGATGCATCGCCCGTTATTGTAACGATCGAACAGGAAGATGCTTATTGTTGATTTTGATGGTTCTCCATGTTTTTTTAGCTGATCCCAATTATCTACAACTCGACACACTCATCAAAAGCTTTACCACGAGCACGAGGCATGCATATGTAAATGCGGATGAGGCAATAATAAAGTGCAAAAAATAAATAACAAAAGAACTTTGTTAATGAGGTTCGGTTTTTCCGACTCCTCGGGACCACGTCCAGATTTCGATTTCACTAGAACAAGAAAGCAAATACAACCTATTCGCAAACGCGTAAATCAAGCACAACCCTCTTAATTCACCGCTCCGTTCTATAACATGAAATCTTAAGGATAAATCTCTATCCTTAACTAAACTCACACCGAGCCTAGATTCAAACCAAGATAACCTAACATTGGGCTAAACTCCCCCTGAGCCTAGACTTCAGATCTCCAACACTCTGAAGCAACCTTCACACAAACGCCACACCGACGAACAAATAAGCTTGAACAATACAAGCACCAAACCGCAAAACTAAGTTGCACACAAACACATAAAACTCTCTAGGATTTATCTTTATGCCTCAGCTCTCTTGCCTCTCTAGAACATGTGCCCAACACCTCCTTATATATCCATCAAAACTTCCTAATCACCATAGGAGAAGATTTCCAAATTTCGTAAGAAATAGACTTTTTTCTTTTTGATATTTTCCTTTTCCTTGTAAAACTCCAATTTAATCAACCAAAGAAATAGTAGTTTTCCTCTTCAATTCATCGTCAAACCGTCCTTCAATATTGTCTTCTCAAGCCTTCTAGAAACTTCTCACGCACATAAAACAACAGCAATCCTGTATCACATCTTGAATCACACAGACACTACTTTAGAAATACCAATACATCTTCATCCTCCCCCTTTTTGACTATGCTTGTGAACTCATCAGTCCAAACACCTAAACAACATCACTAGACACATCTTCATTCTCCCCCTGAATGAGTCACAACATGGTCAAAAACTAATTGGAAAATTCTCCCGCTTTACAATACGCGGTTGATAACCTAGTACACCACCTCCATAGAAATCATTTTTTCTAACCCAAATCTTGTTGCGCCTTAGACCTCGATAGTTAACCTCTTGAATGAACTTGAAAAAGTTTTTCTTAATATGTCCTTGAACTCCACAATGATAACATGTAGGACCATGAAACCTTACATCAAAAGCATTCTCCATGCGGTTCCTCTCTCTCAACAATCTGAAACATTTTGGCCGAATATGCCCAACAACACTACAATGATGACAAACATGTCGAAAAACTTGTCTAGGTGCATTTTGCAATTCAGAAATTTTTGTACCACGTTCTTTCACAAACACCGTCTCTGAAGCAGCCTCTGTAGCAGTCTCTGAAGTACGCTTTGAAGCAGACATGATTTTTCCACTTGAAACAAACACCAGATCCGATTTTGAAACTTTTCCTTCATATCCAAGGCCGCACTTATCTGTCTTGCCAATACTCAGAATATGATCCAACTTCTTTGTACCATTATTAAGCATCCTCAAATTCTTTTGAGTTTCTTTAAGTTGCACTTTAACTTGTAATACTTCTTCTCCCTTCTCTATTGCATGTTTCTCTGCTTCAACGACTTTAGCCTCTAACTCGAGCTTCTCCTTAATCAAAACTGAATTTTCATCAATTACCTTAAGCCAATGTGCATACAAGTTATCATAATTCTTACCAAGTTCTTCATAGANTTCTTCATAGCTCATATCCTCTGAATCACTATCACTCTCAGACTCATGCTCTGTTGCAGTTGCAGGTTTTGCTGCAGATTCAGAAGCAGTTGCAGACACTGTTGCAGACGCTGATTCAGAACTATCTTAAAAAGTTGTAAACGCCACAAAATTCTTCAGATCTTCTTCTTCATCTGAATCAGTTTTAGAATCACTAGTAACAAAATTCATAGCCTTCTTCTTGTGCTTTTGTATATTGGCACAATCAGACCGTACATGACTATATCCTTTGCATTAAAAACATTGAACATTCTTTAATGAAGTCTTCATCTCTTCACCCATTCTACTTTTCTTCTCTTCGCCCTTACGCTTCAGAAATTTAGCAAATTGTCTTGATAACATAGTCATTGAATCTTCACAAGATGATACCTTAAGAGCTACTCCAATGTCAACTTCCTTTTTTATTGCTTCCTTAACTTCATCATCTTTCTTCTTAACTCCTTCAGATACATATGCTTTGCTTAATTCGAAAGCTTTAAGAATCCCAACAAACTCATCAAAAGCCATCTCATCTAAATTATGAGCTTCTTCAACTGCAGAAATTTTTGACTCAAATTTTGCAGGCAACGAACGCTTCAGCTTCTTCACAAGCTTTATGTCTTTGTACTACTTTCCAAGAGCAAAAGCCTCATTAGATATATTACATAACTTAGCACTAAACTCAGCCACAGTTTCCTTTTCTTTCATCCTTAGATTCTCAAATTGTGATGCCAACATATCCAACTTTGTTCTCTTAACACTTGAAGTACCCTCAAACATATTCTCCAATGACTTCCATGCTTTTTGAGCTGATACACATTGATAAATTAACTTGAAGTGGCTTGAATCAATAGCATTGTAAATTGTTGTCTTGGCCGTTGAATTACAACTTGATAGCTTTTTCTCTGCAGTAGTCCACTTATCTCTTGGCTTAAGACACTCAACTCTTTTATCATCCACGAATTTAGGGGGCTCCCAACCAAGCTCAATCGAATTCCAGCAATCTTCATCAAGGTTACTAATAAACGCTTGCATACGAACCTTCCAATATCTATAATTCGATGAATCAAACAACAGTGGTCTTGTCTTAGACGTGCCTTCTCTGTATGAAGACATCACAACTGATTCAAAGCTCTGCCTTACTCCCTGAACTACCCTCACCCTTGATCTACCCGAAACTAGACTGAATCTCTATCGAGAACCCGTTCTGATACCACTTATAAATGCAGATGAGGCAATAATAAAGTGCAGAAAGTAAATAACAAAATAACTTTGTTAACGAGGTTCGGTTTTTCCTACTCCCTGGGACTACGTCCAGATTTCGATTTCACTAGAACAAGAAAGCAAATACAACCTATTCGCAAACGCGTAAATCAAGCACAACCCTCTTAATTCACCGCTTTGTTCTATAACATGAAATCTTAAGGATAAATCTCTATCCTTAACTAAACTCACATCAAGCCTAGATTCAAACCAAGATAACCTAACCTTGGGCTAAACTCCCCCTGAGGCTAAACTTCAGATCTCCAACACTCTGGAGCAACCTTCATACAAACGCCACACAGACGAACAAATAAGCTTGAACAACACAAGCACCAAACCACAAAACTAAGTTGCACAAAAACACAGAAAGCTTTCTAGGATTTATCTTTATGCCTCAGCTCTCTTGCCTCTCTAGGACGTGTGCCCAACACCTCCTTATATATCCATCAAAACTTCCTAATCACCATAGGAGAAGATTTCCAAATTTCATAAGAAATAGACTTTTTTTCTTTTTGATATTTTCCTTTTCCTTGTAAAACTCCAATTTAATCAACCAAAGAAATAGTAGTTTTCCTCTTCAATTCATCCTCAAACCGTCCTTCAATATTGTCTTCTCAAGCCTTCTAGAAACTTCTCACACATAAAACAACAGCAATCATGTATCACGTCTTGAATCACACAGACACTACTTCAGAAATACCAATAAATTTTGGCATACATATTTAGTAGGGTTAAAAGCCTAATTCCCTTATGATATGATAGGCTGACTTTTAGGAATCAAAAGTTTTAGGTTCGTAATATTATTGTATGGTTTACATATACTAATAGATGTGATTAAATTTTCTAATAAATTATATTAATTAAAAAGAACTAAACTTTTTATGGCAAAAAGCATTTCAATTAAGTTTTCAACCCCTAAATGCTATAAACATTACATTGTTCGTAGTTTTTTGGTTCTTTGACTTAGCAAAAGCTAGTAACTACTATACATATAGTTTCGTCATATTCAGAAAAGGTATATGCTTATTGTTTCCATGTGCATCCATGTTTTGTAGTTAGTTTACCTAAAGATCACAATTTCTTTTTGTTGGTAATAAATAATTAGAACTGGATAGAATATCATAACAATATGAAAACAGCCTCAAAGTTCCAACTATAAAATGTAAAGACAATACTAAAGATTAAAAATGAATAAAGGTGTCACTACAAAAATAACAAGAAAACAAAGAAAAAAGAATTATTAAGACATGAAGGGTTCAGTGTGATTGGGGAAATATTGGATCCCACGCAGAGGTCTCTCTCCAAGTCCATAGCGTTGTCGAAAATCATTATCTGCAATCCCATTGTACTCAGACTCGTCGAAACGTCTTTGTCATTGGATTGATATATATGATATGAAGATCAGATTTGAGCGCCGTCGTTGGTACATAAATCATTTCACCATCACCAGTGATACCTATTAGTTTGAACTTATTTTTCAAACCCCGACCATAGTGAGAAAGAGGTAACAAGATATGATTCGACCATTCGAGTTGTTGTCCATCCTTCAAAACCCAAAATGAAACACTATCATGAGTGGAGCCAAGACATACTAACCTTCCTTGATTAGATACCATCATCACAGGCCAATACTTATCCTCCCATGGTAATGTCATTGCATAAAACGTTTCAGATCTTACTGTAAAGGTATAGAGAACACACAATTCAAACAACCACTTGGAAACGCGCCAAGCAAACGCTTTTATTTAATCTTATAAAAACTCTCGTTTGTTACAAGATATGAACCTAAGCTCACTTTCCTATCTATCTAGCACAACACCCTGTGTATATCTAAAACAGTAAAACACACTCACCTTCTAAGCCTTTTTGAGAATGTTTGAAGGTTTACAAATCTCACAACTTTATCCCCACGAGTGCTAGCTCTTTTTGTGGCTAACCCTCTTATACTTATACCCACACAAACGATCTCTAACCTAGATCTATGAGTATCTTAACTAAAAGGAAATATTCCTTATCCCTAAGAAAATATTCTTCCTTATCTCTCTCGATCAAATATACTTTCAATATCTCCGTGTATATCTTGATCTCTTCTTCCTTCCTTCTCACGCATCTTGTCATCTCGCTCCACAATCTTTCTCCACATCAGCACGTCAAGCCACATCAGCATATCAGACCTCTAAGACACTTCACAGCCTCCTGTTACCATCAAAACTCTGACGCACTTTCAATCTCCCCCTTTTTTACTGAATCTTGCCACACAAGCATCCAAAGCATCAACCCTGGAAAAAAAAACACAAACACAGCCAACACAAAAACACAACAACCATGCCAGCAAACAAGTGCAACGAACAATGATCTGAGGAAACAACCGCTTGTTAAGGCGCGACAAAAATCATCCCACCAATACAAACCATCAAGTCTTAAATTCCGACAAGACAAAGTGTGAAAAGGAATTAAAATAACAAACGAAAAATTTAACAAACAGCTCCCCAATAGCTCAAACTCCCCCTCAAGCCTCTGAATCAGACTCATCTCCCCCTGCTTGTTTGGCACAGGTTAGTCAAAAATATCAATAGGACAAGTCACAAGTCAAAATATAAACAGGGAGAGACTACTTACCAGCATCCAAGGCTTCTTGCAGGATCTTGATAGCCAAACGAATGGCATCACGCTCTACAGACGTACCACTCCGAGGAACATGCCCAACTGGAGCGGATGCAGTCTTCTTCCCCTTAGTCTTCTTTTCGTCTTAAGACCAAAGACTTGGGACATGTCGCTGAGCAGTCAACAACTGATGAATAAGGCTGGGAAACGGCAACCGAAAGCCTGACTGGGCTTGCAGTCCCAACTGTATGATCTGATCATAGATCATTCGTCCAAAATCGAACGAAATCCCATGCATGATCATGTAGATCACCAGAGCCATGTTTGTTGAGATGTACCCTGTGTTAACCGTTGGAGACCAGTTGCTACAGCATATTCGATGCAGATCCTTGATGACAGGGTTCGTGATCGCAGTGGACACAAGCTGCTTGCAGGATTTAACCTTACCATCAGAGAGGAACAGTGCCAGATCCTCCTCCAAAATTGCATCTGTTTGCAACCGCTGTTGAGGCACATCCACAGACTGCAGACCAAACAGAGCATTGATGCGGCTTGGAGAAAATTCGTACACCCAATCGCGAACAAGCACCTCAACAGACTCCCCCTCAACCTTGATCGTTGGTAGATTTGCCCAAAACTCATAGATCACATCCGAATCAAAGGCCCCAACTTGCGTGACTGTTTTCAGTAGTCCAGCTCTATCTATGAACTCCCTAGCCTGATCAGTGACTCCTTGAGAGTAACATACTTCTGGGGCAAGTGTTCGAGAGGCAAAGAAACCATACCTTCGAGCAGCTTCGGAGGACGTGAACCGTTTGGAGTCAAACTCCTTTGAAGCAGCACCACGAGAGGTTGTGGAGGTGCCCTTATCCATGGGAAGAGACGGACGCTTCGAGTCACGACAGTTGAGATCAGCAGGCGGTTGTCTTTTGCGCAGACGCGAGGAGATTCCATGAGAAGACAGAGCAGGCATGGGTACATCACCGGTAAGATCTTCCACCGGATACCGAGGCGACACTTCTCTAGGCGGAGAAGACGAAGAGTCACACGTCTCGTGGTTCCCCTCGAAGTAGGAAGGCGAGGGAACTGGATCCACCGGAGCCGGAATTGCTGAGGTGGACTCGTCACGGGGATGATAGATCACCATTGTTGTCGAAGGATCGATCGGAGCATGAGGAGTTGGCGGAGGCAACGAAGACGGTGGAGTGTGGAGCTCTTCATCGGAACTGGAATCCTAGTGGAAACCACTAAAGATGGACTTCATGATGATCAGAGGATCGATCGACAAGAGAGGAAAAAGATGAATTAGAAGTTTAATCGACACAGGATTGAAATCGCATAGGTGATGAGGAAGGAGCCAAAACCCTAGCTGCTCCTTTTTATACACACACGTGAGTCTCAATGGGCTGCACGAACTCGGCCCAAAAATTAAAGAACAATCTTGAAACCACTCAATTAAACATCAGTGTACACCATATCTATTTCCTTTTTCGATTACATTCATCTGTTAATTCATTCAGTTACAATTAATGACAATGCTTGAATAAACTGCATTCATCCCTTTTTAAGACCAAATTTTATCACATTCATGAATCAAAAACACAGATACGCACAACCACTAATGATGAACCCTAAGGGACCCAGATCGAGAATTAAACACACATGAGCAAACCCCCTTTTTTATTTTTATTTTTTATTTTTTATAAACATAAAAATGATAACACTAGTCATACATTTGTCGTGTCAACCACTTGTTCAGAACCTTCATTAGGAACTATCACAACCTCTTGAATTGTCGAAGATCAGAGAACTGTTGCATGTGGGTAGTCTTTCACACTAGCATGCCTTTAGTCTTCAGTCCATCCTAACATGTTAAGGCAGCTGGAGATCATCTCTTTGAAGGGCACAACATTTTTTTTTATTTTTATTTTTAATTCCACTCAGCCTCTTGATGGCTGCTTCATCACCTTGAGCTTTAGTGACATCACTTGATTTTTTCAGTCACTGATTCTAGGCTTGTCATTCAACAGGTTATTGATCCTGAGAATAAATGTGCATGTCTCTTCACAGCTCTTTGACCTCCTTAAATCATGACAACGTTTAACAGGATGGACAGACCGACATGACAGGCAGCTATTTCCCACAGCCTTTTTAGAGTGTTGATCTTATATATATTCCAGGATTTCCATGATCTTTCATAACTCATGTTCCTGTCTTAGATCAACACAACTCAGTGAAAGAGATTAGAATTCACAGACACCAATAGACTTTCTCAGATTAATGAATCTGTTAAAGTCCAGAGGCTTAGTAAACAAATCAGCCAGCTGAAAATCGGTGCTCACATGGTCAATCTCGATCAGTTTCGCCTCAACGAGTTCACGAACAAAGTGGTGTCTAATATCTATGTGTTTAGTTCTAGAATGCTGAACAGGATTCTTTGAGATTTTTATTGCACTCAAATTATCACAATGATTTAACAGAGTATTAGAATCCATACCATAGTCGGAGGACATTTGACGCATCCACAGGAGTTGTGTACGACAGCTGCCCAAGGCAATGTATTCAGCCTCAGCGGTTGATAGGGAGACACTGTTCTGCTTCTTGCTATGCCACGATATCAGGTTGTTGCCCATGAAAAAGCATCCCCCACTTGTACTTCGACGATCATCCACAGATCCTGCCCAATCAGCATTGCAGTATCCGCTTAAACTATTGTTGGTGTCCTTGGTGAAGAAAATACCAAAGTTCATTGTCCCTTTGATGTACTTGATGATCTTCTTAACGGCTAGTAAGTGTGACATCTTAGGCTTGGCTTGGTACCGTGCGCATATCCCCACTGACAAACATATGTCTGGACGACTTGCTGTCAGATATAGCAGGCTTCCAATCATACCTCTGTATAGTCATTAATCCACATCCTCGCCTCCTTCATCTTTTGAAAGCTTGTCATTGACACCCATATGGACCTTTGCTTCTTTGCTCTTCCCTAAACCAAACCGCTGTACCAACTCTTTGGCATAAGTGCTTTGAGACACAGAAATCCCATCAGCAGATTGTTCCACTTGCAATCCCAGAAAGTATTACAGCTCTCCTACCATACTCATCTCAAATTCCTGTGACATGCTTTCCACAAACCTTTTTACCAGAGGTTGACAAGTAGAACCAAAGATGATGTCATCAACATAGATCTAAACAAACATCAGAGCGTTGTCACTGTTAAGAACAAACAGTGTTTTGTCTACACTCCCGCGACTGTAACCTTGATCCAGAAGGAAAGTTGTCAACCTCTCATACCATGCTCTAGGGGCCTGCTTAAGACCATACAGCGCTTTCTTCAGCCGGTACACATGCTCAGGATGTTGTGGGTTCTCAAAGACTTTTGGTTGCTCAACAAACACCTCTTCTTGTAATATTCCATTCAGAAAGGCACTTTTGACATCCATCTGATGCAATGTGAACTTGAGAGCACACGACATACCGAACATGAATCTGATTGATTCTAACCTTGCTACTGGAGCAAAGGTCTCATCAAAATCAACTCCTCCAACTTGAGAATAACCTTGAGCCACCAGTCTTGCTTTGTTTCTCACAATGCACCTACTGGCATCACTCTTATTCCTGAAGATCCACTTTGTTCTCACTACATTGACATTAGCAGGCCGTTTAGTGAGTTCCCACACATTGCTTCGCTCAAACTGTTCTAGCTCATCTTGCATCGCAGCAACCCAAAACTCATCTCGAAGTGCCTCTTTGTGATTCTTTGGCTCCATAGTTGAAACAAAGCAGGCTAATTGAACAGTCTCAGAGTCCTGAGAAACAGTGTCAGGAACCACAACCTTCTGTTTATTTCCAGCCAGTTGAGCAAAATCAATATGTTTGCTTCTGGTAACTCTACACCCCTGAATCGCACCGATAACATCACCTGAGGAGTGATTCCGATGAACCTAAGGAGTGATTCCGATGAACCTGAGAAGATGGAGTAAGAGCATCCGATGATAACACAGGGCTGACAGAGTCACCATGGCTTTCAGGCCCTTGCTCGTGCTTCTCATCATCAGTTACCAGATCCTTGTCGGAGATAACAGGTACCATAGCAACTCGTTGAAACGAGGTATCATCAAAGACAACATTGACCGTTTCCTGAACCGATCTTATGCATTTGTTGTAGACACAGAATGCAGTGCTATGTCCTGAATAACCAAGGAAGATCCCTTTATCACTCTTGGAGTCAAACTTACCCAACTGATCCTTGTCATTCAAAATGTAGCAGAGACAGCCAAACACATGAAAGTAGCTTACTGTTGGAGACTTTCCTTTCCACAATTCATAGGGAGTCTTGTTGGTCCCTGGTCGGACATACACCCAGTTGATGATGTAACAGGCGGTGTTAACAGCTTCATCCCAAAAACGATGAGGAACCTGATTACCATGCAGCATAGCTCGTGCCATTTCTTGCAGTGTTCTGTTCCTCCACTCTACAACACCATTCTGCTCTGGTGTTCTTGGAGCAGAATACTGATGAACAATGCCTTGATGTCTGCAGAATTGATCGAACTTGTCATTCCAAAATTCTCCTCCATGATCACTCCAAATAGTTTGGATAGAACATTTTTCACTCTTAATATGCAAGGCAAGTATACGAAAACATTCAAGAGCATCCGATTTTTCACGCAGAAATCGCACCTAGGTGTAGCGAGTGAAATCGTCCACCATGACAAAGATGAACCGTCACCCAGATATGCTTTGAACTTGTATTGGACCCATCAGATCCATATGTACCAGTTGAAGTGCATGACTAGTTCGAATGTCTGCCACTGGCCCATGAGATGCCTTGACTTGCTTGCCCTTGTTGCAAGGACCACATATGAAATGTGTGTCGCCCTTCAGCTTTGGAATTCCACGCACAACTTCTTGATTAGCCAATCTCATCATTGTGCGAATATTCAAGTGACCAAGTTTCTGATGCCATAGCTCTGTGTCCAACTCAGTGGTCGTGTTGAAACACTGCATTGATGATTTCCACATGTAACAGTTATACCAGATCTCCTTCCTCTGAGTCGCACAGATCCTTGTTGATCAACATCCTTGCACCCCTTCTTGGTAAATGTGACATCCAGGCCTTCATCACACAACTGACTAATACTTATCAGATTTGCCTTCAAACCTTCGACCAAGAAAACATCCTTAAGATGTGGTTGAGATTCACCACTAGTTGTACCTTTTCCTCGGATTGTTCCCTTTCCTCCATCACCAAAGGTAACTCTCCCTCCATCAACATCTTCTATATGAGATAGATTGTCAAGGGCACCAGTCATATGCCTGGAGCATCCACTATCAAAATACCACTTGGCCTGATCAACTTCTGCTCTTTCGGCCATGAATGCCACTTGACAGTAGAGATCATCTTTCCTGACACATCCCTGAGTGTTTCTTCTTACAGCTGGATAAAACACACCACGTTGCATCAGGCTTGACACACGATTCTGAAATTGGTAGCACTGGGCTTTATAGTGAGTTAGATGTCCACAGTACCAGCATCCTCTTCTTCTACTAAGCTGAACAGGTCTTTGAGCCGTCTGCTGAAACCCATTTGAGGCATATGGCTGTCTTGTAGACAAACCAGGCTGCCTCCTCATCCTTGGGATTCTTGGATTTGTTTTCACAGAATGCTGACCATACAGACTGGTCGTTGTAGGGAATTCCTTCTCTTTCAGCTTGGGCTCATACCCCATCCCTTTGACAAACTGGGTGGTCGTGTTAGTGTTTGTTCCTTGATAACTCACGCCCCACTTCAGATTGCTTGATCTTCCAGTACTAAGCAGTGTATCCAGATCTTTAGTTCCCTTACTGAGCATTCTGATATTCTTGAGCTGTTCCTCTAACACCTTCTCATGACGCAAAGTCTTGGCTTTCTCTTCACTTAGTTCTTCAGCTGCAAAGTATCCCTTTCTGAAGTCAACTGGGTGTTGTCTTGGGTCTTTTGTAACACTGTCTTGATGAGAAGTTCTATATGATCTTCTACCGACAAATCAGCCTCCTCTCCATCTGAATCAGATTCAACCTTCTCATCTATACCTTTGTTTTTTACCAACACCTCATCTTCTTCGTCTTCCTCAATGACACCCAGCAGTGCCACAAAGCTGTTCAGAATCTCCCTTTTGCTGTCTTCTTCATCTGAGTCACTTTCGCTCCAAGTAATGTAAGACTTCTGCTTGTTCTCACGTGAAGGACAATCAAACTTAGTGTGACCATAACCCTTACACCCATAACACTGCAGAGAATTTTTACGTTTGTTGTTTGGACACTCAGACTTGTAATGTCCAAATCCCTCACACTCAGCACACTGTCGCTCCTGCTTGTCACTCTTCCTGATCTCCTTATCAGTGTTGGATTTCATGAGCGATGTGGTTCCCTTCCGCTGACCTCTTTCCATCTTACGAAAGTACTTCTTAACCAACAAGCCCACCTTTTCCTCATCAGCAACCTCCTGAGACTCCGCAAGCTTTTGTTCTTCTATAGCTTTAAGGGCAAAAGACTTCTCATTCATCTTTTCTTTCTTCTTTAGCTGTATCTCAAACGCCTGCATCATCCCAACCACCTGATTGTACTTGAGCTCATCAGAGTTCAGTGACACATCTATAGCAGACCTGTGTGGCTGAAACTTGTCAGGCAGACTTCTGAGGAATTTCTTCACAAGCTTCTTGTCCTTATACCGTTTACCCAAGACTACAGCTTCTTGTACAATACCACTCAACCGGCTGCTGTAATCAGCCACTGAATCGGTTTCAGACATGTGCAAGTTTTCGAAATCTGATGCAAGATTGTCCAGCCATGTGCGTTTGACCCTGCTTGTGCCCTCAAAAGTGATGACCACTATCCCATGCTTCCTTGGCGGCTACACATCCTTGAACTTGGTTGAAGATATCCCTAGGCAGAGACTTGAAGATAACTGACAGTGCCTGTGAGTTGTGTTTGGACTCCGCTTTTTCTTCTGCTGTCCATTTTTTCCTGTGCTTAGGAACCAGTTCTCCTTCCTCATTCTTCTCCGTAGGATGTGACCAACCATCTTCCACCGCAAACCAAGCTTCCATGTCAATTCTCGAGATGGCCTGTTTGATTGACACTTTCCAAAAACCAAAGCACTCAGGATCGAGTTTCAATGGTGTTTAAACCGCAACAAAATCCAGTGATTTCTCCATACCCTTGTCGCAAGATCTCACCTGTTGAAAAAGGATACCAGAACTTTTTATCAGGTGTCTGCTCTGATACCAATTGTAAAGGTATAGAGAACACACAATTCAAACAACCCACTTGGAAACGCGTCAAGTAAACGCTTTTATTTAATCTTATAAAAAATCTCGTTTGTTACAAGATATGAACCTAAGCTCACTCTCCTATCTATCTAGCACAACACCCTGTGTAGATCTAAAAGAGTAAAACAAACTCACCTTCTAAGCCTTTTTTGAGAATGCTTGAAGGTTTACAAATCTCACAACTTTATCCCCACGAGTGCTAGCTCTTTTTGTGGCTAACCCTCGTATACTTATACCCACACAAATGATCTCTAACCTAGATCTATGTGTATCTTAACTAAAAGGAAATATTCCTTATCCCTAAGAAAATATCCTTCCTTATCTCTCTCGATCAAATATACTCTCAATATCTTCGTGTATATCTTGATCTCTTCTTCCTTCCTTCTCATGCATCTTGTCATCACGCTCCACAATCTTTCTCCACATCAGCACGTCACGCCACGTCAGCATATCAGACCTCTGAGACACTTCACAGCCTCATGTTACCATCAAAACTCTAACGCACTTTCACTTACATCGAACCTCATTATGACACGATCAGGACCAATAAGGGCTCGATAATATAGAAAACCGTTGACGCATGTGCAATTTCCATAACCTTCTGTGCGATTGCGAGTGAAAGGTTTGTACTTGTAGTTGGTCTTGACCGTCCGCCATTGTTCTTGAGCTGATCCCTATGTTAAAACCCTACACTCATCGGATTCTTTCCAATCATACGACATGCACACTACTTTGCGTTTACCTTCGATAGGATTATACCCTAAAAAGACTGTTATATTCGTCCAGCTCTTGTTAGGTTTGGTTAAAGTTGTAAACTCTCTCTCTTAGTAGGGTTCCAAACTATTGGAGTGGCTGCATATTGTAAGCAGATCAAGCCATGGACTGACTCGTTTTTGATGGTGAATGAACAATAATTTGGAGAGGTGATATGGTAACTATCACTGATAGGTTGAGAAGAGGAGTAATATAAAGAGTTTGGGTTCCTATTATGTTGATAAAGCGAGAAAACAAAGAACCTGGCTCCAGATTTGAAGAAGAGTAGAATATTTGGTCGAGTTTCCAACGAGTTGGTGAGATATGGATCGGTGGTGAGTGATGACCAAAGCTTCGAAACACAACGAAGCCTCACAACAGATTTCACTGTCAGCCTTAAGAATATGTCCAACGTTAGATCGAGGGGTAAGGAAGGTAATGATATTGATGACGACGATGATGAAGATTTTCTTCTTCTGTTTCTTTTTCCTTCGATCTTGTCTTTTGGTTGCTCCATTTTTGTTTTTCGTCGAAAGCCCCAATTCACTATCGTTCCTCTATTTATATCTTTGGTGGCTATCGATCGACAAATTGGCATTAAAGGTTCTCAAGGCTTTAATAAAACAAATACAAATGTTTTTCTAGTCATATTTTACCCAATCAAATTTTGAAGGATTCTAAAGCCTAAATTTCGCCTCACAAAATAAACTCATAGTCATTTTTTTATTATTTTTTTATCCAGAAAATTACTATATTAAATGAGTAGAATTACAAAAGTCAGAGAAAAAAAAATGTTTAGTGATTTTTGTTATTGATTGAAACTTTTCGTTTGTTAACTAGACTCGATTGAATTAGATTTGTCAATACGACTCGTCCGATTGAATTAAGTTTAGATCGCTCGACAAGTAGGGTTTTCTTCACTCAATACAATCAAACTTTTTGCAAAATAGTATTGTAGAGACCATAAGATTTTTTTTCTTAAACACTTTCCAATATCATATTTCTAAAAATTTATAAAAAATTTATAAAAAATGCTTCTAGAAACTAAAATTTGAGATATACTCAAATAAGTTTATAACCTTATAAAAATAATAAAATATATACAAATTATTTTTATAAATGTGTATAATCTTATAAATACTTTATAAAACCATATAAATACATTGTAGAACCTTTTAAAATACCTTGTAAAACTCTTATAAAAGATTTCAAGCACTTTAATCGAGTATCCAAGCATATACCATCATCAAGAAATACTTTCTAAACCTAGCTTATAAAATGTCAGAAACTTTTCATATTTTTAACAAGGGATATTTTTGAAAATGGACAGCTAAAATGAATATTTTTTTAAATGGGCCCCTAAAATAGGCATTTATAGTGATATTAATTTATACATAAATTATTATATATTTAATATTTCTAGAGATTTGTAATAATACTAATTTATAGAGATCTGTTTTAATTGCTAAAGTTTTAGAAAGATATGTGAGTTAAGACAACTTGATATGAACTAAATTAATAATTTGGATATATAAACTTTATAACTTTTTACTTAAAATTTTACTATTAAGAAAATACCTCATTTGAATATAATTAAAAAAGAAAATAAGTGAATTTATGTGTGTATGGTTATGTTAAAAAAAGAAAAAGAACTTACATAAGTGCTATTAAGGTATCAATATTATTGTTTATAAAGCCTGTGTCTAAAATTGGAAAAAGTTGCAAAAGAAGAAAATATTATTCTTGTGATTAGATGGTAGTAATCATATATAGTATGTTAAGATTCAAACTATACAAACGCAAATAGAATCTGACGCCCAATTTACACATGATCCTCCTTTTTTATACTTTTGTTCGATGCATTTTTTATTGCAATCTTTGATTTCTCCACATGAACCGATAGGCATTATCGTATAAATATGTGTCGTCATACGAGAATTTTCTTCTGTAGTAGAATATATCTTCTTTTCCGCAAGACCTTGAAATGTAAAAAAAGATAGTAACAATTACACCCCTAAACTACAATTGATTAGTAACATGTTGCATAAGAATGTGGAACAGTGATATACCTCGACTCAAAACAAGGGCAATACATAGGAAAGTTAGGAAGATGCATTTGTGAAAAGAAACCATTTTTTTTCTCTTAATGTTTGACAATGTATTGTAAATATTCTCTTCTTCTTCTTCTTTTGTGATATGTAAATTTTCTTTCATGTCAATATACATATATGTATCCCGTGCAGATACATGCATATACATAGGAAACAAGGAAATAATCATTTGTGACAGAAAATGTTAGTATAGAGAAAAAAATACTTGAATATAGTTTTGATTTTTTTTCTTTTTCATTTAGATCATATTCCTAAAGCAGATAATTAATAAATTTTGTATTAATAATTTTATGGTAAATAAATAAATATATTTATCTCCTTTTTTTTAATAATAGTGGTAAATTATAAAGATATATAATAACTAGATCAGACCCAAGTATTAAAGCGGATATAAGAAAAAAACGGATTTTTTAAAATATTAATTTTTTCATTTGATTTTAAAAAAAAAACCGGATTTAGAATTCACACATTCCATCATGCAATATAATTTTTTTAATATATTATTACATGATAATAAAATTAGATTTTAATTCTATGCACTCAATCCCAATGAGTAACATTTATAATTTTCATATAAAAAAAATGTGCATTGTATCAAATTTATACCTTACTTAATATTTTATAAAAACTAAAAAAAACATAATTCTCAAAAAAAAACTGAAAATTAATTTTATCTCATATTTTTAAAAAGTAACAATATCTTATATATATTTGTTTCATATTTTGTAATCTCATAAGTAATAGTTTTACTATTTGTCCAGCATTATCATAAATTAATCAAAAATTCAAAGACGTTATTATGAGATTTTTTTTTATGTAAAGGTGAGTATCTACAACTTTTTTTCTTTTATGATTAATAATTGACAATATAATTTATTTAATTATGGTATTATAGTAAGTAATTGTATAATTTTCTTAATTTATTTTCTTCAAGAATTAGTAACTTAAAATTAGAATTAGTATTATTTTTATATACAAACTTATTAATGTCTTACTTATGTTAATCACTTTTATGTATAAATTTATTTTAACTATATGATTAATTACAATAAATAATAATTGCAATTAAATTGCAAATATTTTCCTTATTAATTGCACATATTTTCCTTATTAATTGCACATATTTTCCTATTGAAATTAGTAATTTAATAGATAACTTTCCTATTAGAATTAGTGATATAATAGATTATTTTTGGTTTGATATACTTTCAAAAAAAAATTGTAATCCTTTTATTTTAATTTTTTTAATTTTCCTATAATTATTAAATAAATTTTATTTTCACATATGTCAAAATATTATCGATATAATTGACACATGTCGCTATTATATGAATTACTAACTTTGAAAACTAAGGTTTATATAATAAGATACATGACTTTTAAGATATTAACTTGGTATTAAAATGCACACCCATGTGACATTATATTATTATAGTTGGATTATCTTTGATTATATTAAACATAGGATAATTAATACAAATTTGATACCTAATGATGTTTTAATTAATCAGGATTTTAAAATTTACAGAAATTGCTAAGATGGGAAATCACTGATTATTGGGAATTTGGGATCATCCATTTTTGAGTTCTAAGAAGAAATTCATTTTTGTTTGTGATTCTTCGATATTGAAGTTTAATTATGATTAATATATATCTTTCCCTACAATCCTAAATTCCTAATTAAGCAATTGGGAATGCATACCGCAAGGAACGTATCATTTTGGTTTAGGAGGTTCATCAGTCTAGTTTATATGCCCATTCTTAGGTAATTAGTATGACTTGGAGAGGGTTTAATACTTTCGTTTTCATAAGCCTTTACTTCATCTATCTATTACCTGGTTTTTATTAACATCAAATAGCTATGTTAGTCAACTGATATACAATAATTGCGTTTAGATAAACTCGTGTTTCTCTTTTGACCAAACAATAGTTTCTTCTTACGAATCTGAGAACAACTTTATGTAAAATTATTTGGGGAAACAAACACATAACAATCTCTATTTTTAACATGAATAATATTATCACCAAGTCTTCGGCTTCTTGTTACGAAGCTGGGAACAAACTTAGATACTATCAATTTCCCCGTCATCATAACCCGCATTATCGTCATCTTCATCGAGATCAACAACAACACCTTAATTAAGACGGATATTCTTTGGAAGCTGACCGTCCGCTTTGAGACTCCTTGCCTCATCAGACATGTACTTCAAAGGACACTTAACCAAGCAAAGGAGACTTAACCAAGCATAGTTCACAATATGTAGCTTCAATCGATTCATTTGATTTCCTTTTTTGGTTTGACTTTTGTTATGATTTACTTGGATAGAAAGAACAAAACTGAATTATTTGGTTCAGGTCAACTTAATCGGACCTACAAGAGAGATCTTTGTAGAAGAATTTTACACAAACCGATCCAACGTTAAACGGTTTCATGGTATTTCTAAAGTCACTTAGATCACTTTTGCAGACATTGTTAAGTTAGAGAATTAGTAAGTAAAGAGAGCAATTTACACAGCCCAACATTCAAAGGCTTCCTAACATTAACAAAGCGAAAAGCCAACATACCAAACCTTAATATATGTACCCAAAAATGGTCTTCCTTGAACTATTCTCTCCTTGGACCGGTCTCTTTGCCCTTCTTATTTGGCATAATACCAGTTCGGAGCACATTTTGCATCTACAGATAAATCCACCGAGAGGATATTCTTTCCGTTAAACGGTTTAGCCATACAGTCCACAACTATGTCCTTGGCGATCTCCGCTGATTCCATTGGTCCTTCCAAGATTACTTCATCATGAATCTGTTTCCCAACAGAAGTCTTATCACTCAAGTTTCAAACAAGTAGAGCCCAAAAGTTTTTTTTTTGTTTTTGACAAATGTTTAGTGTTATGGTAAGATTGATGAGTGTTGTTTACCTGTAAAAGCAATCTCCAACCAAGCTTCTTCAACTGTTGATTTGTTGATATTTCCAACATTGCACACATGGCAACATCAGCCGCACTTCCCTGTGATGCAGATCAACGATGCTTATACTTGAGATTGGCGAATAGAAAGGATATTAGTATATTATGTTAAAATAAAAGAACAAAATGGAAACCTGCACTGGGGTGTTGATCGCTGCTCTTTGGATATGATTCTTCTGAGCACGTGAACGATAAGTCGGGAATCTACGATCTCGTCCTAATAAAGTACGTACATACCCGTCTGTCAAAGCTTCTTTCTTACGCATGTCTTGCCATTTCCTTACTTCTTGTCTGTCATTGTACCACAGATTGACTGTGTCTTGAGCTTCTTCTTTTGAGACCTTTCGATGGTTAAAAAAAATGGCATTGTTGTAGATGCATCACACAGGCAAGCTCAAGTTGACCACACAGATTCAAAAAGTAATTTTGTATTACCTTCCAATCTCTAGAAAGCCCAATCGCTGTTTTCCCATATGCAATTGAAAAGTTAAGCATCTTCGCTTTTCTTCTCTCTGACCCAAAGGCGTCCTGAGTATTAAACATATTTGCAAACTGTTAAAATAATATGGGCACAGATTTTTAAGTTCTTTGTGTCAACGATGGGCTCTATACATTAAGCAGAGGCGTCAATGTTTTCTTAGCTACTCAAACCACTTGCTCATTATCAGTTAACAAGTAGTATATCCTTTAAAATCCCAGTACCAGTTTAAACAAGAACGCACCTTTAACAATGGCACGGGCGGCTTGTCTTCCCCAGGTTGTGGATGCCATTCAAGGATAACTTGGCCATTCTCTACAGCTTCACGAATATGCGGATACATATTCATGGCTGTCCTTGAGTGGAAATCTCCGCCTGCTTTGAAAGCTTCCATCATACTTTTACAACCAGCAAGATGTGCCAGAATTCGAAGTTCCAGCTGAAGAAGATAAAAGAGAATAACAGTCAACGAGCGAACCAGCATAATACCCTTACGTATGTTTCTACAACTACCAGAGTATCGTATTTTCACCTGCCCATAATCAGCCACAATGAGTGTATTTCCAGGTGATGCTACAAAGGCCTTACGAATCTTGTACCGATCCTTCTCTAGTGCAGGTTGGTTCTAGGCAGATAAGGAGAACTTTAGTAACACATTGTAAAATGCAATTACAAGACCATAAGTAGCATACTTACGATTGACAAAAATAACTTGACCATTTCAAATAAGATACTGTAATAGCTCTTGGTAACACAACACATAATTTCAAACATAACTATATCACTGCCGACATAATTTTCAAAATGTACCAGTAGATAACAATAGAAACTTACCTGCAAATTTGGCCTTCTAGCTGATAAACGCCCAGTTTCTGTGTTGATATTTAGGGAGCAATGGACACGACCATCTTTGCCTGATACATTACTTCCCTGTCAAACAAGAAAACAATTCCATAAACATCAATCTGAAGGGTAAGGGATTAGCAGCTAAAAATTCAGATAGAAGCTGTTCCGAAAAAACAATTACCTGTAATGGAAGAATAAAATTTGAGATCAAAGAATCTATAGAGCAAACTTCACATAATGAGGCAATAGCATGACATGCTTCCTTTCCCCTTTCACCGCCTCCAAATCCAACATAAGCTGTTCCATAAGCAGATGTGTTGGTTTCAACATCGGTCTTCGGCTTCTGTATTTTTGAAGTTTGATCTAGTAGCTGAGTAGCAGCAGTCTCATCATCCTCAGAAATGTCTTCTAGAGAAATATCTGAGATGTCCTCCATAAAGTCATATTCAGCAGAAACTTTCCCAGCTAAGGCTTTCAAAGCATCCCCACTAATAGAAGGCCAACCAGTAGCAGTGAACGTTTCAGTTGCAAGTGGGTTATCGCTGATTCTATGCAGTTTGATATTTCGGAACTTTGTCGGTGTTTTTTTGCCTTCTGCAATAACCTTATCAACATTGGGAACTTTGAAAAGTTTTTCAACTGGAAGAACCTCACGATTCTCACTGTGAAAGAAATAAACAGAACTTAAAATTCATAAAGCTAAGCACTAGGAAACTAATCATGTAATTCTTGTTACAATATACCAAGAGATATTATTATTTTCCCTAATTAGTAATAACTTTTGTTTAACTTAGACAATACACCTGTTAGAAATGCCACAAAAATGTAGGAAAAAGATACCTGTTAGAAACGCCACCAAAAAAGAGCTGACGCAATTGTGTGTCGCTACCAACATTCATATGCTTTGCATCGGGGCAATACTTAGAGGCCCAATTTCGAAACCTACTAACAGCAACTTGCTGCTCGACTTTGGCAACTTTCTCTATTTCAGCAAGATACTCCCTATCTACAAGTATCCCTTCTGCTTCCATTTTAACAAGAAGTTCACCAAAGGGTCGCCAAAACTCATGGTAAAAGTCTAACATTGTTCTTCCCGATATTAGCTTTCCATCAAGGCGCCATTCTTTCAGTTGTAGTTTCTTTGACATGCTTGCGTAAAGCTTTAGTGTGCTTATCGCATCCAAGGCAGAGTATGAAATCCAAGCCTCTCGATCTTCTCGCTGAAGCTCTTCAACAGGGGGAATGACAACCATCTTCCCTTCTGATCCATCTTTTTTCAGTTTTCTCTTGCCAAAAATAGTCTTCATCGAAATTTTACCAAGGAACTCTGCTTCCTCTTTCGTCTGTGTGGCCCCAAGAACTTTTGGGTCACTTGTAAGCGCTTCAAGTGAATAACCACCCTCTGTCCGTCGTGCAGAATCCCATAATCGTGCCATGTGCATAGTGTCGGCATGAAAACCAGAAATTTCAATTCCATGGTTCCTAATGATGTGGCTATCGAAACTGTAGTTGTGCCAGACCTGAAACGAAGAAAG